>NC_053493.1:155367547-155731714 GCF_905171775.1 Rana temporaria | reverse complement strand
CTCTTTATTGAAAGATGAACGATTGACAGGAAGCAATGACAGTTGAAAGCATCATGAACACAGTCAGTCAAGATTGCATTAACAATTCAGGTAGGGGAATCAGAGGCAGATGCAGTAGTAAGGGCCACAGATCAACAGGGAGGAGAGCCGAACCTAAATCAACAAAGCAGTAGGATCGAGCAGGGGGGGTTCAAGTCAACAGAGCACCCCAGTCGTTGTTTCACGATCTTACGTACCCCCACCCCCTGGGGGGGGGAACCAACCAGGAGGAGAGCCACCCACAAGGAGGGGATAGGAGCCGGGGAAAAAAGGGGGATACACCCACTTGTAGGGGGGGGGGGGGGGAGAATGGGACACCATCACCTTGGGGGGGGGGGGGAGGGGGGGCCATCTAGCCAGAGGCATCGACCCAGTTGGACCAGATTTTATCAAACTTCGCTGGACAGTTCCTGCTTTCATATGTAATCTTGTATAGCGGGAGGACCCGTTCAATCGCTGCCCGCCATGAAGACACTGTGGGAAGTTCCGGGCCTCTCCAACGTAAAAGAATCTCCCTTCTAGCATAAAATAATGCAAAGGTAATACAAAGCTTGACGTACCTATCGCCCTCAATCTCGCCCAAATAGCTAAGCAGGAATATGCGAGGATCCATAGCCAAGTCCACCCCACAGAGTTCGGACAGGGTGTCAGTCACCCCTCTCCAAAACGTGTGTAGTTTCGGATAGGACCAAACCATATGGAAAAACGTCCCAGTGTCAACCAGACATCGGGTACAAAGCGGACTCCTAGAGGGAAACATTCCAGCCAACCTCTGCGTTGTGTAGTATGCTCTATGCAAAAACTTCAGCTGGATAAAACGATCTCTGGAAGCTATCATAGAGGGGATATAAGAGGAGACACAATCCTCCCACACCTCCTCGTCAAGATCAGGGATGTTTGCACTCCACTTGCCCAGAGCCCCAGCTGTGTCCACATCGTGAGCCACCGTGAGTCGGAGGTAAAGGGAGGACAAGGGACTCCCCATCACCCCCGAAATCAAGAGGCGCTCAATTGAATCAGGCTCGAGGGTCACAGGGGCCGTGAACTGTGAGGCGAGGGCATGCCTGAGCTGGCAGTATCTAAATTGGAAGGAGAGGGGAAGGCGGTATGCTGCCTTCAGTTCTTGGAACGTCATCATCTTGCCGTTCGGCATCACGTGCCGGAGGGTGAGGATTCCTTTTTTCGCCCACAACGCAGGATCAGGGAGACTGTATAGGTGGGGGAGGAGGGGGTTGGCTCATAAGGGAGTGTGGGGAGAGATGGACCCGGGTTTGATGTGCTTGACCCTAGGTGCGCCAGACCAGTCGGACAGTCCTCATGGGGCCGGTAACCGTCGGATGCGTTTTGGGACCCCTAAATACCAGGTTGGAGAGTGCTGAGAGTGCTGCATATGAACCCAGCACTGCCGCCTCCAACACCACCGCTGGGTTCTGCCTGGGCTGGGAGAACCACCATCGCACCGTGACCAGCACCGCCGCCCAGTAGTAAATCAAAAAGTTCGGGAGCGCCAGCCCCCCGCTTGATAATGGGAGATAAAGTGTGCGCCGCGCCACCCGCGGTGGGCGCCCAGCCCAGACAAAGTTCGAAACAATGCTGTCTAACTGTCGAAAAAATGACCGAGGGATAGGGATCGGAGTCTGCCTGAAAAAGTACAACAATTTGGGTAAATATACCATTTTGATAAGGTTCCCCCGTCCGACCGGGGTCAGGGGAAGGCTCCTCCACGTCGCACACTTCTTAGTAAGTTGTTCCAACACTGGGAGTATGTCCTCTCAAATCTTTAAGAGTTATGTCAAGGGCCTCGAGAGCTTTTCTTTGGGCCATGGTGCATTCATCCCAGATGATTAATTTTGCATGTTTTAAGCACCTGCGCTTGACCACTTGCCTTGCTTATGTTGCATGAAGGATTTTGTTGCCTTGCGATGTCTAATGGCAATTTTAGTGCAGAGTGGGCTGTTCTCCCTCCTTCCATAAGTGTAGCTGCAATTCCTGAGGAGGCAATAGCAAGAGCAACTTCTCCCTGAGCCAAAAGTAAATTAGTCAAAAAAGTTTTTCCTGTACCCCCAGGGGCATCGAGAAAAAAAATCCCACCTTGTTGTCTTGTTATATGATCAATAATGATTTGGTATCCTTTTCTTTGATCTTGATTTAGAAGTGGTTTCTTATCTGCCACATATGCACGCAGCTCTTCCATGTTGTAGTTCTTCTCTCTCATGTAATCTGCATTCAGTACATCTTGTTGATCTCGTACTGGTGCTTGCAGGCCTAACTGCACTAATGTCTTATTGATCATGGCAATACACTTGTCCTCTAAAATTATTAACGCCCTGTTGAAAATCTCGGGACAAAAAGTAATTTCCAATGTTGGGTTTTCCCTCCGAGTTTTGGCAAGTATATCCTCACTTAGTGCTTCCTTATACTTCTCCCATAAAGTGTTTGGATTTGAAGGACTGCATGTTGTTAGTATTATAGCAAACAGGTTTCTGATTTGGTCTGGTAAAGAAATTAATTTGGCTTCTCTCAATGTATTATCCCAGTGTTGGTCTCCTTCAAGCAAACCAAGCTTCTGACAGGCTTCTCTGTATGTTTGGCACACCTCGCCATTTATTGTTCTCGGCGCTGAGAAAGAAGTTGGTCCTCAAACTGTGTGAAGAAGCATTCTTAGAAAAAAAAACATTCAGCATTGTTGGGGTGAACTGTATACACTCTACCTAAAGCATCACTTTCAACTATATTGTGTCCAGGGAGGTGCTGTCCAACTTTTCTACTTCAGAAAACTTTCCTTGGGGCATTCCATGTATAGTATCGAGGAACCTCAGGATAAAGCAATGTTCTTGCAAAAGGATCCTCTTTACATAGTTTAAAGAATGCTGTTAAAGTTGTGTTTGGTAGCTGTTCAACTACTCTAGGAGCACTCTCCGTTGTGAAATGAACCCTCTGACCGTTTTCCAAATGAACACTCAGGTGAACAACTGTAGGGTGTCTTTCATGAATTGGAAACCCTAGGATCCGCCACACTGCTTCGCTGCTGCTTATGTATCTACCCAACTGATACTGGATGACTTCATTGTTTGTCTTCTCATTGTTTAGGCTGAACACAGCCATATCACTGCCTTTGTTTACATACTTGCACACATGATTGATTTTACACTGTTGCAGTACTCAACGTTAATGTGTGCCTGGAACACTTTAGAAAGCAGGGGTGAAAATGGCACAACCCACCTGTTGTCTATTTCTATGCCATGTAACTTTACTTTCGCCGTGAACCCTCCATCTTGTGGAGCTCGTCGTCTATATCGAGGATAACCGTCATCTCCAGTTTGTGTTTCTTTAATCAATTCCCTTGGGTATCTCTTGCTGCACTTTCCATCCTTCATACATGGTGAATTGGGGTTTATATTTCCACAGGGTCCATGGATCATATTTTTTGTTACCACTGTATAAAGATTGGGATCCTCTCTTGGGTCTGGGAGTTCAGCAGATATAACCTCATCTATTTGTGTGGGCTGGATTTTGCCTGCCAACCAGATTAAATTGTGTGAGTGTGGTAATCCTCGCTTTTGATATTCAATTGTATACATCCAGCATCTTGGTGGTCCAAACACATGGGCCTTTGTTATAAGTTCGATCAATGTAAACCGTTTCTGTCTGAAGACTCTCGCAATTAAGTCGTGGCGGTCACAGGGTACTTGACCGTTTTTGAGCATTTCCTTTATCTCAGTCCAACCTGGATTGCATGTAAAGGTGATAAATAAATCTGGTCTACCATATGTCCTCACATATGTCATAGCATCTTGAGTATATTCATGCATGTGTCTGGGACTGCCTGTAAACATTGCTGGTAGTATAACTAAGGTCCCAATGTCTTCATCGTTAGCGTCATTTGCCACAGCATCTCTCAGGTGAATATATTCTTCTTCTACTCTTAGCTTACTCTGATTTAAACGAATAAATAGAAGACGCTCACTTTCAATTTTCGCATACATGTCAACGATGAACTGATGAAACAACTGCCTACAGTTTAATATGTGGTTCTGTTCATTTTCTCGAACCATTAGCCTGTATGCATAGAAATCCATTGCTGAAACCTTTTTCCTGGTTGTTTCACCTGTTGCTGGGTTGACCTGCCTTATATTAAAGTGATACCCATCTTCCCCTCTGGGAAATATCACTGGGTACTGTAGAGCATCATAAGATCGATGAGTTTCTGAAATACGCTGCAATGACTCACCTCGTCGCTGAATTATAATATCTCGTTTATCAAATTTGTTGCCTGATATAACGACTGCTACTTCGTCTACTTGAGGAGCATTGAAGCGTCGCTCATGTTCTCCTGCTGGTATTCGGTCTGCTCTAATGACTACTTTATATTCATCCGTTGGCATACGTTCCAATGCTGTTTTAAATGTTTTAATTAGACAATTGTGCTCATGAAACATCCTTTGTAAGTTTAATACAATCTGACGCCTTGTTCCCAAAATGTAGTCACATCGTTGGTCGGCCTCCAATTGCTCGTCTCCCATAAAATATAGTTTGTAGGAATTTTGGGGCTTGGTCAGGCAAGGGAAGCAATGATCCAGCCTTGTGGTAAATCTGACCTTGCACAGTGAATGTTGATGAAAAGCCAGGATGTTTAATTATTGATGTGGCACCAAAGGATGTCATTTGAAAACATGAATTGTACCTTCTGATGTTTTTGAGAAAATGCTTTTATTGTTTATTGCTTGTATAGCGTAGAATCACCCGAAGGTATCGAAAAGCTTCCAGGCCTTAACAATTCACAACAGGACCGAGTGTTACAGGCATAAATTAACATAGTAACAATATAAAATATGTACCACAATTAAAATCAAATAATAAAACAACAATATAACACCATAAAACCAATACAGTACAAAAACCATAGAAATCACATAAGACCAAAAGAGAGACAACACACAATTCCCAACAGATCTAGCAGTGCTTCCCGCATGACCCTAACCTCACTCTTCCTATCAATCTGCCTCTGCCCACAGATAGGTTTTTAGATCCCTCCTGAATGTGGGTAGGTCAGGACTCTAAGACCCCATTCACACCTGAGCGACAGCCGCGTTCGGCGGTAGCGGCGTATTTTGCCGCGGGTGTGAAACTTTCAATTTTTTTTTCTTTCAAAAGTCTTCCCATTGCTGTCAATGGGAAAACGCCATTGTCGCCTGAAAAAAAGGGTCCGGGACTTTTTTTCAGGCGTTCGGCGTCTATGAGATGTGAACCATCTCCATAGACAGCAATGGGAATTCTCCCCTGTAGCGGCAGAAGCGTCCGGCGTCGGGCGTTTTGTCGCTCAGGTGTGAATGCAGCCTAAGACTTAGGGGAAGTAGATTCCATTCTCTCGGGCCAAGGACAGAAAAAGCCCTGCCCCCCCATTTTTTCAGCCGACTCTTTGGCTGTTCCAAACGGAATTGGCAGCTCCATCTAAGGGAGCGGCCAGTAACATGTCTATTCAATTTCTCACATAAATAGGCGGGTCCTAGCCCGTGAAACGCTTTAAAAACAAGTGTTAGAATTTTAAAACGCACCCTCTGACCAACTGGCAGCCAATGCAGGGCAGCCTGATGTCTCGCGGTGGGGCAGTGGCCTCTGAGATTTAATGCAAGCCTTACCGCCTGATTCTGGACTTTTTGAAGTCTCCTAATCTGGACTTGAGGCAGTCCAGCCAGGAGACCATTACAATAGTCCAGATGTGGAAGGACCAGAGCGCGCACTACCGAGATCCTCTCCAGATCTGACAGAAAAGGCAAAATGCGGTAAAGAAGCCGCATCTTAAAATGGCAGGTCTTGACAACCTGACCGACATAGGGGATTAGCGTCAAGTCGCTGTCAATTAGGACCCCTAGTGTCCCCACCGTGTCGGCCGTCCGTGGGCACACCCCTGCCCCATCAGGCCATGATAACACCCAGTGTCCCTCAGGAATATTCCCTGATCTTAGAACCTCGGTTTTGGCCTGGTTTAGCTGCAGGTAGTTAGCTGCCATCCAGTTTTTTATGATCTCTAAACCTGCTACCAACTTGGCCTCCGCCTCTGGCTCATTGGTCGAGATTCTGGAGAACAACTGGGTGTCATCCGCATAGGACTGAAATCGAAGTCCCAGACTTGCGATCACCGCCAGCAGAGGGCGAAGATAGATGTTAGAGAAGAGGGGAAAGCGGGGACCCCTGTGGGACCCCACACGTCACCTTGATAGGCTCCGAGTAGAAGTCCCCCAGTTTCACCCTATACTCCCTCTCCTCTAAAAATGACTTGAACCATTTCAAGGCCTGGTCACTCACCCTCGCCACCTCCTGAAGCCGTGTCAGCAAGATCTGGTGATTTACTGTGTCGAATGCGGCTGACAGGTCCAAGAGAATAATGCCGCGTACACACCATCACTTTCTGCGATGAAAAAAAACGACGTTTTTAAAAACGTCAATTTAATTGACTGTGTGTGGGCAAAAACGTCGTTTTATGTCTTCTAAAAAACGACAAAAAATTTAAGCATGCTTCAATTTTATGTGTCGTTTTTGGCCGACGTCGTTTTCTGTGTTCTAAACATTGACCGTGTGTACGTAAAAACGTCGTTTTAAGCACGCGCATGCTCAGAAGCAAGTTAGGAGACGGCAGCGCTCATTCATGTAAAACGACTGTTCAGAATGGAATAAGCACATTCGTTAAGGTCTTTTTCAGCTTATAGACAAGAAAAGAAAGCGCTTCTTTAACCCCTGCTTTTAACTGCTACTCAGAAATGGACGTTTGTTGCGGCTGATCTTGTTACATAGTTTACATAGTTATGACAAGCTTTTAATTAGTTTCTTTCTTGTTTGATCATGTTTATGTTTGTGTTCTGTTATTTAGTTGTATCTTCCATCTTTAAAATATATATATTGGTCCACCTTATTTTTTTGGGATTTTTATTTTGTCACCAATTTTATTTGAAATCTCTATTTTGTGTTGATTTGGGAGTGTGTGAAGTGGCTGCAACAACATAATTTTTTGTTGAACTCACCCACAAGCATGTTTTTTGACCTTGTTAATGTTTGCAAGAACTTTTTGGGAAAGGGTCTGCCCACTCACTAATGATCTCTCAAATCTACAATAAAGAAACATGGTCAAATTTGGCTGAAAAATTAACATTGCATTTATTCTGCCCAAAACTTCACAAAAAAAATGGTGACAACCCAAAAACACAACATAATAAAACAAAGATGCCAAGGAAGGCAGCACTTTAGAGCATGCTTGAACTTTGCTGAAGCCACCAATTCAGCCTGTGAGTCAACATTAAAATTCAATCAGGGGCACCGTTTTATTTTTTGGGCTTTTTCTTCCCAGCAGCCTTCCCTGCAGTCTTCTCTGCAGCCTTCCCTGTAGCCCGAGTCCTTGGGGGCTGGGGTCCTGGAGGAGATGAAGTGCCAGGAGCCAGAGCAGCCTCATGAAGAGGAGGAGCAGGAGGAGCAGCAAGGACAGGAGGAGCAATCCGCACAATGTCGGTGTCGTCATCGAGCTGCCCAGGGATGCCATGCTTATGGCTTTGAAGATGAGTTGTTCGCAGCGCACACGCTGGCTCTGCTCCAGATTGTAGAGCTTGGCTGCAATGAGCGCTGCGAACCCCTCAACTTCACTGGGTGGCTCTCGGATGGCTGCAGTAGCTTGGCGAAGCAGGCCCTGGGTCTCCTCCTCCATTTGTCGCAGACTCCTGAGCCGTTTAGCGGGATTGCGGAATGGAGGGATCCGGGAGATGGTATCCCGCCGGCGTGCCTCCTGGGTCCCACTGGGGCCTGCCACCTCCTGGCTCCCAGTGGGCTCTGCCACCTCCTGCCTTGCAGTTGGCCCTGGCTCCCTGTGGGCCCTGTCTCTTCCTGGCTTTGGTCTGCCTGTGTATCAAAAAAAAGGAACATAGTTTATTTGTGTTTGTCATTAATCACACACATTTTTTAAATCATGAGTGATGCAAATTGAATGTCAATATATATTACACACAGGGTCGCCATCCCTAATTATGTGGCCCCTTACACACCTTCAGACATGGTCCCCCTGGAATTATGTGGGTTGTTGCAGGCCTAATTTAGGAAATAAGTGGCCTTTTCCCCCAAAAATGTATTATTAAATTTCGTGTCAACTAGATTGTACTCAAAAAGGGTGTTTTCCATCTGGGACCCCTTGCAGGTGTATTGCGTTACTCCCCCCTACTGGCCTCTCTGAAAATGCCACCCACTCCTTCATAAACATTAATAATTGGGCAATTTTGTCCCCATCATGTTTTGCCACTACTGACTATTGATCTTATCCCTAAACTTAGGAGATTCACTTAGAATTTAGAACAATAGTAACATAAATTTAACATTATTACTAGACTTGTCATATACTAACTAAATTCATACAAAAAACACATACCATGCTCCATGGGTCACAATTGGGGTCCTCCAGGAACTCTTGCTCTTCCTCCGAGCTTGCCTGCTCTTGTCTGCAGGGAACACTGGAGGATTGGCTGCTGGGAAGCTGGGAGCTACCTCTTGGGGGAAGGGTAGACATGGATGCCCTGGTCTCAATGTGGTCGTCCAGGAACTGCAGCTGACTGTAGTACCACAGGGTTGGTTTGTATATGGAGTCAGCTGCAGCCCCAGACCTCATTGAGGCCAGGACTTGGACCCGTTGGGCCCTGTAGGTGCCCCTGGTGGAATTTATTTTGCTCTTCACTGTGGCTTTTGTGGCGTTGGGGACCCTTGTTTTCAGAAATTCAAGCATGCTCTCTTTTGCTTTTTCCCTGGCATCTTTGTTTTTATTGATTGTATTTTTGGTTTGCCACAGAACAGGATGTTCCTTCCATTTTTGAATAAATTCGGTCAGGAACTCTGCATCCTTGAAGGGATCCATTCTTTCTGCACATGAAACAGAAGCCAAAACATAATGTCATTAAAGCCACTAGCTTACTTCCCCTAACTAGCCCACAAACTCATTCCCTCTTCACTATAATAAAGTCGCAAAAAATAACTTGCGTATCTTCGTTGGCAAAGATCGTGATTTCCGCCTTCTTCCACAGACTATGCACGCCGTTTACAAACACGTCCGATCCCTTTTTACACTACGCACGCGTGACGCTCCGCACGACACCCCGCCCCTGACGTTCGGTATCGTCCTTTCCACGCCCCTTCTCTGTCGTTTGGTGAGGGAGAAAAGATGGACAACATGGATGACAATTCCAGCTCAAGCCAGGAGGCAGGCCAGGCCCAACCACGCCGCAGATTCCGATGCAGAGCCTCCAACATGACATTTAATGAAATGGTGGAGATGGTCACCATATTGAGGAGGGAGGACTATGATGCCAAGCATGGCCCCTACATGCATCCAAATAAAGTAAAAGCCAAAATAATGGAGAAGGTCATCCGGAGGCTCCAGCGGAAGTTTGGAAAACGCAGGAGCAGAGAGCACCTGCGCAAAAGGTGGTCAGATTTAAAGAAGAGGGAACCCCACCAACTTGCCAAAATAAATAGGGTGATTCGAAGAAGTAAGTTTTTTCCATGTGTATTAATTATTTCGGTGTGTTCTTTGTGCCATGTTTTTTTTTTTTGCAGGTTGACCATAATTAATATTATGAATGTGGACGCATGATTCAGTCGTCGTAGTCGTCGTTCATTCGCTGACTTTCAATAATCCAATACCATATTACTGAGAAATGGCATCATGCCTAGTTTGCATGTGCAAAGGGGAGTTGAAGCACTGTATCATAAATAAAAACGTAAATGTAGGAATTGTGGGCGAATGAACGACGACTCCTAGGACCAATTATTCGACACAAATATGAAAGTTGTGACATTTTTGTGGCTTAAAAGGTGTCTTCAATTCTGGTATTGATGTCAATGTGTTTCAGCTTATTTTTGCACAAACTTAAATACCTTGAGATTCCCAAAAAGGAGCGTTTGCTCATCATTTTTTTTATTGAACATGTGTACTCAGTAGCACAATTGTTTGTCACAATCACAACCTATGTTGGGTCACACACAGGGGTGAGCAGATCCAGGGGATACTTGGTTAGCTTACATATAGAAAAATAAACCAATTGTCACCAGATTTGACATTACTTTGTGAATGGATTAAATACTGGTCTATTTTCTTGGAACGCTTTTTAAAAACAACAATATTGCCCTCTTTTTTTTTTTATTGTAAAATATTTTTGGGTCATTTCAGGCCGCTCTTAATGTTTTAACCTCCTGTTTTCCCTTTCTTCAATCTCGTAGGGCACAATGAAGCAGCAAGGCAGGAGGCACAAGCCAACCAAGCCACACCCCCGAGGGATGTAGATGAAGGGGAACCTGCCACAACATCCGGTAAAGTAACATATACCACATTTTCAGGGAATATAGATATAGGCATACAATCTTTTAACACATGTTTTGGTTCCACATTTCAGGAGGAAATCGGGCTGGTCAGGGACTGGACACGTATAGTGCCCAGCTCCTCATCGGCGAGGTTCTCACATGCAGGGCCCAAGTCGAGGACATACGTCTGGCCTGCCGGGAAATTCGCCACAAAGCGAAGACGCTGGAACGTCAGCTAAAAATTGTTATTAATGTTTTGGGGAGGGTTTAATTGTTTGTGGTCCTTTTTTTATTTTGTAATAATTAAAAAAATAATAATAAAAAAAAATTGAATTTTATACTAATTAAAAAAAAGACAAAAAAATAAAAAAAGATTCAAATTTATACTAATTAAAAAAAAAGACAAAAAAATAAAAAAAAGATTCTATTTTATACTAATTAAAAAAAAAAAAAAAAAAATTATTGGACTCCAAAAAATGTGTGTGTAGTTATTGGTATCAATGCTGACTCATTAAATTACTCAGGCATATTTGTAGAGTTATTAAGATTTAACACTCATGGGAATTTAGGACATCCCAAACACATGGCTGGATGAGAACCTAGGAAAAAGAAACAATACACAAAAAAACAAAAAAAAATATACAAAATAAATTTACACTGTTTAATCAAGAAAAAATAATATTTTATTAGTTAATGAAGATCGGGCATTGCAATGGCCCCCCTCCCCATAAAATAGTCCACATAGGATTGACGCACTGCACGTGCGGTTTGGGGGGCCAAGCCTCTATGGCTAGCCTCACGTCCCGGCTCCGGAGCCACAGCATCTGCCTCATCAGGCAATACCGTGAGGTAATTTTGGGAATGTCTTTTTAAAAAATTGTGGAGAATGCAACAACATAAAATAACATGATTCCATTTGTATTCCGCAAGGTTGATTGATGTTAAAAACAATCGGAATCGGATGGCCATGATTCCAAAGGCATTCTCTACCACACGTCTTGCTCTGGCCAGCCGATAATTAAAAACCCTCCTCTCATGGGTGAGGGTGCGTACGGGAAATGGCCTCATGAGGTGGGGACCCAAAGCAAAAGCCTCATCTGCAACAAACACGAAGGGCAGACCCTCTTCATTCTCCTCCGCAGGTGGCAATCCTAGGTCCTCCGACTGAAGCCTTTGGGCGAACTCCGTCTCCGCAAAGACACCGCCGTCCGACATCCGGCCATTTTTCCCAACATCCACATACATAAACTCATAGTTGGCAGAGACCACCGCCATCAAAACAACGCTGTGGAACCCCTTGTAGTTGTAGAAATGGGATCCACAATGGGGTGGGGGCACAATGCGGATGTGCTTGCCATCAATGGCTCCTCCGCAGTTCGGAAAGTTCCAACGCTGGGAGAAGTCCGCTGCCACAGTCTGCCATTCCTGTGGCGTGGTGGGGAACTGGATAGAAAGATAAGAAAAAATCCATTCAAACAAACATTGTGAACAGAATATATCTACAATTTCAAGGGATCCCACCAATCATAAGCTTTGCATAAGGGAGCTGTCAAAATTGTGAAAAAGCCCCATATACCTGCAAATAGGGGTTTCCATTTTCTTTTTTCGCACCAGGGCTACATGATTCCTGATGCGATGAAAGAAAGGTTGCTTGGTTTTACCAATGTAAAACGCGTTGCACAAACATTGCATAATGTACACAATGCCTATAGACTGGCAATTAGCTGAGAAATGTGGTTTATGTCTTCGTCCATTGGGAAGTGTAAAGGTGGCTGCTGCGTGAATATATCTACAGTAGGGGCAGTTATGGCACGGTCGTGTACCCAGCAATCCGGCTGGAATGGGTTTTCGACTTGCATGGTGGCTCCAGACAAGCTTGTCCCGAAGCAATAAAGATCTCCGAAAAGTAATTTGAGGATAGGGACATAGATGCTTGGACACTGCTTCATCCCCCATCAACAAATACCAATATTTCTGGAGAATCACCCTGATTTGGTGATGATGACCCGAGAAACGAGTGATGACCCTCGTCCCTGGATTAGATTTTAAAGGTTTCGGATCGTGGAGCAGAGAGCCCCTGGTCCTGCCTTTGGCCCTAACAAATGCCTTTTTGAGGCATCTGTTACTGTACCCCCTTTCCTGAAATCACCTTTGAAGTGATTTTGCTTCTTGTAGAAAATCTTCTTCTGAGCTGCAATTCCGCCTGAGCCTCAAATATTGCCTATACGGAATGCTAGATTTAAGGGCTTCAGGGTGGGAACTGGAAGCATGGAGAAGGGCGTTCCCTGCTGATGGTTTCCTAAACAGAGAGGTGCCAATAGTCCTTTGGGCCAAATAGTCCTCCTTTTTTGTGCACGTGCGTTTCAGACGGAAGAACTGTCCATGCGGGGTGTTTTTAATCCATCTGGGATGATGGTTACTCTTCGCATGCAGAAAGGAGTTGCCCCCACTGGGTTTAAAGTGTGTCTTTGAGACAATACTACCGTCTGGATCACTGCTCAGTTCAAGATCCAGAAAGACTAAGACATCTTTGTTAATGACGTGAGTGAAATCAAGCCCTAAAGGATTGGACTTACAGTGGACAAGGACATTTTCGAGTTCACTATCTGTTCCATCCCAGATGATTAAGATATCGTCAATGTACCTTGCTTATAGGACCAGGTTCGCCTTAAATGGATTGTCATGCCAAATCGAAGCCCTTTCCCAATACCCCATGAAGAGGTTAGCATAACTTGA
This sequence comes from Rana temporaria, assembly GCF_905171775.1. NCBI lineage: Eukaryota > Metazoa > Chordata > Amphibia > Anura > Ranidae > Rana > Rana temporaria. Next base: position 155,718,613 of record NC_053493.1, on the reverse strand, counting down.
TGCGAACCTGGCTCCCATCGCTGTGCCCCTAATCTGTAGGAAATGTTCCCCTAAAAAGGAAAAATGGTTGTGAGTAAGTGCAAACTCTACAGAATCCAAGATGAATTTGGCCTGTAGAGGGTTCAGGTCACTAGCTTCTGACGGGTAATGGTTCAAGGCCCTATGGCCATGCTTGTGCTCAATAGATGTATACAAGGACGCAACATCAAGGGAAAGCCATCTATAATTGGATTGACAAAGGACGGGAGACAACCCACTATATTTTGTAGGAAGTGGTCTATATAGCATCCCAGATTACTGGATAGGCTATCAATGCCCGATATAATGGGTCTACCTGGAGGGTTCAGCAAACACTTATGCACTTTAGGGATGTGATAAAAGTGCGGGGTGGCTGCAAATCTATTGAAAAGGAAAAGATATTCACTCTTTGTGAGTACCGTATCTAGAAGGGCATGGTCTAGTAGTAGCTTAAGCTCATCAGTATAGTCTAGAATTGGGTCCCTTTTTAGTTTCCTATAGGTGTCTGCATCCCCCAGTAGCCTCATTGCCTCTGCAATGTAGTCAGATCTATTCTGAATAACCAGACTCCCACCTTTGTCTGCTTTCCTTATGATTCCTTCTTGATTCTCTTTGAGGCCGTTGACCGTTTTTGTAAGGCCATCCACCATGTTCTTTTTTGTTATTGTTGTTGCTACTAGTGCTTCCATATTGAAACTTGGTTTTAAAGGACTTAAACACAACATCGTAAAAGGTAGAGATAAACCTGCCCTTTGCCCAGTAAGGGCAGAAGGAAGACTTGGGCCTAAATGCTGTATGAGTAATGGTGCTTTCCATGTGAATGCCAACCGCAAAGGGGGGTGCTTCGGCTTCATTAGATTCCAAATAGAGTTCCTCCAACATATTATTTAGGGCTATATCATTGTCCTCAAAGCTAGTCTCTGCAGGTGCAGAGAGTCAGGCCCACCTGCTATTGTGATATCCTGTCCATTTTCCTTTAGGATAAAATACCTTTGAAGGGTGAGTTTCCTAATATACTTATTGAGATCAATAAACAGTTCAAAAAAATTAGGAACACTCAGTGGGGCAAAATGAAGACCCTTTCTCGAGGTCAAATTCAGTGTCGGTAAACACCGAGCTGGATAAATTAACGATTTTAATAGTGGAATTGGATTCAACTATACCCTTCCTCGTTTTGTGTCCCTTTCCTCCTCTTTTTTCTCGTCTGGTTCTCCTCCTCCTCTTTTCCTTGCCTTCTTTGCTAACGGAGTGGTCGCCAGGGAGTTCACTTTCACTTGTTCCGTCATGGCTCCCACTGTCGGAACAGTCTCCTCCCCTAAAAAAATCAAGGGGGGTGTAGTGCTGGCCATACTTTCACTGTTGAGGCTAGTGCCAGAACTCTCAAGGACCATGAAGGGATTCTGAGTGTGGAATTTTCCTATAGACTCCAGGTACAATTGGGTGTCTATAAGACTATAGGTGGTAGCTGTCTCCAGACTCAATTGTGCTGTGTGGGGGGGGGGAGGCGATGCATGGGTGGCCTGACAACCTTTTGAAGGTGACTGATGCTGGTTTTTGGATCTAGACCTATGCTGTCTACCCTTAAATTGCGCTTTGGATCTAAACTGATTACTGTTGGGTGGTTGGTAATGATGGCCAACGATGTTCATCCGGGACTGGGCGTGGGGCTGGGGTGGACAAGGGGCTTGGGATAGGGCCATAAGACGTGAGGTGTACTTTAGATCCGGGCTGAGGACCACCTTTGTGAGTAGGCCTTGTTTTTTTTTCCAGTTAAATTCCTGCTTATGCAAATAGTCAAATTTACCCGACTTTTTGCTGAGTTCTGTTTCATATTTCATCATTTGCTCATTAGTTTTGCGGTCCCAGCTTCCAAATGATGGAACATCGAGAGAGCTATCAAAGCTTATCTGTAGGGAACTAATGTCGGCACGGATTTTAACGAGATTGCGCTCTCTTTGGGTGACGGGTGCACCGCTGATGGTCACTGATGGGTGACAGGCAAGGTCACTGATGGCAGTCTCTTATGTGACGGGTTACAATGCAAGTCACTGATGGGTGACAGGGCAGGTCACTGATGGGTGACAGTGACAGGGCAGGTTACTGATGGGTGACAGGGTAGGTCACTGATGGGTGACGGGTGACAGGGCACGGTCACTGATGGGTGATGGTGACAGGGCACGGTCACTGATGGGTGACGGTTGCACCGCTGATGGCAGTCTCTTTATGTGACAGGTGCACTTTATATGGGTGACTTTTGGGTGACAGATGACAATTGGGTAGGCAGGTGTGGTGTTGGTGCAGACACTACACAGATCTGTAACTTGCTGATTGTAGTTCTTCTCTCCTCACACTGGAAACGATGTGTGAGGAGAAAAGAGCTGGCAACAGTTAGTTACAGCACTTTGTTTACTTTTTGTGATCAGGCTTGAATGGATCACAGCCGATCACGTGGTACACAGCCCTGACCATTGTCGGTGACCAGCAGTGTTCCCGGGAACACGCTGCCACCGACAGGCACGCTCGCGCCGTGCTCAATGGGGTGTTACCATTCGTGATCAGCCATGACTTCATCACGTCCGATCACGTGGTAAACAGCGCATCCGCGCCGCTGTTCACCCCTGTCGGTGACGAGCGGTGTCTCGGTGACACGCCGCCACCGACAGTACAGGGATGCGCGCACGCAATCGCGCGCCTTCCCTATTTAAATTACAGGACGTCTTATGATGTCCTGTCAGAACAATAGAGTATTCCGCCCACCGTCATTTGACAGCGTGCGGTTGTAAAGCGGTTAAAGGTATAAGCAAAGCATGCCAAGTGCTTGCATCCAACTTTCTGGATCACTGTTTTTATGTTGCTGGCATTGTTTGAGATACAAGCAACAACTCTGATGCCCCACTCTTCACATATTTTTGTAAGGTCTACTGAAAGATTGTCAGCTGTGTGCCTGTCTGTAAATTAGAAGAAGTCCTGCAAAGATGATGAAAGCTTAAAATCATCAACAATATAATAAGTGACTGCCATAAAACTAGTTGTTTTGTGTGATGTCCAGCAGTTAGTTGTCCGACACACAGCAAAGACATTGCTTACTTCAGCCATGTTTTAAGCCTTAATGCTGTCATACAGCTGAGGTAACAAACTTCCTGATAGTGTCTTTCTGTTCGGCAAAATGTATGATGGATCAAGAGCTTTCACAAAACTCTCAAATCCCTTGTCATTTACTATTGAAAAAGGTTGTAAATCCAGAGCAATCATTTTAACCAACTGTTCATCCATCCTCTTTGCTCTGTCTGATGGGGCCAATTGCTGCCCTCACATACCTTGTAATCTAATTTTGCCTAGACCATTGTACAAAGGTGCCAATTCAAAATGTGGTAAAGATTCACTTGCAGGGGTGTGACAGTGCCACCTGAGGCTGATGCAGATTCTGCTGGACCCTCTTGTCTTGCATAAGCAATGCAGTTGGCTGTTTTGCTTTGAAGATGCCGTCTAAACTTTGAAGTTAATCCTCCTTACCCTGAGAAAAAATTCTTACAAATCTTGTATTTTGCCTTTTGTAGACCTAGCTTACTCTAAATGAATCCATATATTGCTTCTTTTTCTTGAAGCCATCCTGACTGATAAAGGTCACTCGCTGCTGTCTACTGTATACAGTGTTTTTCTTGGTGGGTGGTAGTCGTTTGTGAAAAGAAATGATAATAAGTTTCAACCCCTTCAGACTGCAGCCAGTTGACCAAAATTTGAACATGAACAAACCCTAGAACTCGAGCTGTATGTTTGTTAACCATAATCTAACTTTTTCACATTAAATGCACCCACTTTTATCATTTTAGGACATATAGTGCTTTCCTTTAATCACTTAAGGCCCGGGCCTATTTTTCAGACTCTGTTTAAAAGTTGTTATCGTTGAGCTGTAGTGCGAAATGATCAATACCCCTGCTTAGACTGATTTTGGACAGAAAAGGTGCAAGACTACTGACTAGGGATGAGCCGAACATACCCGCGTTCGGTTCGCACCAGAACTTTCGAACGGACCGATCGTTTGGGCAAACATTTAAAACCCTGTTGAAGTCTATGGGACTCGAACGTTCGAATTCAAAAGTGCTCATTTTAAAGCCCAATATTCAAGTTATTGTTGGAAAACGTCTTTGAGAACCCGGGTCTTGCCCCAGGGAACATGTATCAATGGAAACAAAGTTTTAAAAACTATTTTTTTTTTTTTCACTTTAAGCATCATTAAAATCGCTGCTCCAGAAAAAAATAATCAAAAATTCCTTTAAATATCGTACCTGCTGGGTGTCTTTAGTAGTGGCACGTGTTTAGAAATGTCCCTGCACAACATGAGATTACTCTCAGAAAAAAGTAATTTAATACTGCTTGCGGCTTTAATGTAATGTTTGGTCCCTGCAATATGGATAAAAATCATTGAAAAAAATAGCATGAGTTTCCCCGCCACCACTCCCCCCAGGTCATTACAAGACCCAGTGCCGATCCTGACCTCCCTGGGGCCCTAAGCAAAATGACATGGCACATTAAAAATGAGAAGCGGGGGGCGCTGACGACAGTGACATGTCACATTAAAGAAAGTTGAGAAGCGGGGGCAGGGGGTGTTCTGCTGTCGGAAATTACTCGGCCAGCGAGTTTAGAAGCGGGGTGAGGGGGCGAAAATGACTTCTCACCAGGCGGGGCCTCTAGTAATTTGGGGGGCCCTAAGCGGCTTGCATAGTGATCCTATTGGGAGGATCGGCCCTGACAAGACCCTTTGGCCCTATATACTTTGATAATGTAATTGGAGCTCAGCAAAGAGCCACATGCAAATAATTGCATCCAAAAAACAGCACACGTGCCGTAAGAGCGACTGCGTTTATGGGCAAAAAAACAGCAAACATACAGTAAGAGCGACTGCGTTTATGTGCAAATAAATAGCACACGTGCAGTAACAACAACTGCGTTTATGTGCAAATAAATAGCACACGTGCAGTAACAGCTAATGCGTTTTATGTGCAATTAAATAGCCCACGTCCACTAACACTGAGTACTATGTTTAGGTGTAAACTAAACAGCATGCAGGCAATACAACACGTTAGAGCACTGCAGCTAGCACAATCTACTGCCTAACAAATAGGAATAGCTGATCTAGGTAAGCTATACAGTGTATAAATATATGTACAACGCCTAGGATGTGTATATATATATCCTCTACAGGCTGTACATTTAACTAAACTGACTAGCCTGCCTGCTCTATCTATCTATCTATCTATCTATCTAGTAGAAAAGACACTGGGGCAGATTCATGTAGCACTTATACGGTTTTTTTGGGAGATGCGCGGCGTAAGTGCAGATTTGCGCCGGCGGATCGCTGCGCCGTACCCAGAGAACCAGATTACGCCTCCAAATAGACTTCATCGCCTCGGTGTAACATTTCCACGCCGGCGCGGCGTTGGTGCAGATTTACGCTGGTCGGATCTGGCACGGCCATGGTTTTTGTGTTTTAAATATGCAAATGAGGTTGTTGGGCCGATTCATCAACTTACGCTTGACCGGCGCAGTCTACTCCCGGTGCACGGACCAGAAAATTCCGGCGCCAAGTTACCCCTCATAAAAGCAGGGGTAACTTTGCACCAGACTTGCACAGGTCAGCTGGAGAGCAGCTAAAGCAGCAGCGTTACAGACGACCTGAGCAACAACACTTGCTGGACAACACATCTGTGTGCCAACATGCCAGGGGCAGCCGTGGTCCTTGCACTATTGCGTTGACGGGCACATAGGAGGGCACGGGAGAGGATATTCCGCACGCGCATTGACGTCTTTGACATGGGGGAATTGGAGGTGTATCGCACCTACAGATTCAGCCGTGAAGTCATCCTGGAATTAACCAGAATCCTGCAGGATGACATCACCAGCCCAGCACACTGCAAACAACCTAGCTTAGAAAAAAAAAGCTTCAGTACATTTGCACCTGCAGGGCGGAAGTCTGGGCTGATTTATGGACTGGGCGTTGGTAGTGGGCCGGCGTAGCTCAGGGGTCACGCCAGGGTGCAGTTCTGAGCATGTGCAGATTGGGGCATTTACCCCTGGATGTCACTGAGCATGTGCGGTCTAAGATGCGCCCCGGCGTGACCCCTGCGCCCCCCCCAATCGCCCTAAACACCTACATCCACCGAGCCCCCACACTTACCTTCCGCCCACCAGAAAGAGCCCAAAGCCACAAGGTGCCATGATGCACAGACACCCTGAACGCGAAACCGGAAGTGAATCAACCGGAAATGATGTAGTCTTGACCCGGAAAACCAGCCGAGGCCGATACTGGCCGTGGAGGAGGGCTATATAGCCCCGGACTCCTCCCACAAATTCAGGCTGGCCTGCGGACAGTCTTCCAACTTGTGTTCTGACAAAAGTCAATCATGTATGGACACATATGGTATTGGTCTTTTTGTGCTCACAAATATCCCATATGTTGACATGCACTTATAGTAGGGGTGACTACCATCACAAACCTCAAGGACAAACTTAAACCGCATTTATTCTGCAGGCCAAAATATCAAGAATGTAAGAAAAGGGGGGAAAAACGGTTTCAAGCCCCCCCCCCCCTTTTCTCATGGGATGGTAGCAGGACGGGCAGTTTCTAGTTCCCCTATCTCTGGGGAGTCAGGCAGTTTAGACTAATTTTCCCGGTCTTTTTGAAGGGAGTAGGTCTAGCTAGTTTAAACCAGTTTTTTCAGGTTTAGGTTTAGGGCTATTTAAGGCAGGCCAGGATAGGGCTTTTTCAATTCGCCTCAGAAAACATTTAGCTGTGGTGTTCCCCTCCCATCCCCCCCTCTTTTCTTAAATTTGTCGCGTGCTGCTATTATGTGGGTGTGTCACTTTTGTTAATATATAGGTATGTACACTTACGTATATATTACAAAAGGGGACTAATCTGTTTTAAGGTTTTTTGATGTATTGAGTGGGTGTTTATTCTTTAAATTTATTATACAGCCCGGGTCGTAGTGACTAGGTTGTTTTATTGTGTTTTTTATTATTTATTTAATAAAGTTAAAACCAATAATAAAGCAGCCGCGGCCGTGAAACTCCAGTATGGTGTTCTGGTATTTATGTTAATTATAGGATATTTATTTATTTATTTATTTATTAATTATAAGTATTTATGGTTAATATTTATTCAAAGTCTAACGTTCCTGCTTGCTATCCCATACTGATGTTGTTTGACAAAAAAATTAAAGTTTTGAAAACCATGACAAATTAGAATCCATTGTTTGATGGATGCATAATGTTTATTATTAAAATGTCAGAACAACATTTTTGAACACAATTTTTTAAAAAAAATTATGCTTTCTTGTTAAAAAAAAAATGCTCTTGTTTAAATAAAAAAATATGCTACAAAAAGATTGAACACTATTTCTGTACTTTTCTACCACAAAAAATAACTTTTGCAATAAAGTTTTAATATTGCATATTGTTGTATTATTTTTACAGAGATATAGGTATATCACAATTGACGAGATTGCAGGTTATATAGTTGGTGGTGTGTATCATCACCTTTTTGACATGAACGTTCTTTGATACAAATATTTACCTTCTGGGTTATATGTTTTTCAACCACGTGCAGTAACATGCATTCGTTTTTTCTCGGACGAATAACGCATTAACCTTGCGATTTATCGTTTGGTTGGCAGAAATTTTCCAAACTTGCCATTTGTTTTTTTCCCCCACAAAAACGTCACAAACGATTTGTGCCCATTAACTTGCAGAGAACCGAACAAAGTGTCTATATGAGCGATTTTCATATGTCAGTGTATGGCCAGCATAAGCCTGTACAGCACTTCCTAGCTGAAGGGGGGGGGGGAGATTCAGGCTCCCAGGTGAACAAAGCCTTGACATTGGAGGCATTAGTATGAGAAAAAGCTATTTCTGTATCTAGGGAGAAACTATGGGCATACCAAAGGAAGTACAGTGAGTATTCACTGCATTCCTAAACACAGAAATTGAGTCTGTAAACTGTGTATTCATGTTCATATCCATTTTAGCCTGTACCGCACTTCCTGTTACTAATTGGGGGGAGGGGAGCAGCTACGGGATCTCGGGCATACAAAGCCTCGACACTCCTGGAAGTGTCAGAGGTGGAGGAAAGAATTAATCCATTTTTGTAATCGGGGAGAACTCAGGGCACATCAAAAAGAAACACTGTGAGTACTCATTGCATGTTCTAACAGATAAATTGAGCCTTTTGCTGCAAAGCACTCTGGGATGTGTAGTCAGGATGGAACACAAAGGCTGGGACTGCCTACTGCCACACTTCCTATGTTATTACTGTGAAGCTAATAGTAGGATCTTGAGACACAATCAAGGGTTAGACAGGGAATGACACACACGGGCTGTGCAATGCTAGGATTACATAAGACTGGGGTTTCTGTCTACAATGCAGGTTCAAAACTTCTCTCCCCCCCACTGTATTCTACTAGTGCTGGCTGTGCAAGTCAGATAAGCCAAGCCACTCATTCCCTCCTTCTATCCTGAACTAGCAGACTCAAACACCATGTAGTGAGGGGGTCTTCCAGTTCTGGAAGGATGGATTGCAAACTGGTACAGCCTGTGGCAGATCTAGATAGGGCTTCAAACACCACCCCCCACAACATGTAAAGCATTGAATATCCACTGCGGTTCTTTGTGGTTCAGTGACAGAGCTGCTGGTTCTGTGTAGCATTGAGCCTGGTTTTTGCCTAAACATAGTGTGCATGGATGGCCATGTGTGTTCCCAGCTCTCAGCATTGTGCTCACAGTAAAGCATATTCCCAGAAATCCCTTCAGGATCTTTGTGCTGTGCAGTAGAGCAGGGAGGGAGAGAGGGCTCTCAGCAGCCTGTGTGACCAGCAAGGGATTTCCAACGTACGCCAGTATAGGACATTCTTCAGTGACAGCAGCAAGCATGCTCTCAGGATTTGTGTGCAGCAAGATTTTTGATATTGAATTGTACACTGCACAGAATGCGTCCCACTGATTTGACCAGAACTGATATGCTTTTTGAATGTTTTCTGTAAAAAAAAAAAAAAAAAAAAAAAGGCTAAGGGGCAGATTCACAAAAGAATTACGCCGGCGTATCTAGTGATACGCTGCGTAATTTTAAAGTTCCCGCGTCATATCTTTGTTTTGTATCTACAAAACAAGATACGACGGCATCTGGGATCGATCCGACAGGCGTACGTCTTAGTACGCCGTCGGATCTTAGGTGCATTTTTTCCACCGGCCGCTAGGTGTCGTTTCCGTCGAATTCCGCGTCGAGTATGCAAATTAGCTAGTTACGGCGATCCACGAACGTACGTCCGGCGCATTTTTTTTACGTTGTTTGCTTTCGGCTTTTTCCGGCGTATAGTTAAAGCTGCTATATGGTGGCGTACTCAATGTTAAGTATGGCCGTCGTTCCCGCGTCGAAATTTGAATTGTTTGCGTAAGTCGTTCGAATAGGGATTTGCATAGAATGACGTCACCGTCGGAAGCATTGGCTTGTTCCGGTTTAATTTCCAGCATGCGCACTGGGATACCCCCACGGACGGTGCATGCGCTGTTAAAAAAAACATTTTTTTCGTCGGGTCACAACGTATTTACATAAAAAACGCCCCCATTACATCCATTTGAATTCCGCGCCCTTACGCCGCCAGAGATACACTACGCCGCCGTAACTTATGGCGCAAATTCTTTGAGGATTGGAAAAAAATAAATAAGTTGTAGTGTATCTTGGATACGCTGCGCCCGGCGTAAAGATGCGCAGAGGTACATGAATCTGCCTCAAAGGGTAGTTTGTCATTGATACCATTATATCAATAGAACTTTTTTCATGCACCTACAAGTAATCCAAAGTGCCTGCAGTATGGAGATACTCTTCATCCCATAAAATAGTTCCCCAATGCTTATTGTGCAAAATAACTTCTTTCCTGATATCTGTGGTGTAGCGCCTAACTTAAAACCTGGGAGGTGGGTAAGGAACCCCAAATAGTTCAGCGGGCTGACATCTTGAACCTCAAAAAAGGTATTCTTGATTCTAGTAGGGTGGAAGAAATAGAACACCAGTTACTTAGAAATGTTAATAGTTTTTCAAAGAGTAGTGAAGTTTTTTTTTTTTTTTTTTTTTATTCCAGATTCATACTTACCTAGGTGGATGCAGCATCAGTCCAATGCTGCATCTGTCCCAAGAACCGAGCCATCGAACAACGCCAATGGCTTAGTTCTCTCGGCTCCTTGAGAAGAGAGCTGTTACCTGTCAATCAGCAGTTCTTCTGCTCTGCACCCTCCACGCTCACTGCTGAGCTGAGCAGGTAGCGGCCGTCCCCGCGTGGAAAAAAATATATTTTAAATATATTTAAAAAACATTCTTAATATATTTGTGAATATATTATTGTATGTATGTATCTATATATTTTGGAATGCATTGTGAATGTGCTGAAAATATATTCATAAATATATGTTAAATGTACTTCTGAATGCATTTAGCAATATATTTCTGAGTATATTCATAATGCATTCCAAAATGTACTTTGCAATATATTTATGGTTGTAAAAATATATTGCTAAATGCATTCAGGAGTACTTTTAACATATATTTATGAATATATTTGCAGCATATTTCACAATGCATTCCAAAATATATATAGATAAATATATTTAATAATATATGCATAAATATTTTGAAATATATTGAATATGGCCAAAATTGTAGTATTTCAAATATATGTCAATATATTAATGTTTTTTTTAAATATATTTAAACATATTTCTGCAGCCATAAATATATTGCAAAATGCATTTTGGAATGCATTGTGAAATATGCTGTAAATATATTCTGGAATGTATGTTAAGTGCCAGTTCACACTGCTGTGACTTGTAATGTGACTTGAGAGTTTAAAGACGCATAACATGTCGCGACCCATTAACGGCAATCGAACCGTTATAATCGGTACAACTCAAAAAAAAATTCCTACACTACTTTAGGGCGACTTCATCATGACTTGATTTTTGTTAATGAAGTCGCAAGCAAGCTGCAATAATGTCGTGCAGGCTGTCGGCTGTCAGTCACGTGACTTTTAAGCCGCGTAGATGTGAACCGTAGTAAATGTACTTTGGAATGCAAAATTTAAAAAATACATTCCTATTACATTCTGAAATGCATTTATATATTGTATTTTGTATATTGTAGGCCTATAAAACCAAACAACATTTCTGATATTTTCTAAATAAATTTCCAATGAGTTTGAAATATAATCCAAATGTATACCCATTAAATTCCAAAATATGTTCTGGATGTGGAAAATACAATAACACAGTACAATACACAAAAAACTTTATCATGTAAATATACAAAAAAAAAAACTACAACACACAGAATAGAGAGTGGTGATATCTGTGGTAAATGACATTAATGACATAAAAGTTTATTTGTGGTATTCTGTTGATGTTCCTGATGTTTCCTTCAGGTGATATTTCAGCTTCGCAATTTTTCTCTTAACAGCGTCACTGATCACACCTTTTGATAGTAGCAGCTTTAAAAAGTAAATGGAAAATATTAGACTTATATGGCTTTTGGTTTACAAGGAAAATCTAATATGACCTCTTTCACACTGCAGCGCTGCTAAAGCTCCGGAAGTTTTTTGCAGTATTTTTGTACCACTTTTCAGGCACTAGCAAGGGTTTTTTCCTTTTTTTTTTTTAAGGGAAAAAGTCCGGTTGTGCTGCGCTTTTAAGGCGCTTTGGAAGCACTTTCCAATAATTTTAATAGGCAGGGGTGTTTTAGGAGGGCTATTTATAGCGCTCCCAAGCCGCCGCCAAAGATGCTGCTTGCAGGACTTTTTCTAATGTTCCACAAGCGCACCTCCCCAGTGTGAAAGTATGCATTGCACTGAAAGGGAAGCAGTTTTCATGAGCTTTTTAGAGGCTATTTCTAGCACTAAAATGCCTGAAAACTGCCTCAGTGTGAAAGGGGGTCTAACAGATGCAACTGAGTAAATGAAACTAAAAAAAAATTAGGCATGTATAAAAACATCAACATATTGTAGACTTTTCAAAATCAACATCTTGTCTACAACTTGCCTTATTAATTCAGACTACTACCAGACTGAACAAGATATCTCATTTTGACACAACAGTCAAATTGTCTTACAGTCCACATGTCAAAGCTGATGTTTTCATTGGGTCTAACTGTACCCACTTCTCTCCATCTGTCAACCGCTTGTAGACACCGTCTTGAAAGTTACTTTTTATTAAAGTGGTTGTAAAGACACAAGGATTTTTACCTTCATGTATTCTAAGCATGAAGATAAAAACCTTATGTGTGCAGCAGCCCCCCAATACTTACATGAGCCCCCTCTCGATCCAGCAATGTCCACGAGAGCCTTGTCTCTCTGGGGACTTGCACTGCTGATTGGCTTTTTGTAGTGGTGGGAGCTATTGGCTCCCGATGCTGTCAATCACAGCCAGTGAGCCGATTAGGAGACGGGGCCAAGGTGCGGCTCAGTGTGTGATTGGATACACAGCTGTGGTTCAGGAGCATCGGCATGGGACCTGAGAAGAGAAGGATCCAGGCTGCTCTGTGCAAAAACCCTTACACAGAGCAGGAAAAAATGACATGTTTCATATTAAAACTTTTAGTGCCAAAATAAAACCTACCTGTTTAGGCCTAGAGTATGATGCTTCACAAGGAAATGAGATCAACTCTTCAGATGGGACAGAAGGTGATGCACACGATACACCCACACAGTATGATCTGCCACCAACATTCTTCAGTGCTATTAGCTGTGCTCTTGTGGTTTTTAAAGTATCCAATATGCCAGGCAACTCTATGGAAATGCATAAACACTTTTTAGGTAACATAATGGTCTATTTTCTCACTATATCCATTCATTTCATTTGTTAGAAATGTATTTGTGGAAAAATGTACCTTTACATGATTAGAGTGTTTCCTCCAGTCTGCTGCTGACCCCCACTAGATCAAAAATATTCCAGGAGGGTTTCACCCAAGGTAAAAGTAAGGATGTTCCACAAAACAAAAATCTTACTTGTGCATATAGTTTTTTTTAAACTCACTGATACTATAATAAATGTAGTTCAGTAAGCTCCCGATACTCTTAAATGTGTGGCAAAGCATCCTCCAGCACTTCATCCACCGCTCTTAAATTATTGTAGGATTGCATTGTGATCGTTTTAAATTTTTGAATTAATGAAACTCGAATAATTTTGTCTTCTCAGTAAAAAATACTTTCTGTAGTTTTCTCTCTCCTTGGTATAAAGAAATTCCTCTAATATCGGAAGAGATCTTCTCACTTCAAAAGTGTGCCTGATTTTCCACTTTCCAGCTTTAGTAAATCCCCATTTTGTACATAAAAGTGAGGTGCGCCTGGAATGTTTGGGGGTCCTGAGTCATTTTCTACAAATACGAATTTTCTAAAAAGAAAAAAAAAAATTCTACAAAAAAAAAAAAAAATTGAGATTTTTAGCAAGAAATGTTAGAAGTAGGATGAGTCTTACCTTCCTCAGCTGTTGGATTTCACCCCTCATGGCCACGTTTTCCTCAAGCGGTGGTTCCAGTTGGAGGAGAACAGTGGACACCAGATTCCCAAATCCCAGATACTCTTCTACGCTTTCTGTAGTTCTCTTTCTCCTCGGTATAAAGAACTTTCTCTAATATCAGAAGAGATCTTCTCACAAACTCCAGAGTGAAATGAGAGATATTCCCTTGAGCTCTCTGATATCCCCTCTCACTATGACATCACTGTCACCATGGAAACCACCTGCCACTCTGCACAGGAGCTAAGCTGTGTGCAGTGCCCAGAAAGGGGATTCCAACCCTAATCACAGGGCTATATCTGGGAAAATACAAATTTCGAAAAAAAAAATCAATAAAACAAATTGAGATTTTTAGCAAGAAATATTAGGAGGAGTCTTACCTTCCTCAGCTGTTGGATTTCAGCCTCCATGGCGGCGTTTTCCTCCAGTGGTGGTTTCCAGTTGGAGGAGAACGGTGGACACCAGATTCACAAATCCCAGATACTCTTCAATGTGTGGCAAAGCATTCTTCTGCACTTTATCCACCACTCTTAAATTATTGTAGGATTTTATTGTGATCGTTTGAATTTTAGAATTAATGAAACTCGAATAATAATTAGTCTTCTCAGAAAAAAACGCTTTCCTTGTCAAAGTTTTATTGGATACACAGTAATACCAGGATACAATGTGTACATATACAAGGAAACAATTCATAAAGCTCTACGATGAATATAAACATAAATAACTGAGTAGATTGCGGTGGTTACTCCGTATTGAATTTATACTAACTACCAAGGGTAGTTAACCCTATTGTGTTATTCAAGCTGTATTGGTATGACGTCTTACACAAACTATTAGACTTATTACGAATAAGTGAAAATCATTTAAAATAAATGCAACTGGCATAGAGCATATATGATTTGAAATAATGATGAATTAAAATATAAAGAGTAGAAAGGATAAAAAGGATAGATAGATAACAGAGATGGTTCACAAGGTCAATCCAGGCATCGGTAAAGTAAATGATGTTATTACTTAATGCGTGGTTAAGAGAATGACCTCTAGTATCCTATTAAGCAGTTAACATGGCAAAAGGACCAAGTTGTTAAGGTTTGAGTGTAGGTGGTACTTTTATCCAAGTGTTCCATAATTTTGTATTTTGGTTATGGTTGATGGCTGTCATTTTGGCATGCGACATTGCAATATGCATTCTGTTTTTGGTTTCAGCCAACTCTATTGTTGTAGACTTCTAAGCTTTCGCTATTGTGTGCTTTGCAGCTGTTAAAAGTTGAATACAAAATTTAAATTGGGAAGATAAGTAGTCTGGCTTCAGATTGAGTAACGCTATGAAGGGGTCTGATAATACTACTGTTTGAAACATTTTGGAGGTTATTTAGAATATTTCTTTCCAGAGTAGTTGGGCTATAGGGCAAGTCCACCATGTATGTAGTTTGTGTACCTATTTCCGAACAGCCCCTGAAACAGAGAGCTGAGTGATTTGGTGAATATTTGGCCACTCTATCTGGCACCAGATACCATCGGGTTTAAACTTTGTAGTTTGTCTCCAGTGCCATAACATTGGGCGAGGATCCTTTGGTGTATGACCAGATGCTGGACCATTTTGCGTTGTCCAGTTTCTGACCTAAGTCCTCTTCCCATTTCTGGGAAATATACATATGAACATATGTTGGTTTGTCAGGCTTTGAATTTATCAAGAGTTGGTTATAGAGTGATGAGATCTCACCTCTGGCAAGTGGGTCTTTTTTACACATTGCCTCAAAACCGGAAAGGTGAGACAAGAGAGTGTGGTCATTTTATGAAAGGTGAGTAAACATTTTTTATTTGGGAATATCTAAACGATTCTGATTCTGGCAAATTGTATTTGTCTTTGATTTCTGGAAGGGTTAGGAAGGAGTTCAATGTGGTTAAATCTTGTAATGTTAGAAATTCCTGCTGTTGACCAGGCCTTAAAAGATTTAGGATATATCCACGCAGGATAGAAATCTGGGTTTTTGAAAAAAGCATAGTAAAGGATTGTGTTGTGATTGGAGATGATATTTTATTTTCAGATTGTCCCAAAGTGATAGGAAGTGTTTGATTCTGGGGTTTTGTATTTCACGTCGGTGTTTGGCCTGAAGCCAAATTAAGTTGGCTATGGATAATAGGTCGCAATCTGAAGCGTCTATAAAGGTCCATAATGGTGCTTCCTGGATCGTGTGATATTTTGGAAGGCTGACCAGATGGGCTGCTTTGCAATAGTTGGCAAAATTGGGGAGACCAAGGCCCCCTGGGACCTGGGGAGATATAACGTGTGTGCGGGGATGCGTGGTTTGGAAGTGCTCCAGACAAAAGTTGTTCTATTTTGTACCAGTCTCAGGAAATATGATGGGATCGGTAAGGTTCTAAATAAGTAAAGTAATTTGGGCAAGATGGTAATTTTAATTGTGTTGATTCTACCTATCCATGAGAGGGGGAGTCGCGACCATTGTTTTAATACATTTCTGATCTGTTTCAGTAGAGAAGGGTAGTTGGCTGAAAATAATCTTTATGCGAGGATGTTCGTTGAATTCCTAGGTATTCTGCCCAGATAAAGGGTAGAGCCCTCCTGGCTGGGATTAGTTCTGCTTTGGTTAGTGATATATCTAAAGCAAGACATTTCTTGGGATTGATGGCTAAGCCAGTAAAGGTTGCAAATTTGTTTAGGGCATTTAAAAGATTAGGGCCTGTGACTTGTGAGGATGATAGGAAAAGGAGAATGTTGCGGCGGACAAATTGGACACTTTTGACACATTTTTGGGACCATTCACATTTAGGCCTCTTTCACACGGGGGGAAACCCATGATGATCCGCCCCGTGAACCTCCGCTTGCTCAGCGGGGATCGCTCCGTTGATCCCCGATGAGCCGGCGGATGACAGGGCGGTCTCCGCACACTGTGCAGGGACCGCCCTGTCAGATCTTTGCTCTCCCCTATGGGGGGAATCAGATGAACACGGACCGCCTGTCTGTGTTCACCCGATCTGATCCGCAGACGGAGGGAAAAATAGGGTTTTCCTCCATCTTCAGAATCGGAGGATTGCGGACCCGGATGAGATTGGTTGTCAGAGGACATTCATCCGCTGACTGGGATTAATGTATGTCCCTTTTTCATTCGTACCCGGATAGGCCCCTCTCACCGGCCTAGCAGCAGGGATGATGCACAGAGAAAAAAAAAATGAATAACAGTCTCTGCCTCAGACTTTAGTGCGATAAAGATGAACTGTTTAATAATCCTCTGCCACAGGATTTATTATTCGGATGTCTAGCCTTACAGTTTAGAGCCTTTAAGCCGACCCGGCACACTGTAAGGTAACATAGGCTTCGGTACATCCTCCAATAAAGTCACCAGGCCTTCCCCAAGATACCAGCCTTCCGCTTGGACCTCTTCAGGACAGGTCCTCCCCTGGTTTCCTCCCTTAGGACAGACAGCGCAGGATCACCTCTAAAGTGCAGGGCCCAGTCAGCACAACTGGGCCTGCGTGGCAGGGATACAGCCTCGGGCCAACGTGGCCCCGCGGTTGAAAATCAACCATCACATACCTTGAGCCAGGAGGGCCACGAGACAAAAAGCCCCAAAAAATTGCGGCGGCCCCCTTAAGTACCTTTCCTCAGCATGCCCAGCGGGGAGACCACTCCCACTGGGCTGTTCCCGGGGGAAAGCACCCAATACACGCTGGCCTGCTTGTATTCCAACATTGACCTGGGGTGGTAATGCCACCTACTGGCAATAGTGGGAATTCCTTCAAACACAGCCTTCCCTGGAACAGAGGATGATTTAGCCTTAATCATCCCAAATTTAAACATAGCGCCTGGTCATCAGGGGCAGGGCGCTAAACATGTATTTCAGAAGAGCAATGGACTGTTTCAGTAAAGCAAAGATTGGTGTCAGTAGGGCAGTGGATGGTGTCAGTAGTAGTTATTTTTAACAATTACATGTTTTTAATTGTGTGTTACAATAATATTATTATTATTTTATTTATTTTTTTTAAGATCCCCGTTGGGGGGATTTGGTGAAATGTTAAGTGTCTAACAGAGAGAAAGGGACAGCAGCAGGCGGGAGAGGAGGGAAGCTGGTAGCACTGCAGGGGGAGACAGGGTGCCAAGAAGCAGAGGGAAGCACTGCACAGGGTGATTAGGGTGTGCCCAGGCACATCTGGCGTACCCTGTGCGCACGCCTATGGTGCCTAACCATTTTTTTTTACAGTGAGGGAGGTCCCTTTGCTAAGGGAAGATATGGATCCCACCGCTGGGCTCCCTCTGTGTATGATCAAAGTAGAAGTGAGAAACTTGTGGAGCCCCTGCGCACCCTCTGCCTGGAAGAGCCAGATCACACGTGTATATATACGTGATCTGGCGCAGAGGTGCCACCCTGTAGTAGTAAAACTGCTATGAGGCAGACCTTAAGTGGTTAATTCTTAAGGGTACCCCCACACATCTAGCAAAGGCGGGTGAGTTTGTGGGCCCAAAATGCATGTTACTACAGTATCAATTATAAAAATGGTGCCTGCGCTATTTTTGAAAGATTCAAGCTCATAGGGCAGCCCATTGAAATTACTAGGCTGCTCTAAACGTTGTGCACAATAAGAAAACGCAAGCTCAGACACGCCTCATAGTGTGAAGGGGCCCTTAATAAAACTGGCGGTTTCAGTCTCTCTAAAGTCAGAACTGTACATTTAGGTATAATAGTGCTGGAAGGAACCCATAGCAATGTGTGGAGGAACCCTGGTTGAAAAGCCACAATCTAAATAATAGATCTGGAAATCCAAATTGTCAATATTGATCTAAAAGACCATCTTCCACTGACACCAAAGTATAGGGCAGTCTTCACCCCACTGATGCCAGATTTAGATTCAGTATGTTACACATTCCTAACCTGTAGCCTGTGCTGTTCTTTACATACTTCTGACCACTGCACTCTCTATGGTATGTTGTATGCTACATAGTACAGACTGCTGCTCTCTGTAAGCTGTGCTGTACATTACATATTTATGTAGCGTTCATCAGCTCAACAATTATTGAGCTAGGCCCTACTGACATTTCCCAAAATACATAAAAAAAATATGTTATGGCTCGTACACACAACCGGTTTTCCAAGCAAGAAAGTCATAATGCACAACATCATACAAGAATCCTTCAGAAATTCCCATGGTTAGCATAAAACGGGGTCCCTCTGACCCTCATCTGTCCCTCATTTTGGTCTGATCTATATAGTTTTACATAAAATGCACTATTTATTTTTCCAAAAAGTTTTTCTCAGTGCTAAACCATTCATCCAATTTCTAAATTCGTGCATTTGTAAATTTCAAAAGCCAATTTAAATAATAGTGGCATAAAAGCACTTAACTAATCGTTTATGTGGAATTCACCTTTAAGGGGGCGTGGCAGGAGGTGTGTCTTATGCCTACATACTGTTGCTAATAGGTGTCCCTCGTTCCTCCGATAAAAAGTTGGGAGTTATGGGTCTATAGCAGCTGGGACCGCCCTGTACCCCATTAATAATACATAGCTGTGATACTATGGACTTTTTCTACACTAAGGTGTCCGTTTATGAAACAGTGATGAATCATCACTGCAGAGATCACCGGCATTCACTGTGTATTTTCTTCACTGGAGTGTGCCGGTTTATCATCCTGTGTAGATTGCTTCTCTTGAGGAGAAGAGAAGTGATCTACAAACGTTCATAACGGTGGCTGTGAATGTGAGGCTCAAGTCTCGGGAGAAATTCCGAGACTTCGGCAGTGTTAAAACAAAGTGAAAGTAAAACACCAAGCTGCAGCACACTTATTAATAAAACCCAAACATTAAACAATAAAGTCCACCAATCACACATATACACCCCCCTTTATTGTAAAACTTGGCTAATATTTAAATTTTTACACAAGAATTACACATGTGGTTTTCTTCTCATGAACGGTGTATATATAAAATGGTTGATCCTGCATCTGTCATCCATCAGTACACCATTGATGAGAATTTTTAAATTTAATTTCAATTAATAATTAAAATAATTTAAATAAAATATATAATAGAAAAATAAATATAATTAAAAAAGTGAAATGAGATTCCCCTCTGTACTAAAATTGACCTGTCCATGGGTTCGAACCATCTATTTGGGTGCCCAAAAATATAATATATATATATAAATAAATATATATAATTTATAACATATGATCATATTTATTTATTTTTATATATTCATTTAAAAAAAAAATATGTTTAGATATAGATAGATTACTAATTTTATATATATATATATATATATATATATATATATATATATATATATATATATATATATATATATATATATATATATATATATATATATATATATATATATATATATATATATATATATATATATATATATATATATATATTTATATATATATTTATATATTTATATATATATTTATATATATATTTATATATATATTTATATATATATATTTATATATAAAAATAGATTATAACATATTGATTCAATAATTATATATGTACTGTAAATCAAAACCACCCAATATATGAAACATGGTACACTCTTGTAAAAGTTAAGTGAAAAATATAATTTGAATCATTTGAGGGGTTAGTGATAGGAGAGCTTAACTAAAAAAAGAACTACAAAGTTCAGCCATGCGCAGAATTGCGTTTTGGTGTCGAGTGGTTAGTAACTGGGACCGTTTATTTGGTTCCCAGTCTAAAAGACTTTCTTATTCAAGGAAAAGTGAAATATGGAATTTAATTGTCTAGGAAGTGAATTATGCAGGGGACGTTGCCTGCAACATTGACACATGCCGACGTCGACTAAATGACATCAAAGTACAGTTAAAAAAAAAAACACTGCAATTTATATTACGAAATCAACTTGGCACTGGTGAAGGACCTCCAGCAAACATCACCTTCTCCTGCTTTGGAGAAGAATTGAAGGGGTGCCTTGGGCCTGATGTTGTAAGCGGTGTCCCTGGAGAACACCATTCTGATGCTCATAGTAAGTAATTCAAAACATTTTTGAATTCAATATAAATGTAATTTTGTTTTATAAAGTAATTAAGAGATTTTTTTTTTCACAGTGTTAGGAGAACCATCAGGTGGAGATCATCATTTCGCTCAAGATGAGAGACTATGCTACTTTTTGATGATGATGGTAAGTAGTTTTTATATTCATTTTTTTTTTTTTTTTTTTACCGCTTGTCGCCCACCCACAGATGGTTTTGTTCAGCAAACACCCAGCTGTAAATTCAAAGTGAACCCGGGACCACAACTGCTGACTTTGCCCCCCGTTCACATCGGGCCAATTTGACAAGTAAAATCGCATGCCAAATTTCTGCCTACTGCTGGTAATGGCACTGTCCTAATCGGTCCGACAATGACTTTGCGCCGCCGCACAGATTCCTAAAAGTATTTCCTGAACTACTTTTGGCGATTTTGGGGGAGATTTGAATAGACATCTGTGCAGCAACCCGCACAGATGTCTCTCAAGTCGCCCCCAAAGTCTGACTGCAATGCAGGTTTAAAATTGTGCAAGTTCAGCTGAACCCTCATGATTTCAAACCTAGGATGGATATAGGTGGGGGACCGAGGCACATCATGCCTCAATCTTCCCTGTTCTGAAAGAAAAAAAAATGTTGTTGATTATGTCACTTCTGGTTTCTGATCCTACATTTTCTGCCTGCTTCAGACAGGTAAACCTCAAACCAATCAATCAGTGCTAGGTAAGATGCTGAAAAGGGCCGTTATCTTATTCCTCTACTGCCTGGCCAATTAGAAAGCGCAGTGTGATTCGCACATGCACAGTAGAGACCTGCTGTGAAGCCAAAAGACTTGGCGACGGCAGCACCCGTGAGTTGATCCGAAGATTGGCTGGGGTGCCGGCATTGTGGGCTCCCAGGACAGGTAAGTGTCCATATATTTAAGGTCATTAGCTACAATATTTGTTGCTGCTGACTGTAAATTTTTCGTGGGGAGGCTGGACCTCCTCTTTTTTATACATTCCTTGCATTCAGGTAAATCATTTTTAGACATCAGCATCCCCTTTGTACTTAGCTGAGCCCTCATTTGATCCAGCTCTGTGCACGTCTGCAGGTTATGTCTCCCCTAATTTCTGAGATTTGCTGGGGCACTGGAAACCATTGGCACCCACTGCTGTCAATCAAAGCCTACAACAATGAAGTGGGGGCGGTGCAAAATCTACTGTCTGTGTGATGGATGTAGCACCAGGGCTTGGGAGAAAGCAACTCACAAGTGATCCCATGGGAAACTGCTTTCAATGGGGTAACTGGACATACAAGAGGGGCCAATAGCACCGGTTTTGGTGGGGGGTGGGTGTGACTAAGAATAGGTTGTTCAGTTCCATTGTACAGAGCAGGTAAGTAGAAGGATACTGGTTATTTAAAAACAAAATGTCACTTTTACAATCTCTTTTTGTTGATTGTATTTTCTTCTCTTGGTAGTTCCTGTTGAAATTCAACTTATGGATGAACCTCAAGCGGGACTGTCAAATATATATTAGATTAATTTCAAGTATTACAAATGTATACTATTACGATTATGTTTTTAAAAAAACATATTCCTTTTTTTCAGAACCTCCTGAAGTTTGTGAAGAACATCTCAGAGATGCCATGGCGACAGAGGAATTAGAAATTAGTAAGCCTAAAAACCATTATAATACTGATATTAAATATAATTTTGTATTGTAGACTAATTTGTTTCCTAATTGTATTTATATTGTGTTACAGATAATGAGGAGGGTGGGCACCAGGCATCAGATAATCCCATTGCAGCACCAGGTCCCATACGGGTCCCAAGAGGGAGAAGGAGAAGAGAGCTCTTGGCCCAAAGACAAGAGCAAGCCAACAATGCATCCTTGCTGTTAGCTGAAACTCTGAACTCCATGATTGGGAATATAAAAGAGAGACAGCAGCAGCAAGATCTGGTTAATGAAGAGCAGCGAATGTATCACAATTCCCTTATAACTGAACTGAGACGGCATAATGAGCTTGCTGAATCCCAGCAAGCTCGTCTAAGAGAAATGGTTGTCAAACAAAAAAAAATGTCCTCTGCCCTACTGACCAATCCCAAAATACATAGAAAAAATTATGTTATGGCTCGTACACACAACCGATTTTCCAAGCAAGAAAACTGCTAGGAGAGATTTTTGCTGTGAAAACCGGCAGTTTTTTTTTTTACGCAAGATTTACTTCACTTGCCATGGGAAACCACTGCGAAGGTACACAGGGCCGTGATTCTCGGGCCAAAGCTATCCCCGCACTTTCCCGTCGGACTTTATATCGCCGGGAATCCCGGCCGTGTGTACAGGGCTTGAATGTTTTTCAAGTTTGCACTACAGTTTAGAAGAATTTGCACTATTGTTTATAATACATGTTTTATTCCCAAATAAAATTATTTGAAGTGAATCATTTTTGTTTTGTTTTTTCTCATCAAAATCAAAATTAGGTTTATTTTAAAGACAAATTTATTTTAACTTTTAATAAATCAGCATACATTTTGTATAATTCTACCAGGAGGCCATCTGGCCCAGAGGTCTTGCAAGACTGATAAGTTTTACCAACTTTTGATATTTACTCCACTGTGATAGGTGCGTCTAATTTATTATGCGTAACCGGGTACCGCGTAGGTTTTGCCAGGGGGCACAGAAACATAGTTGTCAGCAGCTAGTGCTACCAATTAGGGTGCAAAGACAGTACAATGTGTAAGCTGTAAAAGCAACTCTCAGTTCCATTGTGGTGGCAGGGAATCGAGCCACCGTGAGCCTTCCTTTTTGAGATGTGAAGAATTGGGCTATAAAGCATGCCGGAAACAAAATGTTGTGTATGATGTTGCGAGCCCTCATGGCCGCCTTCACTTGGTCGAATGAGCTTCTGCATCTCCACCGAGTAGTCCGGTAAGCTCAACAGCATTTTTTTTCTAGAAGCGTAGGTCGCTAATCAATCTAGAGCCACTGAGGGTTCACAAAAGTTAAGCAAGGGAGGGATGAGGGTCCAGGGGGTGCTCCATGGGGTCCGGGCTTAGGTGGAAATCGATGGGTAGAAATGGGCATCAGGCAGCAAAGTCCAGTAGGTGCGGGCAGTAAAGGGCCCTCCTTCTCGCTGTGGCTGATGTGCCTGGTTTCTGATGTTGCCATCTCCCTCAACTGCTCTGCATCTGAAAATTTAATAACATAATATAGTACATATTAACATTAATGTAAAATATTTTATTTTAAATATGACATTTACACTATTCTGCATATTGAAATATCAGTGAAATATATTATCTGTTGCCCACAAGCTCCACGGTCAAGACATGAATGTTGACATGACAATTCATTGCTTATTAATTGTCAAGTGAAGAGGCTAATTACAGCTGCTGATCTAGCCTCTGGATGGATGCAAAATGTTGTTTTTTGTGATCCATACAGAGGCTATACAGCAGGGGTGTCCAAAAATGGAATTCCCACCGAATTCCATCGGAGTAAAAGAGAACATGTTCTCTATCTAAACTCCGTCGTAATTTCCAATGGAATTTCGGCCGTGTGTACGCGGCATAAGTGTGTTCGTCCCAGCAGTAATATACTGCCCCACAAGAATTGTATTGCCTTTGTGGCTGTGTGTGGTCAAGAGATGAGCTTGGAAAGAAATTGCATTTTAATTAAGAAATGTGAAGAAAAATAAGGGTCGGTGCCTATCAATGCAGCCTTGGAGGGGACAGGGAGGGTTCGGGACAAGCGGAGACACATTACATACAGGAGAATCCCCTGTTTACTCAGAGTCCTCTATAATACAAAGTCTTGCCTCCTATGATAGACAGGACAGTCATTTAATGACAGGCCAGGAAACGGGTTTTCCTAATTCAGACACTGCGGAGTAAACAGGACATTATCCTGTATGTAATCTGGCAGCACTCGTCCTAATCCCTCCCTGTTCCCTCCGAGGCACAGATAAATACGGTATATATATTTTGTGGCCCTGGGGGCCTCAAAAGAGATATATATATAATCTCCAAATTACTAGGGTGCCTATTAAACCAGAATGCAGGGCCGCAATTGGCCCGCAGGACGGACTTTGGACTTACCTGCTATAGAGGGTCTGTGATGTGACCTGACATCAATCTGTAGACTGTTTGCAAGTGATTCAGGATCACATTAGAGCAAAAGTATAGCGCTCAGGTGAGCCAAAAAAGAAGTATGACCAAAAAGGATTGGTCATTCTTTCTCTTTCAATGATGATTTGTTTCTTCTGTAAACAACACCTAAATTATAGTTTGTAATATTTACATTTTTAACAGTACAATAACTATATCACTTTTTTTTTCTTACAATTAAATTTTTTTTAAAATCCATAATCACATCGGTGGATGCAGCATCGGTACGCTGGGGCATCTATCCCCTGACGCTTAAAATAGCTTAATAAGAACTGAGTGATCAAACACTGTTGATTTTACAGTTCTCACTCTTCTGTGTGCAGAGAGTGATGACTGACAGTTACCAGCTCGTTGCTCTGCCCCTCCAGCTCTCACAAGAGCACCAAGCAGTGGATGGGTCATGAGCAGCTGGTTCACCAAGTGACGCTCACCTACAGCAGACTATTGCCCATTGTCAGGTGAATGCGGATCACGCGAGTGCAGAACAAAGTGCACTACTAAACTGTAATACTTACCTGCTCTGTGTGATTTTCCACATAAGAGCCATGATCCTACTGTGGAGTACCCCACTTGAACTTGTGGCACCTCCCCCCACCGATTTGCACCTATAGCAAGTCACTTGCTATGGGGTCACTCATGTGTGCTTGCTCCCGAGCCAGTTCTGTGTGTCCATTGACACACAGAGAACGGTAAGCCCAGCTTCCTGCTACATCCTCAAGTAAAAAATTAAATAAAGAAATCATTGTAAATATTACACTTACATTTAAAATTCCAGGGGTCGACTTCAACAGGATAGGATCACAACGTCCTTCTTTGTAGATCCTACAAAACATAACATTAAATTATAAATAAATAGCAGAGCACATTACAATGACATATACAGCATAAGTTACATGAAAATGATTACATAATTACCCTGAAATAGTTCTGAATAAGTCTCTGACGGACATTGTTGCCTAGGTCTGAGGATTCTTCAGAGGCAACCGGGAGTGCCGGCAAATAAAGAAAAAAAATTGCGCTAAACCAATGTAAATAGAAAATTATTTCCTAAGAGGCAGCAGTAAACGTGTAAACCACAAATAACATAAGAAAAAAGGAAAAACTGCGCCAAGAAGTGTAAATAAGACACAACAACACTAGTCCCTGTGAATAAAGAGTAAGGGTCCTTTCACACGTGCGGACCGTTCTTTAGGTCCGTTTTTTTTCCATCAGTTGATCCGTTTTTCCGTCTGTTTTTCATCCGTTTTTCATCCGTTTCCCATCCGTTTCCCATCCGTTTCCCATCCGTTTCCCATCCGTTTCCCATCCGTTTCCCATCCGTTTCCCATCCGTTTCCCATCCGTTTCCCATCCGTTTCCCATCCGTTTCCCATCCGTTTCCCATCCGTTTCCCATCCGTTTCCCATCCGTTTCCCATCCGTTTCCCATCCGTTTCCCATCCGTTTCCCATCCGTTTCCCATCCGTTTCCCATCCGTTTTTGCATCCGTTTCCCATCCGTTTTTGCATCCGTTTCCCATCCGTTTTTGCATCCGTTTCCCATCCGTTTTTGCATCCGTTTCCCATCCGTTTTTTTTTTTTGGTTTTAGAACTTTATTTAATCAGCTTTTCAAGCATTTTCCCATAATTCTTTGTTTCCCCCAGCGTGCATTGTGCTTTCTTCTTGCTGTATGTTAACAGCAGGCTGTTTGCTTCCTGATCAATTGCTGTACTGTAGTGCTTATTATAATGGATTTGGGGAGATATTTTGAGCATGTGACATCATTTGTCATGCTCTACTATCTGAGGAGAGAAAAAAGCAGGACCACGAAGATGTCTGCGAGGAGACGCAGGTACTGGGCACATCCCATGCTCCTCAAGAGGCCAACGGAGGGGTTTTTTGCTCTGCACTACGCAGATTTGCGACGGTACGCTCAATTTTTTTTTTAATTTAACCAGAATGACTATTCCAACATTTAAATTTTTGCTGGAAAAGTTGCACCCACGTTTATACCGGACGAACACAGACATGAGACGTGCTGTGCCTCCAGAGGAGCGACTTCTCCTTACCCTCAGGTAAGCCAGCCAGCCTTTTTGCTTGATTATGTGCAGTGTAATGTTGGATTCCTTTCATAATGGATTTCTTTCATAATATTTATTCTATTCTTCCTAGGTTTCTTGTATCTGGAGTATCTTATACTTCCCTAAACCATTTTTTTTTGTTGGGAACCTCAACAATATCTGGAATAGTTCATGACACCTGTGAAGCTATATGGGAGGAGCTTTGGTCGTCTGCAATGCCTGTTCCAGATAAATCCATGTGGCAGGAAATAGCAAATGGGTTTTGGAAGAAAACACAATTCCCTAATTGTTTTGGAGCCCTGGATGGGAAACACATCCGAATTCAGATGTCACCTGGATCCGGCTCTCAATTTTACAATTATAAAAAAATACTTCTCCCTTGTGCTAATGGCAATCTGTGACAGCAATTACAGGTTTGTAGCAGTCGATATTGGGGCATATGGGTCTAATGCAGACGCAAGAGTCTTTTCAGCATCACAAATGGGGGAGAAGACTACTTGAGGGACACTTTAATTTGCCATCAGATAAACCACTCCCAGGAACTGAAGGACCAGATCTGCCACATGTTCTTGTAGCTGATGAGGCATTTGGACTTTCCCAGCATCTTCTAAGGCCTTATGCCAGGCACAATTTAACAACCCCTAAAAAAAATTATCGGCTGAGTCGTGCAAGGCGCCTTATTGAATGCACCTTTGGGATTTTGAGCAGCAAGTGGCGCATATTTCATACCACAATACAACTCAGCGTAGAGAATGCCCAGCTAGCAATCCAAGCCTGCTGTGTCCTCCATAATGTAATCCGGGAGAAAGAAGGGATTTCTGTTGAGGAAGAGGACGAGATCGACTTACCCTCTGTACGCTTTTCTGCACAGCGACCCAACAATTCTGCCATTACCATGCGTGATCAATTAGCAAATTTTTTCATGTCCCCAGATGGAGAGGTTCTGTGGCAGTATCAGCATGTGTAAAAACACATTCACGAGGCACTATAGTATGTGCACCTTGCTATGAACCATTTTTGAGCCCTTGATGCTAACCTGCATGTTCTTTGTTGTCCCACTGAAAATGATAAACAGTGTATGTTTAAAACTGAGAATTTCCATTCTCCTAGTGTCCTCATCACTGACCTATGGCCATCACATTATTTTATATCCGTTGCATTTGGTTTATATAGACTACAATAAAAAAATAACATTTTCACGCAGTCAATATCCTTTATTTTGACCTCATTAAGGTGACCGCAACATAAACAACAGAAAGTCAAACTCAAATTGGAGTCTAAACATAAAAAAAACAGACGAAAAATGGGAATATTAAACAATTTTCAAACGGGGCTACTGGCAATGGGAATTCTAAAGGGACAAAATAAAAGTTTAAGGTAGTTGCTGGTAAAAGGGTCTGGGGGAAGTGGAATAGGGATATGGATTAAAAGTTTGGGATGAAGTGGGCTGGGAAGTGGAGGAGTCATGGGTGGGTTCTTGTAGTAGGGGTAATAGATTCTGGGCAGTGGTGGCTGGGGCACGGCGGTGTTGTGTGATAAACGGTTGTTGGTAGGTTGGGTTGAAATGTGGCGGTTGGGGTGCTTGCTCCGGGTGGTATGGCCGTTGTTGATGGCTTGTGAATACAGGCATGGGTTCACCTGCCAGAGCAGCTCGGACGCACGCCCCCGTGATGCTCCCAATCGCGAGATGGACCTCCATTTTGCGGGCGTCAGGAACTTTTTCAAGAAAGAAAAGGTTGCTTCGGAGGAAATTGGCATCCGCGTGTGTGGGATCTAAGAACGGATCCTTCCTGTCAGTGTCAGTTCTTCTCATTGCCCTCATGTCCTCCATGAAGGTAAGCATGGCTGCATCCATGTCTTTCGTTTTCTTTGGGTTGCGTTTTCCCCTTGATGCAGGTACAGAACGTATCTGAGGGGTAGAACTTTTTTTAGTACATTTTATTTAGTCAAGATTTCAACATAAGTCATTGGATGTAGGATACTTACGGGCACACATGGCGTATTTTGGGTGGCTGGAGCACTGTTGACATCAGGGCTTGCATTGGCCTCTGATACTGCCATATCCCCCGCAGGCTCCTGATTTATATCCTCCACATCCTCTTCCTCACTACCGGAGATGTTACTGGCAGTACTGTAAACTATTTGTTAATAGATGGATAAATGATCAATACAGAATAGTTATTACAATACATAGATCTATGTGTATGATTACTTTTGTGTTGAACCCTACACACCACTTTTACCTAGAATTGCGCCTAGATTAAAAGGCTTATCTGTAGGTGCAAGAAATATTTCCTAAACCTACACTGTTTAGGAGATATTAGCAGAAAATATGTGGACAACGGTGTCTGACTCGTGCCATTTTTGAAGGCGATTGTGTCGTGACTGGTGACTCCCACACGCATGACATCATCACAGCTAGTGCCAAGCGCAGCCCATGAGCTGCAAGACCCACAAGTCACACAAGGAGTGATTGCGGTGATAAAGGAGAGGAAAGGACCACTGTGGGGGCTTCGATCTCGGGTAAGTAATTCTTAACCACTTGACCACTGGGCACGAAAACCCCCTTAATCACCAGACCAATTGTCAGCTTTCGGTGCTCTCACAATTTGAATGACAATTACTCAGTCATACAACATTCTAACCATCTTAAATTTTGGCCCTTTTTTCAAAAAAATAGAACTTTCTTTTGGTGTTATTTGATCACTTCTACGGTTTTTAATTTTTGGCGCTATAAAAGAAAAAAGACTGAAAAATCTTTTAAAAAAAATAAAAAATCTAGTTTCTGTCATATTAGCAGGTTATTTCTCACACACAGCATATGTATACAACAAACTACAAATCAAAACACAGTATGCTATTCATCACGAGTATGGGTCCCCCCCTCTCCTATCACACTGTACCGAACGGTGCAGAGAGGAGAAGGAGGAACCGGCGCCATGTAATGACGCCGGTTTGTTTACAAGTGATTGCGCCGTCATTGGACGGTGCGAGCACGTGGTGATGAGCCACTTCCATTGGCTCATTACCGCGATCCATGTTGCTGCGGGTCCCGCTCTGACGCGACGGTCTGATTCTCCTGGAGGATGTATATTGACGCCCTCCCAGATTAAGGGAACCACCTTGTAGCCGTATTTTCGGCTATAGGGCGATTATTAAGGGCTTAATGAGCTAGAATGCTTTGCATACTAGCTTATTAGGCCTTTGTCTTGTAGGGTTTGATTTTTTGGAAAAAAGTTTACTTGCAATTTGGAGTTTACTAGGCCAACTAATTTAATATATGGGATAAGCAATTATTTAAGTTACCTTCTTACGTCTATCACATTTCATAAAAAGGCCCATGTTTCTTCCTGGCTGCGCCAGCTCCGCTTCGGCATTGCTGGTCCTCCTTTAGGTCCCGCCTAAAACAGTCCTGAAGAGACCGCCATCGAGTGGTGATTTGGTCTCCTGCAAAGCAACATTACACACAATGAACTGATAGTACTCCAAAATATACGTATACTTTTTGAAACACATATTGGGAATACAGTAGTATCCTGGCAGGTGACGTGGCCAGTGGACAGTCCAACTTGTGGCAGGTGACGTGGCCGGTGGACAGTCCACAACTTGTGGCAAGTGACGTGGCCGGTGGACAGTCCACAACTTGTGGCAGGTGACGTGGACAGTCCACAACTTGTGGCAGGCATATGGATGCTGACATATGGATGTACTAAAGGTTTTATCATGCCAACCCACCCCCCATCCCACATACTGCTTACCACGTATCCTGCGCCTCTTGGTGCTGAGTGTGATCCAGTCTGGTGTCACCATCTCGTATATCTCCTCCCACTGTAAACTGCTGATATGTTTATCACTGTATTCAGCACATCGTTTGTCCCACAACGCAGGCTGATCGTGAACCAGCTGGATGAGGTGCTCCTGTGAGACATCTTTTGCCATTTTGCTGTTCACAACAAAGTTCTTCACAACGATTTCTCCAACATGTGCTTCATAAACACTTCCCGGGTCAAAGGGTATTGAAATATATGCATATAGCATGCATATTATTAAAGTTTATTGAATTTTTTGTCATTTTTCAATATTTTGGAGGAAAAAATGGATATGAGCCGAACGGATGTTAAACGCATCCGTTTTTCGTAATTTCCGTTTTTTTGGACGGAAGAAAAATAGGGTTTCTTCCGTTCAGAAAAACGGAGCTTGACTGAGACGGATGTAAACGGACGTTAGCGGATGGTAATCCGCTAACGTCCGCTATCCCATAGGAAAGCATTGTGGTCCGTTTTTCATCCGTTTAAAGGACGGATGAAAAACGGAAAATGGTCTGCACGTGTGAAAGGACCCTAATAGTCCAATAAACTGATGCTTGAAACAGACAACACCCAGGTGCTTGCAAGATCCAGTGAACCACCACCACATGGACAGAGGCTTACCAAAAGGTAATGAAGTGTCAGCATAGATATAATCCACAGCCGTTCATGGATCACAGGCAGATGACAGCAAATTCAATCCAGGAAAACAGCCACATAGAGAGTCCTCAGTACTTTGCTCGAGGCGCTTCTGTCCCATTTGCTGCATATCCTTTTTCCGCCTCCATGATCTCCGGAACCTATGCTGGGTTGGTGTTGTGATGGAGAAGAGGGGGAAAGGCAGGCGTTGTGGCGGGGAAAAGCGTTCCTCGTACAGATTACCCCAGAGGATGGAAGGAGAGGGGTAGGGAGGTCGGCGGTGTCCGCACATGGAGCGGTGAGGGGGAGTGCCGGTATTTCTGGTGGCTTTCATCATTGATGTGCAAGTCTACATTGTTTGCAAGAGCAATATTGTGTAGAATTACACATAGAATAATGATATCTGACACCAGTTCCGGAGAGTGCTGTAAAAAGCTGCCAGTTTTCGATAGGCATCAAAATGTGGCTTTCCACATTCCAAATGTCCTCTCGATAACTGAACGGGTATGAATATGTGCACTATTATATCTAACCTCGGCCGCAGTCTGAGACGTTAGCAACCAAGATTGACATCCATATCCTGCGTCTCCTAGAATAGGAAACAAAAATAGCATAGGTAATATTTAACAATTAATTTACATAAATAATAAAGAAATGTAAATTTGCTTACCCACCAGCCAGCCCTCTGGCATTTGTCCTCTTTCGAATCGTTCAAAGAGAGCTGACTGCCGCAGGATATGGCTGTCGTTGCAACTTCCAGGAAACCCAGATCTGATACTCATAATGCGCTAGTGGGAGTCCACCACAACTTTTAACGAGTGGTAGCTTTTCCTGTTACGGAACTGCTCCTCCCGATCATGTGGTGGTATCAGCGGAATATGAGTACCGTCTATGGCTCCCAGGCAATTTGGCATTCCTCCATGTCGGAAAAATCCAACCTTCACCTCTTGCCACTCTTCATCGGTTTTAGGGAAATGGATGTACCTATCCATATGTCTCTTGATAGCTTTCGGAACTGGTTTCAGGAATCTAGAAAGACTGGGATGACTAATTCCAAAGATCCGAGCACATGATGGCTGAAAGTTACCCATAGCTAAATAATTTAGGACAGCCAATAGCCTGACAATGGCAGAGATTGCATGGGTTCAATCTCATCTGATATGAGGTTGTAAACCTCCATGACCCCCTGACGGTTCAGCCGAAACATGTCCTCAACATCATTGTCAGACAGCTCCTCCAGAACTGTGCGTCTCCAGAACACACAAGGCTGTCTGAGCCTAACATTTGTGATCCTATCCTCTGCGATGCGAACAGCTGCTGTTGCGACAGCTGTTACGGCTAATAGTAGGATGGTCTCGTCAATATCCATGACTGCTGCCTAAAATAAACAACAACAATAATAATAATAATAATATATATTAGATTTAAAAATGTAGTCTAATTTTGCTAACTATATATATATATATATATATATATATATATATATATATATATATATATATATATATATATATATAATGTGTGTGTGCATATCTCTTTATACTTATATGGCAGTACATCTTGTACTGTTAAATCAATCTAATGACATAAACACATAAAAAAAAAAGAGAGAAAATTATATAGTTTAAAAAAAGACAATAAGACCCCTTTCACACTGAAGCGTTTTTACAGCATTTTAGTATTAAAAATAGCGCCATTAAAACGCTCTCCATGCATCTCAATGGACCCTTTCACACTAAGTTCTGCAAGGAGCAGCTTTTGGGCGCTGAAAAAAAAGCTCCAAAAACACCCCTCTTCATTGAAATGAATTGAAAGCGCTGTAAAAATGCTTTTCCCTTTCACACTGAGGCGTTGCACTGGCAGGGAGTTGAGAAAAGTAAAACAAAGGAGACAGTATATACAATATATGCAGATCTTCCTAAAACAATCATCTGTGTGCTCTCAAAAGCTGCTGGTGGGAGAGAAGAGGAGGGAAGCCTGCAGTGCTGCATCGGAAAGGGGCACACAGGAGGGCCAAGAAAGCAGGGGGATGAGGGGCAGATAATAGAACTGATTGATCCCCCCCACAGCCAGAGGGATGAAAAGTCGGAGAAGCTGACAGGCCAGGGGGAGGCCTGGATATACTATGCATATACATAGGTCTGTTGATAAAACAGTACAATGAGCCCTCCTGTTCGGCAGGTGACTTGTTTCCCCTTAACCAGATGGGGCCCAGGGCCAGTACAGAAGGACCAGATGCAATGCCATATCTGGGGACAAAACACGGTCAGTGGCAGATGGTGGCATATTTTTTTGGGAGGCGGGAAACAATACACCCACATCCCCCCTACGCGTCTGGTTGGTCAGGTCACAGGTAGCCCTCCCCCTCGGTTAGTCGGTCACCAACCCTGCACTTACCCGATCTAGATTGTGGGCAGCGCTTCCTCCGGGGGCGGAATCACCCTGCATCTCCTCCTTCTCGACTCCCCATTGGTCTTCCCCTTTCTCCTGCTTAGCGGCCAATAGGATCTCTTCTTCCCTCGGCCAATTGGGTGACGGGTCTCTGGACCCACTTCCTGATTGGCTGAGGAGGAGAATCGTGAAGACAATTGCGAATATTAATTTGCTATCGTCACATAAGTGGGTGGGCACGGGGCGCAGTGATCAATAGTCTGGATTCCGAGCCAACCCTTTTTTGAAGACAATTAAAAAAATAAAAACCCTTTGGAATCAATGCATACGGTGCCATGCATGTAGATTAGGGGCCGGGCAGATGGATTTGGGGGGCGGCGCTTCTGCACCCCATATGGACGGCCGCCACTGTGTATATATGTGTATATATGTGTATATAAATTATATATATATATATATATATATATATATATATATATATATATATATATATATATATACACAGGGAGTGCAGAATTATTAGGCAAATGAGTATTTTGACCTCTTTATGCATGTTGTCTTACTCCAAGCTGTATAGGCTCGAAAGCCTACTACCAATTAAGCATATTAGGTGATGTGCATCTCTGTAATGAGAAGGGGTGTGGTCTAATGACATCAACACCCTATATCAGGTGTGCAGAATTATTAGTCAACTTCCTTTCCTTTGGCAAAATGGGTCAAAAGAAGGACTTGACAGGCTCAGAAAAGTCAAAAATAGTGAGATATCTTGCAGAGGGATGCAGCACTCTTAGAATTGCAAAGCTTCTGAAGCGTGATCATCGAACAATCAAGCGTTTCATTCAAAATAGTCAACAGGGTCGCAAGAAGCGTGTGGAAAAACCAAGGCGCAAAATAACTGCCCATGAACTGAGAAAAGTCAAGCGTGCAGCTGCCAAGATGCCACTTGCCACCAGTTTGGCCATAATTCAGAGCTGCAACATCACTGGAGTGCCAAAAAGCACAAGGTGTGCAATACTCAGAGACATGGCCAAGGTAAGAAAGGCTGAAAGACGACCACCACTGAACAAGACACACAAGCTGAAACGTCAAGACTGGGCCAAGAAATATCTCAAGACTGATTTTTCTAAGGTTTTATGGACTGATGAAATGAGAGTGAGTCTTGATGGGCCAGATGGATGGGCCCGTGGCTGGATTGGTAAAGGGCAGAGAGCTCCAGTCCGACTCAGACGCCAGCAAGGTGGAGGTGGAGTACTGGTTTGGGCTGGTATCATCAAAGATGAGCTTGTGGGGCCTTTTCGGGTTGAGGATGGAGTCAAGCTCAACTCCCAGTCCTACTGCCAGTTTCTGGAAGACACCTTCAAGCAGTGGTACAGGAAGAAGTCTGCATCCTTCAAGAAAAACATGATTTTCATGCAGGACAATGCTCCATCACCACGTCCAAGTACTCCACAGCGTGGCTGGCAAGAAAGGGTATAAAAGAAAGAAGAAAAACTAATGACATGGCCTCCTTGTTCACCTGATCTGAACCCCATTGAGAACCTGTGGTCCATCATCAAATGTGGGATTTACAAGGAGGGAAAACAGTACACTTCTCTGAACAGTGTCTGGGAGGCTGTGGTTGCTGCTGCACGCAATGTTGATGGTGAACAGATCAAAACACTGACAGAATCCATGGATGGCAGGCTTTTGAGTGTCCATGCAAAGAAAGGTGGCTATATTGGTCACTGATTCGTTTTTGTTTTGTTTTTGAATGTCAGAAATGTATATTTGTGAATGTTGAGATGTTATATTGGTTTCACTGGTAAAAATAAATAATTGAAATGGGTATATATTTCTTTTTGTTAAGTTGCCTAATAATTCTGCACAGTAATAGTCACCTGCACACACAGATATCCCCCTAAAATAGCTAAAATTAAAAACAAACTAAAAACTACTTCCAAAAATATTCAGCTTTGATATTAATGAGTTTTTTGGGTTCATTGAGAACATGGTTGTTGTTCAATAATAAAATTAATCCTCAAAAATACAACTTGCCTAATAATTCTGCACTCCCTGTATATATACACACACACACACCAGTGGCGGTGCGTCCATAGAGGGCACAGGAGGACCGCCCCCTCTCGCTCCTGCACCGCCACTGAATACTATACATAGATTCATACATTGCATGAATCCATGTATTGTCGCAGCCACCCACTATTCAGATGGCCGCCCCCCTGGTGAGCACCGGCCATCTGAATAACGGCAGCTGGTTGGCTTTGGAAGTGCATATCAGAGCCTGAGGGCTGTAATCGGCTTCCAAATAGTTAACCAGTTGATGCACAGGGTGAAAAAATTGGACATATTCTCCCATAGCGACCTTATGGCTAAGGCTTTAATCATACCTATGAAAAATAAAAAAATGAAATTTTTTTGGGCGCTGAAAAAAACACTCCAAAAACGCCCCATTCACATTTACACAGTAATTAGTGCAATTTTATAGCTGTATGAGGCTCGATTCACTCCTATGCATGTTGCTTTTGAGCGTTTTTGCAGTGCTTTTTGCGGTGCTTGCTTTTTTTACATGCGTTTTTACCGCGATTTGCGGTTTTTTTCTTGCCATCAATTTAAAACATTTTACATTTCCTTTAACAACCAGCTATAAACAGGTTAAAAAAAAAATACGCAAATTGCAGCACAATCGCTGTAAAAACGCGGTACTTGCATTTTGGATGCGGGTCCATTGAATTCTATTACATGCAAAACGCTGCTTTTTGCGGGGAAAAAAGTCCCCGACCCTTTCCAAAAACGCAGAGACACATAAAAGCATTGATGTGAACATGTTCCATAGGAAACCATGTTAAAAAAAATTCCCTGCTTTTCTGCAAAATGTAAAATGCACCAAAAAACGCATTAGTGTGAATGGAGCCTAAATGTGAATGGTCCCAAACGTGTCAAAAGTTTCCGATTTGTCTGTCGCAATGTCACGGTCAAAATAAAAATCGCTGATAACCGCCATTACTAGTAAAATAAATAAATAAAAACGCCATAAAACGATCCCCTATTTTGTAGACGCTATAACTTTTTTGCGCAAACCAATCGATAAACACTTATTGCAATTTTTTTTTTTATTATTAAAAATATGTAGAAGAATACGTATCGGACTAAACTGAGGATTTTTTTTTTGTTTAATTGTAATATTTATTAAATCAAAAAGTAAAAAATATATATATATATATATATATATATATATATATATTTTTTCAAAATTGTCGCTCTTCTTTTGTTTATAGCGCAAACAATTAAAAACCGCAGAGGTGATCAAATAGCACCAAACGAAAGCTCTATTTGTGGGGGAAAAAAAATTGGGTACAGTGTTGCATGACAGCGCTATTGTCATTCAAAGTTCGACAGCGATGAAAACTAAAAATTGGTCTGGGCAGGAAGGGGGTGAAAATGCCCCGTATTGAGGCAGTTAAGCTAGTGCATTGTTGGGTCACTTACCTTTTTCTTCCATTTTCCTTCTAAAAAAAATGTTCTTTGTCTGTCTGAATTTCTCACTTCCTGTTTCTCCTCAGTAAACTTTCCCCCATCATCCGAGCTGTTCTGGCTGGGGGTTAGTCAGCCAGAACCGCTTAATGAGGAGGAACAGGAAGTGAGAAATTCAGACAAAGAAAAAAAAACATTTAGAAGGGAAATCGAAGGAAAAGGTAAGTGAACCAACAATGCACTAGCTTAAAGGAACCTATTTAGAAAAGAAAAAATAAATAATCTTTACAACCCCTTTTAATTTGGTGTACTGGATACCCCTGATTCAGAACCGTTTTTCATGAGTGCCAGTGTGCTGTGAGCCATCTGATTGGTTGCAGGGAGGGGGCTGAGCTTCTCTCAATCTAGGATCGTATTACCAGGCCTGCCTGCGCTGCTATTTAGTGCATAGTGAACTGTTTCAAATGGATCAGTTCAGTCAGATGAATCGATTCATCCAATTCACTGAAAATAATCGATTCAAAAGAACGATTGGTTCATGAACAGGACATCACTACTTCTGTTGTCGGAAGAGGGGGTGGGGAGCATCTGAGGGCTCTCAGGCATGTCAAGCCTCTGACACTCCCAGAAGTGTCAGAGGTGGAAGAAAAGACACAGAGCCCACTGGGAGCATAACAATAGGAGGCGCAGTGAGTATCGCCTATACTTTTTTTACCAGATCTATTGAGCCTGAAAGCCTGTGAATTTACTAAAGGAGCAGAGGCTGCACGTTCATTGTGCAAAGTGCTTGTAAGCAAGAAGATAAAGATGTCTTTTTATTTTCAATATCCACTCATGCTAGAGAAAATCCTGCCATTTCCCTAGCACACAATCCGGTATTGGCGATCATAGCTTCACCAACATACACTTTGCTAGCTAAACAGCCTCTACTCTTATATCAACCTCTGTAATTTGATGTCAGTTTCTCTTCCCGTGGCTGCAAAGCACTCTGGGATGTGTAGTCAGGAAGAAAGTTATTACTGTGAAACAAGTAGCAGGATCTGGAAACACAATGAAGGACAGATAGAAGAAAGGGATGGATGGTGCAGTGTAGGATTACATGAGATGTTTCCCATGATAAGGAAATGACTGGCTTTCTCTGAGAATTCATACTTGATCTGTTTAAAGACAAAAAGATGGGGTTTGTTTCTTCATTTCACGTGATATTGCTATGAGATAGAAGGATTCAGTATTGTACTGAAGTGAATGTAAAACCGAACTGGATGATATTTACTTTAACCGAATTGCGCGAATCGCAATACCTCTTGCTCGCGCTGCAGCATGCCCGTGAATTGGGACAGACTTGATGTCTGCCAGCGACCTGCAATCGCCTAGTACAGATGTAGAACCAGGATCTGCCACTCTAAAAAAGCGGATCCCCAGTCTGCCTAATGACATGAGAGAGATCTTCTGTTCCCAGTGATCATGTCTCAGTGAGCGCACCCCCCCTACAGTTAGAACACACCTAGGGAACACACTTAACCCCTTGATCACCCCCTAGTGTTAACCCCTTCCCTGGCAGTGTCATTTTTACATTGACCAGTACATTTTTATAGCACTGATCAATGTAGTAATGTCACTGGTCCCGAAAAAGTGTAATTTGGGGTCAGATTGATCTGTTGCAATGTCGCAGTCCAGCTAAAATTCGCAGATGGCCACCATTACTAGTAAAGACAATAAAAAGTCTTCAAATCTAGCCCATAGTTTGTAGACACGATAACTTTTGCACAAACCAATTAATATATGCCCATTGTGTTTATTTTTTTAGCAGAATATATATTGGCCTAAACTGATGAATATGTTTTTATATTTTTTGGGGGGATATTATAGCAAAACAAACAAAATTCTAAATCGTCACTCTTTATAGCACAAAAAAAATAAACTACAGAGGTAATCAAATACCACCAAAATAAAGCTCTATTTGTGGGGAAAAAAGGATAGAGCGTTGCACAACCGCACAATTGTAAGTCAAAGCGACGCAGCAGCGTATTGCAAAAAATGGTCTGGTCATAAAGGGTAGTAAATCTTCTGTAGCTGAAGTGGTTAACTTCTTGAGACCCTGGCCATAGTAATAATAATACGGCCACAAGGAGGCTCTATAGATCTGGGAGGCCGTCTTTTTATGGCATCGGATCCTCCGGCCACTGGGGGGGTGCTTGGGCGCGTGCCTGGCGGCCACGATCGGCAGTAACAGAGCAGGAAAATAAAAAATGATGAAAATTTGCTTCGACATTCACAGTGTTTCATAAAGTGTTGCTATCTTTTGGATTGTACCAATAAAATTTGGAGAATTGCTGTAATTGACCAAAGCTGGATGTCATATGTCTTACACCTCGTAAGGAACGTAATTATATACTAAGGGTTCCCATTTGCAATCTCACTTCCTCCAACAAGGATGTTAAACAATGACATTACATTTGTGCCATTTACTGAACCAATCTGGTCCAATAAGGCAAAAGATCAATAATACAAAAAACAGCACAAAAGGAGTCTGAATCCCATTCCCCCTAACCCCACTTCAAGACCTAGCCATAACCTTATGTGTGAATAAATAACATGAGGTGGATGGTATGTGATGTGGGAGGGGGAATGTTAGGGGAAGACTTACTAAATGGTGGTGTTTGTAAGGGAGTCTCACTTATCCTGCTGCAGACTGAATGGCCAGAATACAAAGGCACTATAAATTGCAAGCTAAAATTTCCCATATGCGGTCTCTCTTCCTCCAACATGAATGTTAGATAATAAACATAAAATTTGTGCAATATACTGAACTAGTCCGGTCCAATGTAACAAAACAATCAATAATACAAAAACAGCACGAAAGAGATCTGAATCCCACCACTACAAAACCTAGCCATCCATCACCTCATGTATAATCACATCAGAAAATCTTGAAAAATATATAAATAACATGGGTAGGATAGTATATAATGTGGGAGGGAAAACTTGCTGAATAGTGATCCCATACACGATGGCAGTCCATGTGTGACACATCAGGGTTCATCAAAGTGTTCTATTGACTAACAATCACCTGTGGGTAATTGGTGAAACACCCCATTCACCTTTTCTCCCCTCTTTTTAAACACAGTTGTTGTCATTGTTCACTAGCTATGAGTAAGCATCACATGATGTGAAACACGTCGGCCACCTTTTCCCTGTTTTCCACTACGTTTTGACTGTATTGCTTTGGTTGTTTTTTGGATTTTATTTGTACAATAAAGACATCGTTTTAAGGAGGGCGGCAATTAGGGTTGCCAACTTTCTGAAATGGAAATGAGGAACAGGGGAGGGGCATGGGCGGGGTGGGGATGTTTTTTCCTGTGCAAAAAATAAGACAACATTTTAAGGAAGTGTAGTGCAAATATCTTTATATAATTATACTTCCATAACTTTTTATGGAAAACGATAACACATAACAAAAAACAGCTAATAAAGAAAATATAAAATATTGCACTCAAATACTGCATTCAAGCAATACAAACACCCGTATGTATGCACATGGAAAATATCATAGAAACAGATTAAGCACATTGTGCCGCTATTTTTTCCATGTGTACTTTTTTTTATTTCTTGCAGCAAGCACTCTGTACAAGACATCTCATAATTCAGAGTGATGATCAGCTCACTTTTTATTAGTTCAACTGAACATTTGTTTCGTACATCTGACCATTTCTGTTTCATTGCCGAGAACACCCTCTCCACATACCCAGTGGAAGATGGGATGCTGAGGACAAAGGACACCACAGCAAGGATGTTTGGGAGATCAGCTGCCTGTAGAACTGCCATCCACTTCTCTGCTGTTCCCTTGGACACCCAGTGATCATGCTCTGTGAGATGCTTTAGAATGTTGTTGGCAGTAACACACTCATCATAAAGCATATCCATGGAGATGTTTTTCCTGCTAACCAGGTGAAGCTGCTCAATGATCTTCTCCATGCCATCATAAGAGATACTCCCAGATGTCAGAGAGAGGGGCTGTAGATGGAAAAGCCAGTTGTCTTCTGAAAAATTGAACCATTTTTCTATGTACATAATTGCAGTGTTTAAGAAGGCTGCAAACTCCTGTGTGGCAACATCAGCATCAGGTGGAGAAAGGCGCTGAAGCTTTTGTTTAGTTAGGTAGCCATAGAACCCATCATCTGTTCTCTGAGATAGTTTTGTCAGAAAAGAGTGCATGATGGCATAGAAGTCAGCTGATGTGGTGTCATTCCTCTCCAGCTTTTTCACCACTTCTTCAAAGAGGGTCAAGATGTTGTTACAAAAGAGGAGATACACCTCCACAAGATCAGGCTCGTCGTCCTCAACGCCAGCAGCATCACATGTTAATTTCAGCAATGTTTGCAGGTGCCTTGGACAGTCAACACCCATGCTAATGAAATAGGACTTTAGAGCAGTCCAGCTCTGGAGCAGGCGACTGATTGCAGGGTTGAGTGACAGATCTGGTCACCACATGGCGCATAACTTCATGGAACTCGACATCACAAAAGGCACAAAACTCCTTTAGGGACTCTCCTTTTTGCAGAGATGGAAAAGAAACTGTAGACCTTCAGAACTACATTTTCTATGTCGACTGAGAGTTGATCCAGGGCATACTTTATGGTGTTATGTACAATATTCGCATGGCAGTTGCCTCTGAGGAGATCACTGTTGGAACTTTTTAATTTTGAGAATACTGAATTGTGGATTCCATAATTGACATTTGTATTATCTGCACTGAATGCAGACACATGATCCAAACTCAGGCCCAGGTTATCAAGAGAGCTCCGAATTGTAGTGACTATTCCCTCAGCAGATTCATCTGGATTTTCAACAAAATCTATCAACTTGTTCATGACCCCGCTCTCTGCAGTAAAAAACTGTACAGCCAAGGGAAACATCTTGCGATTGCCCCATTTGAATAAACTTTGCTGATCTTTGAACCCCCTTCAAAGACCCCACTCTTTTTTAAACCTTGACCTATCTAAATCTATAATTATTTCCCTCCTCCAGGCCAGGGTACCATATTAAGAAACCCATCAGGATTCAGAAATGATTGACACATTATGAGGGAGTGGGACATAACAGGAACACAAGGGGGAACACTGGGTAGATGTATATGGATGGAATGTTAGGCTAAACTTGTACTATCAACTATATTTGAGTTTTAAAAATCCACATAATTACACACAGCCTACCATATCAGCCTCTGGAGACGTCTGAAGAACAAGGAACCTCGACATCGTTCCCTCCTGTGCCCGCAGCCTCTCGCTCCTCTTGTGATTATCTCCTGATGCGTGCTGCTTAATATCACACACTCCGCCGTGAGAAATAGAAAAAACGCGACGGCATATGGTACAATTGGCCTTGTATTCATTGTCCCTCACGCATTCCAGCCACGGGTAGTAATTTTCCCATTCAATTCTGTATTTTTGCGCTCTTTTCTTTTTTGCTGGCTGCTCGGAGGAGGTAGTCATTTTTAAAATTCTTCTCCCTGTCGTCATCATCACCGCAGGCGCTGGGCGGGGAATGTAGGGAGGGGTTACGTCGTGACGTCACAACGTCATCCGGCACGGCATTGGTCAGAAGGCCGCGGAGGGGACGCCGAGCGCCGACTCACACAGACAGTCACTCATCACTACATGATGAAAGTGACGAACTGAACACCAAGGTACTGCGGAAAACGGAACAAAGTGCGTTCCGTATCGGTCTGATACGGAACAGCACTTTTGTGTTTAAAATACGGTACGATTCCGTATTTTACGGAACGGTTGGCAACCCTAGCGGCAATCCAGGATATTCTTCTATCCAAAAATACAGTAAGCACCGCAAAAACGCTCAAAAGCAACATGCATAGGTGTGAATCGAGCCTTAAGGCTCCTGCCTTTGTACAAGCTGAGCAGTCATTTGTAGCCCTTATATTGTAATGATTGCTCATGCATTATATTGACTAACTATTTGTAGTCTGTGTATTGTACTGACTATCATATGTACCCCACTTTTCTGCCAGGATTGCCATTTTTTGCTTATGTATTGTCAGATCAACATTGTATTAATCAAATATTTGTACTTTATAATACAGTAATAGTATCTATGTGCCATGATGACCGTGTATTATTGAATTCCAGCCAAAATCCCTTACAGTGAGCAAAGTGATAGAACTCATCCTTAGCATGGCTGTGGCTCTATAAACCCTAAGACCCATTTCACACTGAGGCGGTATTGCGCTAAAAATAGCGCATGCAAACCGACCCTAAACAGTGGCTGCCGTTTCTCCAGTGTGAAAGCTTAAGGGCTTTCACACTGGAGCGGTGCGCTAACAGTACCGCTCCAAAAGTCCTGCTAGCAGCATCTGAGGAGTGGTGTGTTTTACCGCTCCTCCACTGCTCCTTCCCATTGAAAGCAATGCGAAACACGGCTATACCGCCGGCAAAGCACCTATGCAGAGGCGCATTGTCGGCGGTATTAACCCTTTTTTGGTCACTAGTGGGGGTTAAAACCGCACCGCTAGCGACCGAATACA
This sequence comes from Rana temporaria, assembly GCF_905171775.1. Lineage (NCBI taxonomy): Eukaryota > Metazoa > Chordata > Amphibia > Anura > Ranidae > Rana > Rana temporaria. Next base: position 155,674,992 of record NC_053493.1, on the reverse strand, counting down.
GCCACAGTTCCGACAGTATACCGCCACCGCACCTCCTGCCCCAGTGTGAAAGGGGCCTAAGGCTCCATTCACGCTTGTGTGATTTGTCATGCAACTTTGGACATTTGTCTTTTTTTGGTACGACTTGGATCAATTGAGTGTGAAGTCGGACCAAAGTCACACCCTAAAGTCACAATCATGCAAATCCAAAAATGTAATTGCGATTTTGGAGCCACGCTAGTGTGAATGGAGCCTCACTCTCTAGATCCATCTGGTCAAGTACCAGGAATCCCTGTCATCAACATGGCAATGACATTACACTGCACAAGTAATGTACACGTCGTTTACAGGGTTCAGCAGGCTAGACTTCCCAACCTGGACTGAACGCAGGCTAGACAACCATGACGCCCACATCCAAAACAACTTAACATCCAGATGGCAAACTTGGACCAGAATGCCCACAAAGTAGGAACCCAGGAATACACTTTAGCATACACAGTATACAAGGACATAAGAACTGGATAACACAAGCCTATAAAATTGCGTTGATAGGCGATACATAACAGCAAACCAATACAGAAAAGGTTTGAAACCAGCTGTTTTATATAACCCAGATGAACAAGTCACCCTCAGCTCAAAAATGCACTTAATTTTGTAGTTGGTTTGCCATGTTTTACTTCTGTATAACACATTTTTTTATTTTTTTTTGAAAACCAAAAAATGATTTAAATAAAAAAAATCGACTTCATCTCAACTTGTAGTAATATTTTTTTACTAAAATCTCTGCACAATGAATCCGATCTAAGAGGACACGGAAGAGGGGTCATGGGGTATAGGGCTGTGTGACTACCTACAAGTTGTACCATGTTGCTATTTTCTTTTGAGTAAATATGATCATAAATTCTACTCCAGAATGGACATTTGGTCTTCTCACTGATCATTTCAATTCTTCTTTCAAGCAAGGATCTCTTTTTTTTTTGCCCAAAAGACATATAAATATTATGTGCTTGATACCTGGAAAATAGGGATACACTTTTAATACAATGTGCTAGAATGTACAAATGAAAAAAGAACTAAAATCTAACATAGAAAAGTAACAAGCATGCAGGCTCTTTATCTGGATACCTTTTACATGGGCTGTCCTATCAGGTCTGCCTGTTAGTCTTTCAGGCGGACCTGATCAGAACCTGCAGTATCCTCTATGTAGTGGCGGATGTCACGCTGACACCCATCCGATCCTGTATGCAAAAACCAGATTGATTGTGGTCCTTTTTTCCCATCTGTCTGGCGGATTGAATCAAATAGAATCAGGTGGAAATGGAGGAGAGCGGGGCTGTGTCTGTGTCCACTTTCCATAACAGAGAACAGAACCTGTTATCCTCCTACTCAGAGGGGATCAGCGGAGCCTGTGTGAAAGGGGCCTAAGGAGCCAGTGTGGGGACCCCCATCACTTCAAAATAGGAGAAAGCCAACTCAAAGTAGAAAGCATCCTGCTATTGTTGATTTTGAAGACTTTCAGAAAGTCAATTACTTTTTACATTTTGGCCCCTAATATGTTTAAAAAAGAATGTGATCATAATCAAGAACTATGGAACGCCTTTGTGATAGAATTGGTAGCGCTTTCATCCTTTTTAATGTAGCACAGTCACCAAGAATGCAGTAGTGAGCCTGGTTCCAACCAATCTCTTTCTTAATTTTCATCTTTTAGTAACTCTCCAGGGTTCCTGCTGTGGTACAGTTTTTCTTTTCTCTTAGCTATGTTATTTGGTCACATGGTATGTAAATGAGGCCCATTATCCTACAGTAGAAGTTGACAGTGGTGGATGGTGCTGAATTTTTTTATATATTTTTTTTGGGGGCTCGCAAACAAACCTGCCCCCCCCCCCGCATCTCCTTCCGAGTCCCAAGCGGTCACCAGTTGGATCTTAGGACGACTCCCGGCCAATCGGATCTCAGGACCTGCTTCCTGATTGGCAGTGAAGAGAAGCTTGTATCACATTAGTGGGCTCTAATCGTGTGCGGGGGGGAAAAAAAAAAATCCCAAAATTGGAACTGAAATTCTTAAGCCGTACATACATGGACAACATTTGGGCTGTTCAGCAGGAACCTGACGAATTTCGATCTATGTACAGGTAGGCTAATTGTACCCGAGTCTATCCATTGATATCAGGAAGGCATGTCAATTGGAATCCCATTTAGCAGAAAACAAGAATAATTTGTCTTGTAGAGTGTAAAAAAAACATATTTCCATGAGCATGATGGAATCAATGGGATAGCAAGCAGGAACATTAAATTGAATAAATATTTAATAATAAATACCATAATAAATAAATATATATATAATTAAATACATTAATAAATACCAGAACACCTTAGCTGAAGTTTAACGGCCGCGGCTGCTTTATTATTGGTTTTAAACACTTTATTTGAATAACAGATGTAAACATAAATTAAAGACAACCCAGCCACTACGGCCCAGGCTGTATAAATCATTTAAAGCAAAACACCCACAAGACAGGGGACATTAAGTCCACCTGTCACCAACACCCACAACCGCGGCCAATTCAATACAGGAGCTTAAACCAGTATTGAAAATGTCCAAACCTATGCTGGATAGTTGAACTCCATCCTCTCTAAAAAGCCCAGGAATAAAACCTTCCAATTCAGTATGCCTAAAGCAGAGTATACCCATAGGCGTAAGCAACTTAGCCACCGCCCTGTTTATACGCCGCCTAATTTTTTCCAAAGGGCGCAGAGGTGGGAAAGACAACCACTTCAATCTCTGCACCACTTCCGAAAAAACAAACACTGTGTGTGGAAATGACAACTGTAACCTATGAAAATCATCTCTAATTTTAAAAATGATATCCAGCGTTTTTTGTTTGCCAATGTCATTCCCCCCCAGATGTATAATAAACACATCAGGTGGGGAAAAACGCTGTAAAAGCCTACTCACTTCAAAAAATAAACCTGACCAAAGCATTCCTTTTCTACCAAACCAAAAAACTTTAAACTGTTGTGGATCCAAACCCAGATTTCCACCTACCAACTTTCTTAATTATTGTATCACTCAAACCCAACCGATCCGCTTCCGTTGCAGCTCCAATCCTGAAAGAATGAGAGGATAATGCCTCTCCAGACATATTAAGAGCCTTTAAGCATTTGTGAAAAACACTGTTAAATTGAAAAGTGGTCAATGGACGACCTGATTTGTGAATAAAGAAATTATTTGAAAAATTAGGCCTGATAGCAGCATAGTGCCATAACAATTTTACTGGGCAAAAAGGAGAACCACTACCAGCTAAAGTTAACCAGACCCCTTTTCCAAACTGATCAGTTTTTGAGCGTCGGATGAAAAGACGATTTGCCGTTTCTGAAACCAATACATCCGAAAATTGAATAATGTTCAATTCAGACACCCTGAGAGCTGCAAAGAACATTAAAGAAAAAAACGCTCTAAAAAGAACCGCCTCAAAGCTAGAAAAACAGACCCGTCCTGCGATGAAACATAATTTCTCCAAAAGTGCTGGAGTAATGGGCAAACGACGATCCTTGGTAAAATTCCGTTTTTTATAGCCTTTTAACGATTGTCGAACTGAAAAGAAATGTAAACTTGACGGAAGATTTTTTAGCTTAAAAAAGAAAGACGCCCGCCAGTGTTTTATTAATATACGACCAGGAATACTGTTTTTCAAACAGGGATTCTAAAAATTTCAAAATCAAAAATTCAGAGAATGCGCCGGCCGGCTCTCTAACGGAATTCAGGAACGATAGCCACATCAACCAGGCCGATTGGTATCCAACCCAGGTAGAAGGAGCCACCGAATTTGCAATAAAATCAGCCATGGGTCCTATACCAGATCCCATAAATGGGGAGGACAACGCAATCCCGTTTGATCTGCGTCCGGAAACAGCTGAAAAAATCGTTCCATCTGCAGGCGAGATAAAGCATCCGCCACGTCATTATCTTTACCTGCCACATGAACTGCCTTCAACCATACGTTCAAACTTAAGCATTTAAAAATAATGTGGCGGAGTAAACAAATGACTGGCGGTGATTTAGAGGTTAAACAGTTAATGGCAAACATGACCCCTTTGTTGTCAGTTCTGATGATAATCCTTCTATCCTTAAAAACTGTTCCCCATAGTTCCAGAGCTACCACTATGGGGAACAGTTTCAAAAAAACTATATTTTTTAAGAGACCTTTTTCCCGCCAGCTATGATGCCAGCGTTCCGCACACCATTGGTATTTCCAAAGTGCACCAAAACCGCAAGAACCAGCCGCATCGGTGAACAAAAACAGTTCCTTGTCGAGAATAAAATCTTTTTGCCAAACCATCCGACCATTAAAATGGTGCAAGAATTGCAACCATACCAAAATATCCTCTTTTAGGTCAGTCGTGACCCGAACATGCGAAAAAGGTGACTTCAAGCCCGAAATTGCAAGGTACAACCTTCTAGAGAATACTTTACCCATCGGCATTATCCTGGTAGCGAAAGCCAAATAACCCAATAATGATTGCATATCCTTTAAGCAAACTTTCTTTTTCCTAAGAATAGCAATAAGCAAACATCTGAGCTTCTCCAACTTTTCTTCTGGCAAACGAAATTCCATTAGCTCTGAATCAATGGTAATGCCAAGAAAATCCAAACAAGTGGATGGTAATGCAGTTTTCTCCAGAGCTAATGGAACCCCGAAAAATTTACAAACTTCGAAAAACGTGTGTAGTAACGTATAGCAATCCTCCGAATCTGCCTTTCCTAAAAATAAGAAATCGTCTAGGTAATGAACTACCGAACTAAAACCTGATTCCCTACGAACTACCCAGTCTAAAAAAGTTGAAAAAGATTCGAAATAAAAACACGATAAAGAACACCCCATGGGCAAGCATTTGTCGAAGTAAAATTTGTCTTGGAAGAAAAAACCTAAAGAATTGAAGCTGGCAGGATGTATTGGCAAAAGCCGACTTAATGTCAGCCTTTGCCAATAATGCCTTTTTTCCTAAACACCTCAACTGTACTAAAGCATCCTCAAAGGAGGCGTATTGCACCGACGAGAGACTAACATCAATTTGATCGTTTAAAGAATCATCCTTTGGGTAAGACAAATGGTGTATTAAACGGAAAAAATGTTGCTCTTTTTTTGGGACAATACCTAATGGTGATATTCTAAAGTCCAAAAAGGGGGGGAAATTAAACGGACCACCAACCCTACCTTCCTTAATCTCTTTTTCAATCTTCTCAGCAACAATCGATGCATGTTGACAATAGTGCATCCGGACCCCCAAAAAGATGGCAGCACGAAACCATCCCTAAAACCCTCAATTAGTAGCTGAGCCTTCTCCTTGTCTGGGTACATGTTGAGCCAAGGGAGCATACCTTGCCACTTCACCGGCGTTATTGCCTTTTGAAACATTCCCTGATGATTGGTTTGCAGCTGCCATCTTTTAAAAACACTTGGAGACCGAATGGGTCCCTGCACAAAAGGCACATTCATGCCGGTATCTACATGAGTTGGGCCACTTGCATTGCCCATCATTAAAATTGAAGCAGATACCTTTTTAGTAAACTGACGGTGTAGTGGTTTGAGAAATTTGTGTAGTCTGTAGTAAGATGATCTTTGGGGGAGAAAAAGGTTTAGCCACAGGCCGACGTTCTTTACTCCCCATTTCAGTGATGGATGAACTGATAACTTTTGGCGAAAAGCTTCGTCATATGAAAACCAAGCAGTGCCACCAAAATTTTTAAACGCCTCTAACACAATGTCCAAATGTTGGAACAAACCTTTACTTTTATCAGGGAAGCGCTCACACAATACACCTGAAAAAATGCAGAATGCCTGCAGCCAATTATTAAAGGATTTAGTAACTGGCCTCCTCCTATCGTCGTCATCTTTTTTGTCTTTGAACATGAATTATTTTGCTGATGGAAGTAATGAAAGTAAATCCACAAATTCACCGTTCCATATTTTGTCCTTTACTGAAGAAGCCAAATGATAACCCAATGGGGATATTTCACACGAAATTGGGTCCTTTTAAACAGGTTTCCGGCAAGTTTTGTAAACGTGCAGCAGTAAATGATGGTAATACATTGGCTTCAGCAGTAACATTAACCGTGTCATTTACTAATTGCCCACAAGATGGCGCCCAAATCACCATTGCTATGTCCTGAGGTGATATCTGAGACTTATTTTTTTCCTTCAAAGCCTGGACATCTCTAACTAACACAGACAGCAAATTAGAAATATCCTCTAAGGCTGGGTTCACACTACTACACTACTTTCATCCTACTTTGCTCTGCTACATTGGTCCTACATTTATCCTACATTGGTCCTACATCCATCCTACTTTCATGAACAGGATACTACTTTGGTCTGACTTCAATGATATTCAATGGGCCTGAAGTAGGATCAATGTAGGACCAAAAGTAGTACAGGGAGCATTTTCAAAGTCGGACCGACTTGTGTAGGACGCTACAAGACGCTCTCATAGGGAAACATTGAACACAGAGCAAAGTAGGATGAAAGTAGTGTAGTAGTGTGAACCCAGCCTAAGACAGGCACAGCAACAGACTCACCCAACTTCTGAGTAGATGCCTTTGAACCGGCCTGTGCAGACACAGCCTCCGCAGTCCTAACGTCCCTGTTGAGAGCCGCGCTGTCCACCATCTCTCCTAGGCTGATGACATTATCGTCCCGCTCCGACACCTGGTGCCACCTGACCGACCCGGTCACCTGTGGGAAAAAAGGGACTCCTCTCCGCCGCTCCACCTCTGCTGTTAGCGGGGCCTCCAGCTGTTAAAACAGCTGAGGTATATTCCTTACCCGAGTCCCGACCGAAGCCCCCGCTCTGCCGACCGCAGCTGTAACGGAGCCTCTTCCGCGTCCTTTTGACTTCTTTGCAGAAATCTTCGTTGCCGCCGGTCTCGGTGGGGAAGGAGAAAGCCAGATAGGCAAGCGCCGCCTCTTCGCTGACGAATTCCGGTCATCGGATCTGACGCTGCTGCTCCTCCCCCGATCTGACGAGTCTTCCGGCGGGACAACGCCATCTTCTTCCGGGCCCGCCTCCAGCACGCAGCTTCCATCCTCTTCCGCCGCCGCGATGAGGTCTTCTGCCGATACCGCTGAGTCCACGTCCTCCGGTGCAGCTCCCGCCGGAGCTTCTTGACCCGTTGTCCGCGGTAGGTTGAGGCATTCTCTGACCCATTCGTCCCCGCCTTCTTCTCCTGCTCTCTCTCTATCAGACGTCGCAGAAGGGACATTTTCTGGCCTCAGAAGACACTGTTTGTTCAATGGGATACCCCTAGAACACCACAACTCCCGTCTTCTGAGGCGAATTGAATAGCCCTATTCTAACCTGCCTTATATAGCCCTAAACTCAGCCTGAATAAACTGGCTAAAACTGGCTAGCCCTACTCTCTTCAGAAAAGACCGGGAAACTCACGTGTACTCTCCTGAGTACACGTGAGCCCCAGGTGCACTGGCTAAACTGCCTGGCTCCCCCAGCGATAGGGGAACTAGAGACTGCTGTCCTGCTGCAATCCCATGAGAAAAGGGGGGGACTTGAAACCGTTTCCCCCTTTTTTCTTACATTCTGTTAATGATTGTAGAAAAAGGGATAATTTTAGATTTCCAATGCAAAGCTATGGCTCAAGTGTAGCAACGCGTTTGGTATGGATGAGCTTCTCTTCATGACATGAATTTTCTGGAATAGGGGCAAAGAGATGACACATGGGGGAGGGTCAAGACAAAGGTGTTACCAGTGATGGTATAAATAGTATGACCAATTCTGGACCAGAGTTATATATTTTGGTTATGCAAAAAGATTTAATATCAACAAGCCCCTGGAAGAGCAAACTTTAAAAGGGTTGTAAATCCTAACCCTCAAGGTTATTCACCTATAATGCATTCTATGCATTACAGTGAAAAACCTTCTGTAGTGCAGCAGCCCTCCTTTTTACTTATCTGAATCTGATCTTTCCATCAAAAAGAATGAGCCCAGCAGCTCCAGCCGTTGTCTTGGGACCTCATTGCACAGATTGATAGCAGCAGGAGCCAATGGCTGTCCAGAGACACGGGAGATGGGTGGGGAGGGGGGGAGGGTGAGTCTTGCTGTCTGTGTCAATGGATGCAGCAGCAGGCTTTGGAAGCGGTCACTCGATGCGGGGAGGAGCCAGGAGTGGCACAAGGGGGACGCCAGAAGAGGAGGATCAGGGGCCAAGTGTACCATGTTTGTTAGTTTAAAAAACAAACAAAAAAACAAGCTTTACAACCCCTTTAAAATATATATTAGATACGTTGGGGTAAATGGTATGAAGTCTAGTGGGAGTATAGTACCATCTAGTGTCGAGCTTGGGAGCCAATCTCTCTAATAAGTGTTTTGGTGCAACTACGCAAGTTGTCTTGCATCATTAATTCCAATATTTGCTCATTTTATTTCGGAAAATTTAATTTCCTTTCTAACATACTAAATAATAATTTATGCCATCACTTCTCCCTATGTTGATAGTAGTGGTGATTTGGAATTTTGATGGAGAACAACCCTGAGAATCACATACATTAATGCCAATCTTTATTCCGTCTTTGCAGAATTATTGGAAGTTTAAAGTTAATACAGTCAACTATCATTATTTGAGGTTGCATCCAGATTGGAGAAGAAATGAAATATATTTTGTTCCTCTGCTTACACTAAAGGTAACTAAATGCTTTGATAATGCGATCCATTGCTATTTTATGTCTCTTTACTTTTTTGTATTGCATATCATTTGAAAGGATTTTTATGAATTGTGGTATTTCACAGCGATGTAATTACTTTAACATTAAATATAATATGTGCATGTTTGCAGAGGTGTATTTAGGTTTTGTGCTGCCCTAGGCCTGACTAAACTCATGCACCCCCTAATTTAAATACGACCCACCCTTCCTGTCAAGGACACACCCCTTCCTATTTAAGACCCGTCCTGTCATCTGTAAACCACACCCCTTCATATTTAGGCTCCACCTTTTCCTCTCTGAATTAGCACACACAATCACACACCATTTACTCCATACTTACATCAATCACTCCATAATGAAACTGACATGATGATGTTTTTATTAACTTAGATAACTTCAATTAACTTAAAATATAGACATAAACTGAAATAAGTGCAAATTGCAATCAATCCATCATGAAACTGACATGATGATGTTTTTAATAACTTATAACTAATCTAGAACTATTTTAAACTGAAATAAGTGCAAATTGTTAAATCAGAGAGTATGCTAAAATCAAACTTAACCACTACCCGACGGCCGTACGACTTTATACGGCCGCGGGGTGGTTCTCAATCTCTAACAGGCCGTAAAAACACGGCCTGCGCGCGCATCCAGCGGCGCGCGCGCTCGCCACATCGCTGAAATGCCGATGCGAGTGCCTGGTGGCCGTGATGTCCGCCAGGGACTCGCGATCGGCAGCTACAGGGACAAGATGTGGAGCTCTGTGTGTAAACACAGAGCTCCACGTCCTGTCAGGGGAGAGAGGAGACCGATCTGTGTCCCTTGTACATAGGGACATAGATCGGTCACCTCCCCCAGTCACCCCCCCTCCACCTACAGTTAGAACACAATTTAGGGTACACATTTAACCCCTTCCTCACCCCCTAGTGTTAACCCCTTCAATGCCAGTCACATTTATAAAGTAATTAGTGCATATTTATAGCACTGATCGCTGTATAAATGTGAATGGCGCCAATTTTTTTTTAAAAGTGTCCTATGTGTCCGCCATAACGTCGCAGTCACGAAAAAAATGCTGATCGCCGCCATTAGTAGTAAAATAAAAAATAATAATAATTCTGTCCCCTATTTTGTAAGCGCAATAACTTTTTCGCAAACCAGACGCTTCTTGCGATTTTTTTTTAATTTTTTTCCCCAAAAATATGTAGAAGAATATGTATTGGCTAGACTGAGAATTTTTTTTTTTTTTTTTTTAAATGGGCTATTTATTATAGCAACAAGTAAAAAATATTGTTTTTTTTTTTTCAAAATTGTCGCTCTATTTTTGTTTATAGCGCAAAAAATAAAAACCGCAGAGGCGATCAAATACCACCAAAAGAAAGCTCTATTTGTGGGGGAAAAAAGGATGTCAATTTTGTTTGGGAGCCACGTCGCACGACCGCGCAATTGTCAGTTAAAGTGACACAGTGCCACAAGCTGAAATTTCACCTGGTCAGGAAGGGGTATATGTGCCCAGTAAGGAAGTGGTTAAATGGTTTTCGCCAAACTCTCTGTGTGGCAAAGCTGTTGATGAGCTCATCGTAGTCCAAAGATTTTGTTCTGACTCAATTGCCAACACAGCCAGTGAGTTCAATCTTTCCTCTCCCATTCTGGATTGCAGGTAGTTTTTTACACGTTTCAAAGTTGAGAGAGAACGCTCAGCTGAGCAGTTAGTTGCTGCTGTGCATAAAGACATTCTGAGAGCAATGTCTACATTTGGAGAAATACTTTGCAATCCTCTCTCTCTTATCACTTGGGACATACCTAGAACAGAGGTATGTTCTGCAGAAGAACTTAGGAGATGGGAACGAAAGTGGAGGCACTCATCAAAAAACACTCCTGTTCCAAGTCCATGCTATAGGAAGAACAAAGCTCTGTAGCATGTTATAATATTGCTGATGGCTCAATATTTGTAAGATCCGCAATGCATTTAAACTTTCCAAAGAGAGTGGTATGCAGTTTTTTTTCTCTCAAGTTCAGCAACCAAGTTGTCACAAATGACATAAAAGGTGTTGATCCGGAACTTTTCTTGATCTTCCTCTTCTTTCATCTTGGTGGAAGTTGCTGAGCTTTTTCTCGCTTGCACACCTTTCCTCTTAATCTCATAATCCTTGACACTTGATTTTTCTATTGCTTTAGCTTCGTAAGTAAGGAACATTTCTCTGGTGTCTCGAACAAACTGGATCAGTGACTCATATAACTCCACCACAATTCCAACATCAATGGCAATGCTTTGGATTTTTTTGCTAAATGCCCCAAATCTTTCCAGAATAGTACCCCACAAACCACTCATAAGTGCAGTCTCCAGACGTTGCAGTTTATTCAGAAGACCTGCTTCCTTGCATGTTCCTGGTGACTCAGCTTTATTTTCCTTAATTTCTGTTAAAGCTTGGACTACTTGAGTCCAGTTCCTATTTAAGCTTTGACAGGCATCTTCCCTGGCAGACCACCGTGTGTCAGAAAGTCTCTTTAAAGCTAGAGTATTGGGCACAGATAACAAGTGTTGTAAAATCTCCCATCTGTGAGTAGAACAAGTAAAAAGGGTGTAAAGGTACTGTATGAGCAAAAGAATGCACAGGCTTCACTGCAATTTTCAGCAGCATGCTTTCCTACTAGGTTTAAAGGGTCATTAAGGAATTTTTTTTTTTTGCTGAAATGACCGTTTACAGGGTATAGAGACATAATAGTTAACTGATTCCTTTTAAAAATGATTAAACATAGATAAAAATCAATCATATAATGTACCTGCAGTTTAGTTTAGTTTTGTTTTTGCTGTTGTTTCCTGGTTCTCTGATGTACAGAGAGCCAATAGAGGGCAGTGATACTTTGTCTAAATCTCCTCAGCACCAATCCAGTTTCGTTTTACACACAGTAATCACACCTCCTTGATTAGTGACCACAGTGAGAAATCTCCCAGTACTGTGGTGATCAGGAAACAGACAACCAGGAAGTGTCCAGAACAGAGAGGATTTACAGCAACATCAAAGCAAAAACGAACCATGAGGACATGAAACCAGGACTGCAGTAAGGTAAAGGAAGCTATTTAGCAAAAAAAAAAAAATCCTTTAGTGACCCTTTAAGGAGTGTGCAGAGCATGGAATGTACACAGCAAGTGGGTTTCTTTCAAGAATTCTGGCTTGCAAGCCTCTATAATGACCGGACATATTGCTTGCGTTGTCATATGACTGACCACGACAGTTGGCAATATCAAGGCCATATGACTTAAGAGTGGCAAGGACCACTTCAGCCAGTTGTTCCGATTTATGTCCAGGATTTGGAATGAAGCGTAGAAAGCGCTCAATTGGTAAACCATCTTCCTTGACATACCTTAAGATGAAGGCCAGCTGATCCGTGTGGGAGCTATCAGGTGTTGAATCGACACTGATAGAAAAATACTTTGCATCCTTTGCCTCCTGAACTATCTTCTTTGTAACATTATCAGCCATTAGCTGAATGAACTGCTTACATAGCAGCAGTAGCAAATGAGAGATAGGATGTGACTCCTTTTCCTGCATTTGCCAAAACGGGCAATAAGTTTGGCTATAAATGGGTCAAATTCTGAAAGAAATTCAAACATCATCATATAGTTTTTTTTGTGTGAGGAACCAAAACGGTCATCTTTCCCTCTGAAAGCAAGCCCTCGAATGCCAAGTGCCTTAACGGCATCAACAACTCGTTTTAAAACATTTCTCCAATATTGGATTTCATTGGAAAGCTGTTTTGTAAGTCTCTCATCAATTCTCCCTGATATACATGTTCTTGTTTTTAAAGAGAGCACGCAAGATTTGTGTTCAGCTGAATGCTCATGTTCATTTAATCGTGCAGTGCCATTTTCCAGTCATTGAAACCACTCTCTGCCAACTGGGATTTGCCACCAAACAATCGGCATGGAGCACAAAACACTACTCCTTTGCTTTGGGAGTAAACCAAATAGCTTGTTTGTTGTTTCTCTCCATTAAAATTGTTCTTTTGAAATGGGTGTTTGGTTAGCACCCTAGCATAAAGCCTTCTAGACTGTGCGAAGTCCAGATTCTCATTTTGTACGATTCCATATTTAGCCACATGGTCTCGGGTAGAATCATTTAGAACCCATTCAGCAGGGTCAGAGCTCACTCCTAATTGTACAACAGAATCATCAAATTCTTTTGAACTTGAAGGTCATTCTGCTCCAGATTCATAAGCCTCAGTTTCACTGATAATACTGCTGGTAGCATCTGATGTATCATAACTGCATGTAGCTACTACATCATCAGTTACATCTTCCTCCACCTCCTCACCCTGCTCAGTACTGGAAGGAGCCACAGGTTTTGTGAAAAATAGATACATTTTTTCTGTCCAATCTCCGTCTGTTTGTCACGCCTAATTTTTGCATTTTTTCTGTGCTCCTGTTAAGGCCCAACTACACAGCAAGCCACAGGATCACTCCTCTTTTTTAGGCAGGATACCTGCGTTGCTCTCATCTACATATAAAAATAAAACACAGACATGGGTGGTACCATAAAACTACTATCATTTTATTGTTAGCCAACCAATAAGGGTGGTAAAGTATACATAAACACCCACAGCCTGCCTCAAAGTGATGAGTCCTATCACTCTGACCCCTTTTAATGCGCCCAAAAAGCGCTGCTTCGGCAATGCTGCCCATTGTTTTAAATGGGCTGGGCGGTTAAGGAGCGGTGTATAGACTGCTCCTCCACCACCCTAAAGATGCTGCTTTCAGTACTTTTTCTAACATCCTGCAAGTGTGCAAGGCATTTTTAGGTGCTTTACATGCGCTATTTTTAGCCCTTTAGCACCTGAAAAATTCCCCAGCGCGAAAAAAAATAAAAAAAAATAAAAAAAAATCAAGTAAAAATAAATATATTTTTACTGTAAATAATGAATACCTTATGGCCATTATCTGCATCTAAGCTGCAGTTAAATTCAGCTAAAAAAACAAACGATCAAATATATATATATATATATATATATATATATATATATATATATATATATATATATATATATACACACATACACACATACACACACTACAATAAAAATATGCATATTATAAAACATTTAATAACTACAAAAATTAACAATGAGAAATTCAGTTTTGAGATCATATCGAGTTCTGACATTTATAATATGCATTGTACAGTATGTTGTAGAAAAAAAAAATATATATATACCACTGATCTTAGCTAATTCGTAAGATATTATCTCACAATTTGTTTTAGTTAACCACTTGCCAACGTATACTGTACATAAATGGCGGCAAGGCAGAATCAGGTACTTGTACGCAATTCTGCACTTTCATGTCTGGGGCGCAGACACATAATCCCCTGGCAACCCGCTCCCACTGTTATTGAACACAATGGGAGCCAATAAGCGGGTCTGATGAACTCAATGTCCGCTGGGCCCACCGATCGTTTGGGAGAGAAGCAGAACGACGGTCTGCCTATGTATTCAAGGCAGATCGCTGTTCTGTCAGTAGGGAAGGCATACCTCTCAATTTTTTGCGGTAGGAATGAGGGATACATATTAGCAAAAGTATGTAGGCATAGGATACACCCCCTGTCATGCCCCCTTAAATAAGAATAAAAAAAAGAATGATTAATGAAACCCACAAGTGCTTTTTTTTTTTTTTTTTTACCACTACTATTCCTTTTATATTGACTTTTGAAAAGTATAAATGCAGCATTTTAGCATCACAAATCATGGTATATAGCGCAGCCTTACAGATCGGCGCAAACTAAAAAATTCCACTGTTAGTAATGAAGGACTCTAAATGGGCATGAGATTACCAGAGACTGCGGACATACTGCACAAGATTACCAGAGACTGCGGACATACTGCACAAGATTACCAGAGGCTGCGGACATACTGCACGAGATTACCAGATACTGCGGACATACTGCATTTGATTACCAGATGATACTGCGGACATACTGCATGAGATTACCAGATACTGCTGACATACTGCATGAGATTACCAGATACTGCTGACATACTGCATTAGATTACCAGAGACTGCAGACATACTGCACGAGATTACCAGAGACTGTGACTTACTGCACATGATTATCAGCATTAGGCGTCATTAGACTCCGCCTCCACAACGTGCACCAGATGTATGCCCATTGATCGTTGCATCTATGGGGGCGGCACTGGCAGTCGCTCCCCACAGTATGCGGCGTGACACACAGAAAGGCAGATAGCCGCCAATGCGGAGGCGGCACTCGCGGCTGCAGCTCCGCGGGAAGCAATCTCAGCGGGTGACCATGACTGCCTCTGAGTTGGGAAGAGGTTTGGGGGGGTTTTCGTGCGAAACGCCGCCCCCAGCAAAGTGCCGCCCTAGGCCTTGTCGGCCTAGGCCAAGATACATCTCTGCATGTTTGTATCCATAGCGCTTCCTGAAACATATTTCATTAATGGCATTCTTCAAGGTCGTCCTCTTAGTGCATTATCTAATATACAGTAAATTTCAAGGCACATGGGGGCCCTATTTATAACAAAGAATAGACATCTCTCTGCAGACTTCAGGATGTTTCAATACATACTACAATTGTTGCCAATATTTTACTGTTTTTACACTATTAATAACATGCAGTATGGTGGAACCTGTGGTGATTTGAGGGGTATATTTTGCATAACTCTTCAGATTGGAGGAGAATCCTGGGATTGCGTCAGTCTTGTCCTTCTCTCTGAACCTGTGTTTGGATTGAACTGAAAGTTTTGTTAATGTCACATACAGCATATGTAGGTAAATATTTTTGCATTTTTTACATTTTGATGCAATAAGGAAAAAATCTAAATATAACCACTTGTCCTCTGGAAGGTGTTATTCCCTTCATGACCAGGGCATTTTTTGCTACTTTAACTGGCAATTGTTCGGCCATACACTCTACTTTATTTTATAAAACATATCCAGAAATTTGATTGTCTTCATAAATATAGGCCAAAATGTATTCTGCTACATGTCTTTCATAAAAAAACAAACAAAAAAACTAAGTGTATATTCATTGGTTTGTGTGAAAGTTATAGTGTCTACAAACTATGGTGTTTATAAATACTGGAATTTATTCAGCTACAGATGCTATAGTAGTAATCCACTGTGATAGCATGGTGGGCGATATGGAAACAAACTGACACTGACGTCAGTAGTGACACTAAAACAGTGATAATACTGTACACTGTTCTAATGACACTAAGGCCCCATGCACACGAGACGCTGCTAAACTCGAGTTCAGAGGCATTTGGGCATTTTTTTCTACTGCCCCTGAACTCATTTAATGTTATCCTATGTGTCCATGCACACAATCACGTTTTTTGGCGTTTTAAAGCAGTTGGGTTTAGGGCCGTTTTTTCAGACGCAAAATTTTGGGTTCAGAAGCATTTTTTTTGCATTTTAAACTTTGGGAGGGTCTACAATGTCTTTCAGATAAGCACTGACAGCCGCAAACGCGGTAAAATGCCGCAAATCGCGGCAAAACGCTGCGCAATTCGCGGCAAAAACGGGCGTTTTAAACGCCGTTTTTTGCCTTTGAAAAGGTGAGATTAGAGGCGTTTGTAATAGCGTCTCGTGTGCATGGGGCCTAATGGGTGACGGGTGATCAGAAGGGTATTCAAGGGATTAACAGAGTGTCTAACAAATGTATGTGTGTTGCTTTAATCACAGGATCTGGCTGTCTTTTTTTTTTTTTTTTTTCCCCTGACCTCAGAATTGATTTCAGGGAGAAGAAACAGCCAGATCGCTGTTCTGTGCATTTGTAAACGCAGAACTCTGTGCTGTGATTGACCATAGCTGATCAGCAGATATACAGCCGAAACCATTGGCCCAGATTCAAGTAGAATCGCGCAATATTTGCGCGGGCAAAGAGCAAATATTTTTCTCTGCGCCCACGCAAATATTGCGCTTTGCCCGCGATTCACGGAGCAGTTGCTCCGTAAATTGCGCGGGCAATATGCTAAACAGCCGGGCGCAAGGCTGCCTAATGTAAATGATCCCGCCGGGGGCGGGAATCATTTAAATTAGGCGCGCTCCCGCGCCGAGCGAACAGCGCATGCTCCGTCGGGAAACTTTCCCGACGTGCATTGCGGCAAATGACGTCGCAAGGACGTCATTTGCTTCTAAGTGAACGTGAATGGCGTCCAGCGCCATTCACGGTTCACTTACGTAAACGACGTGAAATTTGAACGTCGCGAGCGGGAGGCGCAGCTATACTTTAGCATTGGCTGCGCCTGCTATTAGCAGGAGCAGCCTTATGCTAAAGTGGCCGTACGGAAACTCCGTACCTTGCGTGCGCAGGGCCCGCGCAACTTTTGTGAATCGGTGGTAGTATACAATTTGCATACTATACGCCGATCACAAAGGCCGCGCCCCCTAGCGGCCAACGCAAGAATGCAGCCAGGGATGTGAAGGCATAAGGAGGCTTATGTCTGTCACATCCTAGGCTGCAGTCGGTGTAACGAGGTTCCTGAATCAGGAGCACTCGTTACACCGGAGCAAGTAAGCCCTTGCGCCGCGCAACCTATGGTTGCGCGGGCGCAAGTGCTTCTTGAATCTGGGCCATTGGTTGCAACTTGCTGACTAACTCGTGCTGTGTCCAATCACAGCACGGGTCAGCAAGGAGTGCGTTCACATGGTTTTGAAAACCAGGAAGTTCCCATATGTTGTGCTGCCCACTAGAAGTAAATGTACTGTTAGTGAGCAGAAAGTGGTTACATTTATTTTTACTTTATTTTTCAAATAATTTTTTTTTTTTTTTGGCAAACATTTTTTGCTATACCTATATTTCTGTTTACTTTAAAAGGTAATATTTGAAGTTTTTTTTTTTTTTTTATATACTCCTTTTATGTAATCCATCTAATTTAATGCAACTATTTATAAGTTGTAATGTTATATTAAGTTATAATATATGCAATTGTTTCAGTATCCTGCAGATTCATCATGCCTAAGTGCATAATAACAAAGTGCCCTCACAAGACTGGAGGAAAATGTACTACTCCATGTGGTATAATTTTGCATGGTTTTCCAAATTCCATCGATAGAATAAAGGAATGGCTTCTGCAGACCGGACAATCATTTGAACATTTGGACGAGATTGCAGACATCATCCTGGATGGGAAGCGAAGTGATCTGTTCCGCTTGTGTTCCACTCACTTTGTTGAAGACAGCTATGTTAATACAGGTAAACGAAAGAAACTAAAGTCCACGGCTGTGCCCACTATATTTCCAGAACCAGCAGAAGGTAGATCAATGATTGAGGAATTTAACATTCTTGAATCACGAAATCGAGAAAACCAAGCTGGTGGTGATGGCTCCATTTGCTTTCTTTGTGGTATGTCACCAAGTGGTGCGTCTAATAAAATAATGCACGATCAGTCCACCCAAACAGAATCTTCCATCTGGAGTCCTACAGTGCCACAAGTAGAACATATTTACCTTGTCACTCATTCTGCCCCAAATGTAGAAACTGTGAAATCTCAGGAAACTGTGTGCCCTAATCTTGGTGCACAATTGCCGTTTGAATGCATGGAAGGACCATCCGGTGAGGATAGTGTTAGAGCATTGTATATAGATCCTCTAAGTGCATTCATTGAGTTCAGTATCCCACAGCTGCCTTCACAGGTTGAAGAACAACATGCTCAAGGCAGCATTCTTGCATTTACACTAGGTGGTGGGACAAAACTAGAAAAAAATGTACATCAAAGAAAAGATGAAGTCTACAAACCATTACAGGAAAGAGTTTATGTTTCAGGAAAAAGTGTCCGGCAACCTTTTTTAGAGGATGAGCAACGCAAGGCCAACCCTGGTTCTTTTGGAGATCCTATTGCAGATATGGTGAATGAATCCAAATATATTGTGTTTGAGCAATGTTTGAATAATCTACTTTGCAAGGTGAAGTGTCAAGATCCAAGTGGTTGCAGTAAAGTTGTTCATAAATACAACAAAGAATTTCATGGGTCAGCAGTTGTCGTTCGTGGGATTTGTGAAGATGGACACTACTTTCGCATTTGGGAAAGTCAACCCAAAATCAACCGCTTTTATGCAGGGAACATTCTGCTTGCAGCAAGTTTGCTGACCACCGGCCAAAACTTCCAGAAAATTCAGACATTTCTTAAATGTTTTGGAGTTCGCCACATTTCAAGAAAAAAATTCAACCACTATCAGAGACATTTTATATTTCCATCGATCCACAACTCCTGGAAAGAGCAGCAAGACCAGCTGCAAAACAAATTACAAGATACTCCAATAGCTATATGTGGTAAGGGACAATGTGATCATCTCAGGCACAACATCAAATATTGTGTGTACACGATGATGGACATGACATCTAACAAAATCTTAGATTTTGAGGCTGTGCAGAGCACTCAGTGCACTTCCTCCATGGAAATGGAGAGTCATGGATTTGATATTTGCATGACCCGAGCACTATCACATGGACTGGACATTGCTTTTTTTGCTTCTGACAGGCATATCAGTGTGAGGCAGCTTATGAGGACAAAATACAAAAACATTTCTCATCAGTATGATATTGGGCATTATGCAAAACATCTGAAAAGAAAATTAACACTTGCCTCCTGTGGACGTAGCGGGATAAACATAAAACCATGGATATCCAAAATTCTTAAACATTTCTGGTGGAGTATTCAGACCAGTAAGGGCAATGCAGCTCTACTGAAGGAAAAATGGCTGTCTCTTCTAAAGCATATAAAAAATATTCACACATGGCATGATGGTGTGCTTTATCATAAATGTGCACACCCAGTGTTATCTGAGGAAGCATACTCCAGAATTTTATGGCTGAAAGAAGGAACAGTTGCATATGATAAAGTTTCTGAAATCATTTGCAACTCTGCGCTCATAAAGGATCTAGATCACCTGGTGTGGAATTGCCATACGGCTGCACTAGAGGTCTTCCAAAGCAATGCTTTGAAATTTCACACTAAACGCACCTGTATTTCTGTTGATGCCTTGGAAGCCAGGACAAGGCTGGCAGCAATAGGTCACAACCACATCATTGATCGAATGCCACTTGCTGCTCGACGATCTGCATCTGCAATAACCCCTTTAGGAACTAAGCTAGCTACATGGAGGAGAAAGAAAAAATGGCTACTGCACACCATGAATGAGCCAATGACAAATAAACATCTCATCCCTATCCTACAGGACACTCTCAGAATAGCGGAAGGCACTAAAACAAGTACTTGGGTTCCAAAAGCACCTTTGATGGCTCCAAGCATAGTTTAAATAGAGAAACCAGAAAAGTCGGATGTTGTTGCCACACAGTTTTCTAGAGTTGTTTACAGATAAAAGAAGAGGTCAACAGCAAACCAAGAACATTTAGGTGGTTTCTCAGACCTTGACTTGTAATAAGACATTTGTTCTTCAGGCCATTTTACATGCTAGCAGTCACCATTGCAAAGCTAATGTAGCAAATATTGCAAACCGCAGTCTTCAGTCAAGAAGGATTGTCAACTTCCATCCATAGTTTGTTCTTGTTGTTGTTATTGATGTCTTTAACTTTTTAAGTCAATTTGTGTTTTACTCTCTATCCTTATTTCGATAGAATGTAATATGTTTGATGCTTGGTTTATTATGAATGTTGTTAACCACTTACCCCCCGGACCATATTGCTGCCCAAAGACCAGAGTACTTTTTGCGATTCGGGACTGCGTCGCTTTAACAGACAATTGCGCGGTCGTGCGACGTGGCTCCCAAACAAAATTGGCGTCCTTTTTTTCCCACAAATAGAGCTTTCTTTTGGTGGTATTTGATCACCTCTGCGGTTTTTATTTTTTGCGCTATAAACAAAAATAGAACGACAATTTTGAAAAAAATGAATATTTTTTACTTTTTGCTATAATAAATATCCCCCAAAAATATATAAAAAAACATTTTTTTTCCTCAGTTTAGGCCGATACGTATTCTTCTACATATTTTTCGTAAAAAAAAATCGCAATAAGCGTTTATTGATTGGTTTGCGCAAAAGTTATAGCGTTTACAAAATAGGGGGTATTTTTATGGCATTTTTATTAATATTTTTTTTACTAGTAATGGCGGCGATCAGCGATTTTTTTTTTGGTATTGCGACATTATGGCGGACACTTCGGACATTTTTGACACATTTTTGGGACCATTGGCATTTTTATAGCGATCAGTGCTATAAAAATGCATTAGATTACTATAAAAATGCCACTGGCAGTGAAGGGGTTAACACTAGGGGGCGGGGAAGGGGTTAAGTATGCCTGGGTGTGTTCTTACTGTGGGGGGGGGGGGTGGCCTCACTAGGGGAAACACTGATCCTCGGTTCATACAGTGTATGAACCGAAGAAAAGCATTTCCCCTGCTGACAGGAACGAGAGCTGTGTGTTTACACACACAGCTCCCGTTCCCCGCTCTGTACCGAGCGATCGCGTGTGCCCGGCGGCGATCGCGCCCGCCGGGCACACGCACGGGAGTCGGGGGCGAGCGGGGGGCGCGTGCGCGCGCCTCCGGCGGCGCGCGTGCGCCCCTAGTGGCGGCTAAAAGGTAGGACGTCATAATACGTGATCTCGCCTAGGAGAGCCACCTTGTGGACGTATTATGACGGTGCGGCGACGGCAAGTGGTTAATAGAGTTATTCCTTTTTTTTTTTTGGTGTTGTACTCAAATTATTTTGTTACATATATTGTTCATGTGTGTGCACACTGTAAAAGGGATATGTTACTTGTTGACGTTTTAAGCTTTTTTACCATCTATGGTACGTTATAGGTTTTAGTACACCTTGTTTAGAGGTACAATAGACTAAAAAAAATCCCAGGTAGACCTAATTTATTTCTCACCTCTAAAAATCATTAAATGTTCTCATGCAAACTTGCAGTAGATGAGGCAAAATAACCACAGTAAACAAAATACAATAAACAAATACATCTTTCTCTTCCAAATAGTTAATGTATAATTTGAGATTTTCCTAGCTTGTGACGGAAAATATTGATTATATGAAGACAGGAGGCGAGTATCTTATGCATTATCTTTCCTTTATTAATGCTCACAGCAGAAAGTGTTTCTAAAAACCTTCAGTGTAAAAAACTTAAAACAACTACCACCCCCAGCAGTCCATATAGTCACTAACCACGCCCCAACGGGGGACTCCATAAAAGAGGGCTGCTTGTGGTGGATCCTCCTCTTTCTTGATGCGACGCTTACTAGAGTAGAACGGCACCGAAGGAGATACAAACGTGTAGCCTTGGAGTTTAGACCGGCCGGTCGACGTCGAGCGTCTTCTGTGAAGAAGAAGCAACCTTTCACCATGACCCAACAGGGGTCCAGGAACGAACGATCCCAACAGGGAAACTAAACCAGGTTGTGTTTCAGCCATCGGACGGGATTCTGTCATCCTTTAAACTGGATAATCCGTCTGCAAACGCAGTTTGTCGGTCAATAACCTGTGAAGAAGAGAAAACAATCGTAATAGGGAGGGTAGGGAGGGAAGATACTCGCCTCCTGTCTTCATATAATCAATATTTTCCGTCACAAGCTAGGAAAATCTCAAATTATATATCAGACAGGAGGCTCATATCTTATGCAAGTTCAAAGCTAATGTAGCAATCACAAAATTAACATAATATAAGATAACCTTAAGAGAGAACTGACCTAGAGATGTGATCTGGAGGTCTGAAATAGAATTGGCGTAACGTGGTCTCCGAGGACCAGTCCGCTGCTCTCAATAAATCGTAAAGAGAGCCTCCTGAGACGAGCACCTTGGTGGCCATGGCACCCCTGGTGGAGTGGGCCCCGAAAAGGGTGACGTCGATCCCCGCCATGTCCATGGCGGTCCTAACCCATCGCGCCAAAGAGGCGGAGGAGACTGGGAAATTAGGTTTTACATAAGACAGAAGGAGCTGGGAAGAGCCCGCGGAATGCAGAGCAGAGGTCTGGGATTCGTATGTTCGTAGACAACGAACGACGCAGAGAAGCGGATGATCCGGAAAGGAGGGGTAAAAAACCGAGGTAATGCCGGTTTTAGTCCTGCGTACAATGGAAAATTCAACTCCCTGTGGAGAAAACTGTCGCCTGGAAATGTCCAGTGCTCTAACGTCTGACACTCTCTTGACGGAAATGAGACAGAGAAGGACCGTCAGTTTTATGGATAAAAGTTTAAGCGAGAGGTCTGTGTTGTCCCCCCAACTGGCGAACATATCCAGCACCTTGGAAACATCCCAGGTCGCTTGGTATCTAGGCCTGGGGGGACGTTGGAATTTTGCACCTCTCAAAAGACGGCACACAAGTGGGTGTCTGCCAATGGGTAAAGAATCAACATTAGACAGACTAATTTGGTTTTGTGCTTCTTTGGTTTGGTATTTTTGAGCCTGGACTTTATGGTAAGAATTTTTACATTTGCCATATATATATATATATATATTTATACTTAATCGCATATTGCTAATCGCATCTCATTTAAAGTCCCAACCGTCCATATTTTATCCTTACAGGGATGGAGGCCTGTGGTGACCCAAACCACATGCCTCATATAAAGTCCCAACCCCATTTTTTACAAGAATCAACAGGCTGGTGATATGCTGAAATAGCTGATCGGTAGATATTAATGGAGCTATACGAGCTACCGGAATCGAAGGAGTCAGCCAGATAGTTGACCACTAGAGGCACAGGGGCTTGCACGGGATCAACTTGCCGTTGATCACACCAACGAACCCATCGTCTCCAGGCTGATCGATATGCCGATCTAGTCCCGGGGGCCCAGGCCAGGGCGAGGAGGTTCCGAGCTGCATCTGAAAGTATTCTATCAGGGGTAGGGATCCCGATACTAACCACGCGAGAAGTGGAAGATTGCCTTCTAGAACCAGGGGATGAGGTTCTCCGCTCGGGTTGGTGAGGAGATGAGAGGATTGTGGGAGACGTCTGGGAGAATCCACAGACATTGCTAGTAACGGAGGGAACCAAGGTTGGGTCGGCCACCATGGTGTGATCAGTACCACCGTTGCTCCCAGGTTGGTTATCCGAAGGAGAAGTCTGGAGAGTATCTGAAAGGGGGGAAAAGCGTAGTGTGTCCCCTCCGGCCAAGGTTGGCGGAGAGCGTCTACTGCATAAGCCTCCGGATCTGGCCTCCAGCTGAAGAAGCGGGGTAGTTGGCGATTGAGCCGAGAGGCGAATAGATCGAAGGATAGCGGACCCCAAAGCCTCTGCAAAAGGAGAAAAATTGATCGATCTAGCCTCCAATCGCTGGAATCTCGAAGATATCGAGAGTTCCAGTCGGCCACGGAGTTGAGGATTCCCGGGATGTACTCCGCTATAGGAGTGATGTTGTGGGCCAGACAAAAGTGCCAGAAATCTTTCGCGATATAAGCCAAAGTTTTGTATCTGGTGCCCCCCAGGCGGTTTACATACTGCACCGCCGCCACATTGTCCATGCGAAAAAGAATACAGCATGCTGGAGAATGAGGCATGAAGCTCCTGACAGCGAACAGGGCTGCCAGTAGTTCCAGTGCATTGATATGTAGGGATGATTCTGCTTGGGACCAAGTCCCCCCTGTGGAGGCTACGCCGCACCGTGCGCCCCAGCCCAAGCGGCTGGCGTCCGACTCTATGACAACGTCCGGGCTGGGATTGAATATAGTTCTGCCGTTCCACTCGACGGCATGGTGTAGCCACCATTTCAGTTCCTCGGTGGTCTCCTGACATAGGGGAATCTCGTCTGAATATCCGAGGCCTTGCCTCAGATGCATGATTTTGAGCCTCTGAAGGGCCCTGTAATGCAGAGGGGCCGGAAATATGGCTTGGATAGAGGCAGCCAGCAGGCCCACCAGTCGGGCCAGAGTGCGTAGGGAGAGGTATCCCCTGCGAAGTGCAGAACGAATCTCCTTGCGGATAAGTGCAAGCTTGGTTTTGGGGAGGCTGAGGGTAGATTGGACGGTGTCCACTGTAAACCCTAAAAATTCCATCTGTTGGGATGGGGTTAGAACCGACTTGTCGTGGTTGATTATGAATCCCAGTTTCTGTATAAGGGACATAGTCCATGACATGTGTAGCAGGGCTTGGGACTTTGAATATGCCATGATGAGAATGTCGTCCAGATAAATAATCACAAAAATATTCCGATTGCACACCTTCCGGCAAAATGGCCAAGTAGTAAAAGGGTGCTGAAACGATCACCGGCTGGGAACCGGAAAGCAAATCATATATATATATACTCGCCAGCACACCAGGAATCATAACGTCCAAAGATTTAATGCATATCTATTATGTCAAAAAGAGCTAAATAACAGATAAATAATCAGACGCACCCCTCTGCTCCTTAGAGCTGCCACTACGGGTTTCATAATTTTGGTGAAACACCATGGGGCGGACGATAGGCCGAAGGGGAGGCAAGTAAATTGCCACATCTTGCCTTTCCACGGGAAACGCAGCAGATGCTGGGAGTCCGGGTGTATGGGTACCGTCAGGTATGCGTCTTTGAGATCTACTTTCACGAGCCAGTCTCTGGGTTGGAGAAGGTCCCGTAGGAAGTGAATTCCTTCCATTTTGAAATGACGATACTGGACGTGTTGATTCAGGCCCCTGAGATTGATCACTGGGCGGTAGCCCCCCCTTTTTTGTGTACTAGAAAAAGGTTGCTCATGAAACCTGGGGAAGAAGGGTCTACTTCTATAATGGCCTGCTTGGTAAGCAGGTCTCTCACCTCCTTGTCTATGAGAAGACAGTTTCGTTTTGCAAATCGAATGGGAGGGGGAATGATATTGAGTAGAGGTGGGGTAAGTATGTCTATCGCGAACCCCTCTACAGAATTTAAAATCCACGCGTCTGCCGTAATCGCAGACCAGGCGTGGGTAAAATATCTCAGATGACCCCCCACCGGAGTTTGATCGAGTGTGGTGTAAGGTATACTCACCGGTATAGGGTCTAGATCGAGGGTAGCCGCGTCCCCCGCGTCCGCGCCAGGGTCTGCCTCTGGGAGGAAAAAACGGTGCTGGTTGAGCCACCGGGGTGGAGTAGGTTGGAGCCTGGTACTGGGTAGAGTTCCTACCTTGTGGCCTGTAAAAGGTAGCGCGGCCGGCAGAACGGCCTCTTCTTCTGCCGGCCCTGTTGAAAACCTTATTGGTTCCGGTACGTCTCAAAGAATTTTGAGCCTTGTCTAGGCTGGAAAACAAGCCGACAAACTTGTTGATATCCTTAATGACCGTATCCCCAAATAGCATGCCTTCGGCCGGGTTCAGTCTCAGCCAGGTGTGAGAGCTGGGGATCCAGGCGCATGAGGATGGACCTGCGCCGTTCTACGGAACATGCCGTGTTGGCAGTGCCCGCTAGGCATAGGGCTCTTTGCGCCCAACCTCTCAGTTGTGGTAAATCAACTGCCTGTCCCGAAGTTGCTGCTTGTTCGGACAAGTTGAGGATTTTGGTCAGTGGACCTATAAGATCCAGAACACGGTCTTGTATTGACCGGAAGGACCTCTCAATGCCTTTCTTCTGAAATTTACCTGTTTTAATTAGGTATTTTGTAAGGACCGGGTCTACCTCCGGGGTAGCCACCACTTTTTTAGGCAATGAGGGTCTAGGGCATTCGGCTCTGTTTGTTGCGGGCCGTTCTGTCCAGGGACTTCCTGGTCCAAAGCTCTACATATTGTGCCACATGTGGCAGGGGTGTCCACTCTCCGGAACGCGGGTGAGTAATCGCGTCCGGGTGGAAAAATGGTTCCCCTAGGGCGTCCAATAGGACATCGTCCTGCGTGGCAGGATTGGCGACTGTGTCGGTCGCCGTGGCCCCAGCATCGTGATTGATTCAGAATCTGATAACTCTGATCCCTCAGAAAAGTCAGCCGAGTCCTCAGCAGAGGAATCCTCGTAAGAATCCGGCTTAGCTCTTCTAGGGATTCTATACCCCTTTTGTTGAGTCTCCCTGGGGTCCAGGGGTCGAGCAGATTCAGGTAGATGCTGGGGATGGTAGACCGTGGTAGGGGCTACCTGTTGCACACTATTTTCTTCCACTGCCGGGGAGTCAAGCACCACCAGGGTGTGTTTTCTTTTATGTAAAACTTTTCCCTTTTTTAAAGGTGGTTCACCGCTCTGTGGCGGTGGTGGATGTACCACAGTGGGTTGCAAAGCCCAAGCGGGTGAGGCAGTGGAGGCCAGGGCCGCTTGAATGGACATTTGTATAATGTCCTGCAACTGTGAGGCACTTAGGGTGTGTGAAGTACCAGTGGGAGAAGTATCTCCATTGAGGGATAGGGGATTAGTTTCAGACATGTCCACTATAGATGATATAGTCTGTAAAGATTATAGGTTTAAGATAGTGCAGGAAGGCACTGTAATCAGGGTTCTGAGGAAGAAACTGTAATCTACCCTGTATCTATTCCTGCAGTGTATATAACTCAGGCTGGTTATGATCTGAAGTAATGAAAGTGATGTCCAGTTAGATTACCTAAGTAATCCGATTTTTGCTATAGTACCTAGCAGTCTCAGGCTCCAACTTGTCCTCCCTTCCGTCGGCGCCGAATGGCGACGGAGGGGAGGGGAACCTGGACTCTCCCAGCGGCCCGGGAACGAAGTCTCGCGAGACTACGGCCGCTGGGCGCTGATTGGACGAGCGCTCGGAAGAGAAGCTCCGCCCCCCCAAGCGCGCGCTCTACGCAGAGACAACTGAGGGAGACGTGATCTCCCTCAGTATGTCGGCGCTGGATACAGGGACACGCTGGAAAGGCAGCGAAAGTTTGGGGACGCACTGAAAGAAGAGGGAGGGGGTCCCGAGCGCCGAAAAGCAGCGCGATAAGCG
This sequence comes from Rana temporaria, assembly GCF_905171775.1. Lineage (NCBI taxonomy): Eukaryota > Metazoa > Chordata > Amphibia > Anura > Ranidae > Rana > Rana temporaria. Next base: position 155,647,505 of record NC_053493.1, on the reverse strand, counting down.
CGGGGAGAAGAATCCTGTCAGCAAGAATCCACACTGGCAGGAACTATAAAGCAAATAACTTACATACAATAAATTAAAATAAAATAAAGTAAAATCAAATAAAATAAAATAAAATAAAATAAAATAAATCGCTCATAGATAAATGAAAACCATAGGTAAGGGTAGGCAAGGGAATGAAAACAGGGAGAAGGAATCCCTGTATATCCCTAGTTGAGCAATAGAGTTCTAAATAATGACAATGGTAGAAAGGAGTACTTATCTGATCCTGTGAGCAGAAAGAAAGAGGAGGATCCACCACAAGCAGCCCTCTTTTATGGAGTCCCCCGTTGGGGCGTGGTTAGTGACTATATGGACTGCTGGGGGTGGTAGTTGTTTTAAGTTTTTTACACTGAAGGTTTTTAGAAACACTTTCTGCTGTGAGCATTAATAAAGGAAAGATAATGCATAAGATATGAGCCTCCTGTCTGATATATAATTATAGTGTATCGCTACACTTGCAGGAGCCATTGGTAGTATTGGGTCCTCTGCTAAATCTCTGGCCCTAGCCAGAACCTCACTCTTACTGGCACAACCTGAATACCTCGGATGGGAACTCCCAGTGGTCACACAAGAATAGAACACACTGTTTTTTAGAAGATATGTATTGGCAAACCAAAGTAGAAAAGTAACACAGTAAATCAGTAGTTCAACATTAACACATCAAAGACCAGTGCAACTGATATAGTGCAGTCAACACAGGAACCTTCTAGGCATAAACTCAGTTTGTACTGCAGTACCAAGCGTAAACAATAGCTCTCCGCCTGAGAAATGTACACATTTTTTGCCATCTGTGTTCCAATGGGGAGATTTACCTTTGCTTCCTATCCCATAGCCAAAGCAGGAAGTGAGAGGAAATAACTGCAAATTAAAGAACATCCGTATGTTCTGCCGGTTACTGGAGCAGTTTAAATTAGGACGACTCATGTATGAGAACATGTAGTTGCCATCAAACCTTTTAAATTGAGGAAGTCTTGAATACCTCTATTGTGGGATTTTTAAGGATTTTTTTTGTTCCTTTTTTTTTTTTTAACATAAAGTGTGTTTATTTTGAAGAAAACAAAACATAATGAACATAGAAACAAAAGAACAGCGGTACATTCTTGACAATCAATAGTTATAACATGATAGGAAATTCAAACTAATCGACAGTGCAGTGCACCAGGATGTCATAACAGGGGAAATGCAAAAGTCTAAAGTTCATAATTAATGTAACAGAGCAAGGTGATCCAGGAAATTATATTACATTTCAAATATCCAAGGGGACGGAGGTAAAAAAAAATAAAAAAATAAACGGGATTAGGGAAATCCGTAGTCAGGGACCTGAGCTGATCAAGTATCGAGGGGGGGAGGGACAGGAGCCCAGCTACTCGTAGTAATCATGTTACAGAGGGGGGGGGTCAGGATCCCTTCACCACTACAATCTCAGGGTACCCCAAAGTAAGAACCTCCCTTCCCTAGGTCTTAATCCACAGTGATCCGCTGCACCTGAATCCATGCCGCCCATATTTTTTTAAATTTCCTGGGGCAATTGCGGCCCAGGTAGTTTATTTATAGAGTAGTAGGGGTGCATCTACTAGAGCTCTCCACTGTTGGGGGAGCGGGGTCCTTCCATTTTAGAAGGACAGCCTTCCTCACGTAGAATACAAGCATTGTTTCTTAGCCTGCATTGCCTCTGTCATCTACAAGACCTAACAGCAGTGGTAGCGGATCACAGGGGATTAGGAGTTTTCCTATAGCGTTGATGTTTTCCACTGCCCCCTTCCAGAAGAGTTGTAGACTGGCAGGACCATATGACGTGGAAGAAGGAACCCGTCTGAGTTGCATTTAAGTCCAGAAGGCACTCCTGTCGGGATATATTCTAGCCAGGCACTCTGGGGAGTAGTAGGCATGGTGAATACATTTTAAGTTAGGTGAACCTATCCCTTGCAGAGCTCATGAGGGGAAGGCACTGCTGAATGCCCTCCTCCCAGTCATCATCAGCGAGAGCAGGTATGTTTGCCTGCCACTTAGAGTATAACCGGGAAACTGCAGAGGTGTCTAGGCCAACAAATTTGGCATATAGAGCCGACAAGGGTTTTAGGCCCTCAGCCAGGGCCAACATACGCTCTATACCGCGTGATAGGATGGGAGAATTGTGTCCGATGGGCGTGACGGAGCTGGATGTACCGAAAGAACATAAATTTAGGACATTAAATGTCCGCAGCCCGTCAGGGGAGACAATATCCGCCAGCGTTCCGATACCATAGAGGGCCCATGTGACAGGGTCCGGCATGGACCGGAAGTGCGGCAGTCTCGGGTTTCCCCACAATGGAGTGTGTTAGGACCAAGTATTAGGTTGCTCCACTCTGGCCCTCACCTCATCCCAGACCCACAAACGTAGTACGCATGGAGGAAGTGATGTTTGGGCTAGATCGGGGACCCCTGTGGATCAGGTTTCAGAGTAGGAACCCAGCAATACTGCCTCTAAGGTGGCTGCAGGGTTAGCTGACTCCTCAAACAGCCACCACCGGACCGTCACAAGGACTGCCGCCCAATAATATTTGAGAACTGTCATCTTCACGAGATTGACCCTACCGACAGGGTCCTCCAGGCGGAACATTTCCGAGTCAAGGAGGACAACACTGGCTCTAAGTTGAGAGGATTATATTGAGAAACTTCTCTATGGACAACCACCCCCAGATACTTAAATTGGGAGACTATTTGTAACATGGACCCGAGTAACTGCCAAAGGATTATATAAGTGAAAGGGCTTCCCTCAGAGAGGAGTCAGTGTCTCTGAAATACAGGAGGGTGTCATTGGCATATAGGAAGATCATCTCCTCTATAGACCCTATGGAGATTCCACGAACCGCAGGGGCGGAGCATAGCAGGATCTCCACTGGTTCTATAGCTAGCGCAAAAAGCGCTCGGGAGAGCCGGAAACCTTGCCTCGTTCCCCTCTGGAGGCAGAAGGGGGCGAGCGAATTGACCCGGTATGCACTCTAGCTCTCTGAGAGTCATATGAAGCTTTCACCCAGGAGATGAACCTAGGGCCGAAGCCAAATCAGAGCAGGACCTCCCATAGATGGATCCACTCAACAGAATCAAATGCTTTTCCAGCATCTAGGGAGGCCATTGCATCAGAAGGGGGCAGGTGGTTGTCAGAACCCAGAACCGTGCAGAGCCTCCGTAGGTTTATATCCGTGCCCTTACCCGATATAAAACCAGTTTGATCCTCATGGACCAGAGTAAATATAAAACTTCGTTCAATCTCTGCGCCAAGACCGCAGTGAGGACCTTGGCTTCAGCATTGAGCAGTGAGATCAATAGGTACTCGGGGTTCTTGCCTGGTTTGGGTATAACAGCTGTAACTGCTTTCGCCATAGAGGCGGGCAGCGTCCCGTCTTTCAAGATTTTAATTTTCATTTCATGAAGCTTAGGCATAAATTGCTCACCATACTGCTTGTAAAATTCAGGAAGGAGCCCTTCCACGCATGGGGTCTTCCCTGCCTGAAGGTCACCCGGAGCCTGTTGGACCTCTTCTACGGTTATGAACACATCAAGGGTCTCACGGGCTGTCTCGGAGAGTGTGGGGAAAGTTATTTGATCCAGGAACAGGCTCAATTCCACCCCAGAGTAGTCCACCTTGGAGGAGTAGAGGCCACTATAATAGGCAAAACGGGCATTTATGGCCAGGGGGTCAACCACCACCACAGCGTCGGCATCGCAAATTCGGGCAGTGGAGGAGAGTGGCTGCTGCTCCTGAGCTAACCATGCCAAAAGCCGCCCAGTCTTGCCTCCCTGTTTAAAAAAAAAATGTGCTGCGACTGCCAGTTGTTGTTTATGGGCCTTGGACACCCTGAGGAGCATCCCCTCACGATAGGCAGCCTGCATGTCAAGCTAGGTGACTGGGTTTTGGGACAACACATACCGGGACTCCAGAGACTGGGCCACAGCCTCAGCCAGTGTGACCAATGCGTCATGTCGGGATTTAGAGACGGAGGTCTGGTAGGAACAGCTGATATAGGCCTTAAATGCATCCCATGTACTATGAACTGCAGCTGTGTTTACATTCGTCAGCCAGAATTCATTTATGTGCTTGGAGATTTTCGCCTCCACTATGGGATCAGAGATCCAATAGCGAGACAGCCGCCATAATCTCTCTGAGGGGGGCGTTTGGGTTTGAAAGCTACACAGCATAGGGGCATGATCCGATATCCCCCTAGGTAGAATATGCACCTCACGGACCCGGGAGAGCATTCCACCACTCAAAAAGACCAGATCTATCCGTGACATAGCACGATGAGAGCTGGAATGACAAGTGAAGACCCTGTCCGTCGGGTGTCTCCGCCATATAGAGACGCCCATTGCGACAGAGGAGAGCCCACACCAGTCCCCTGAGACAGCCTTAAAATCCCCAGCAATAACAAGATTATCAGTGGGGTACCCCGAGATGAGAGGAATCGGGAGCTTTAAAAGAGCCATTTTGGCCGACAATGGTATATACAGACCAATTCAATAGTGCCAATAACCACATGTAAAAATCACGTATCTGCTCTCCGGGTCCACTTTAACATCCAATAGTTCATATGTTAGGGATTTATGGATCAGTATACTGACACTTCAGGGAATAACTAGAGTGTGTGGCGTGATAATAGTGACTAACCCAGGGTTTTTTCAGGCCAAGCATCCTACTAGTAAAAGCAGAATGATTAAAACAGCCCGCACAGAGCTTGTCAATAGTCCTGCAGCAGCGTACTACAAGCATCCTACTCCCCAGCAAATGCGTCTCCTGTAGGATACATACATGTGGATTGTACTTTTTGAGGTACGTTAAGACTAAGAAATCAAAATATTTAGTAAAAAAAAATTCATTTATTATACAAAAAAGATATATAAATACATTCATTGACATTTCAATAATATTTTTTTTTAAAACCATAGGGATTTTGATGAAATAGATGAAGTGATACTGTCCGCCATCAGATTAAAAAAACTTACAGATCAACTGGTGGCGACAGAGAGCGGTTTATCCAACGTGTTTCAAATGGTTATATTAAAACATTCTTCATCAGGAATATTTTAAATAGAGGGGATATGTATCAACACGCAGAGTGGTACTGCGGATACATAGAAAGGGGTAGCCGTACCACGTCCTAATATAATTGAAAACAGAGGAACAAGGGGCCAGTCATGGACTTTAAAGGCACGATATAAGGTAGGGATACAGTCAGGGTAGTAGTATAAAAAATGTATTACACATAGTATATATAAAGATAAAAACAAGTTCTAGACGAACTGGGTATAGCAGCAAACTTAAACAACATTAATATATCCAACAGAAGCAACGACAAAAAGATAGTGGGTTTAAGGTACAGGTATAAATAATCCTTCAATATAAATTGGAGCATCCAAATGTTCATACAGAAGGTGTAACCTTTGAAAAAAGCTACATGACCACTAAGCTTGATGTATGTTGGTTGGATCGAATACTAAGTTGGCTTGACATGTTTTGCGTATCCTTACGCTTCTTCAAAAAGCCTTTGTTTAGTATGCTATAGAGAAAGGAGATATTAGTAGAGTATACAAAACACCACTTATATAATTGTAACATTCACTGTGTGTGCATATATGCAGAACAAACGCATGCAGGGCAGAAGCTCAAACATACCGGGAGAGCCATAGATCAGCAAAGGAAGGAGTGACCAAATGTCAAACGATGGCTACAATTGTGCCTACACTATGGGGGCATGGGTAAATGGTATAGACGTTGGCTGATACATTAAATAAAACAATTTCTAATTATGATATGAACAACATGGGTAAAAGGCAAAACCAATTAAGCCAAATTAGAACATAATAACAGTAAGTGGATTCATATACTTACAGAAAAAAAGTCTTAAAGTCGCAACAAACAATGGAAACCAAAAGCACTGGGGGATAAATCTAGAGACCACGCCAATAATATACGAGAAGGATTGAAAGCCTCCTTAGGTAGCAACGTGATAATAAGACACAAAAGCCTGTAGAATAAGTACAATGCCATTATGGTACAATATTTGATAATAGTGTGAGTTGGATACAAATATTGTGTAGCTTACCTAGCAAACGTTCACGAGTGCATAGTTGCTACAATGCATCCAGGCTGGAAAGAAAAAAGCCATATTAGCCAGCAGTGATAAAGGTTCCAGATATAAGGAGACGCATGCACTGGTTACAGTCCCCAAACAAGTTACCAAATCAGCGGTCCAGATTCTAATGTGGAAACACTGGGGAGACAAGCAAAAAGGGGGAAATATAAAAAAAATATATAAAAAAACAACATTCACAGCTAGGTCCAAGTAAAGAAAGGAAAAAACGGCAGCTGGTAAAGATAACTAACCTTAAATAGAGGTTAAGGTGGCGTGTGCGGCAAAGTACCCATGACGTGGTGTGCTTAAATACCCACGTCCCGCTTATCTGACGTCTCGGTCGTCGGCGGCGGCGTGACATCATCAAAGCTGACCGGTACATACTCCCGCACATGCGTCAGATGAGAAACCCACGAGACGCTGGGACAGGGAGACAGAGACCAGAGGGTGGGATAGCAGCGCCACCCAATGGTCAAATGCAGACATCGTCATTAGATACTATAAACAGCGATTCTGACGCGGCCACACAGTGAAACAAGAGGCAACAAAGGACAAATCAAAGGATGACAAAAGGCCCCCTCACAGAGCGATCCAAGCAAACACAGCATAGGAGAAAGGCCCTCACAGACGGAAATGCACAGAAACACACAGTGCTAGATAATACAGTCAATAAATTGAATAATATTTGTAGAGATTCATTAAATAATAGTGATAATAATAGACAAAAGACAAATGTAATTTTTTTTTTTTTAGATATAACTCAATTAGCAAGCATAGACAATGGTTGGCTCCCTGAATAGAGCCAATCTAAACACCAGAAATGATTAGGACTGTAGATGGCAGAAGTAGTCAGAAAGCAGGCAGAGGAAGAGAAGAGCAAGAGAGGAAAGACAGGGGACATAAGATACAGAGAACCAAATAAGCTTCACGATCCAGAGGAAGCCAAGACATAGTAGCAATAAAACCCATATGCATATATGATCATAAACAAGTCATAAGCAACACAGAACATGATAATCAACCCCTGAAGATTAATGGAACCACAAAGGAGCATATCCTAATAAACAAAACGGAGGGGGCTATAGAGAGAGTTAAATGCAGCAATAGATTACTTCTCTAACCATCATCAGGTACATAGAAAGGAAGCAGCTTCCATATTACTAAAAATGCTGCGGATGTTGTATGCTTAATTAACCACTTCCATACAGGGCATGATTACTCAGTCATGCTACATTCTATCCAAACAAATTTGTTATCATTTTGTTCTCACAGAGCTTTCTTTTGGTGGTATTTAAAGGGGTGGTTCCACCTAAAACTCATTTCTAGCAATATATTCGTAAGACCCGTTACACTGCGGGTAGGCTGGCTTCTTTTTTTTTTTCCCCGTACATACCGAGATCTCGGGGGTCTCGTCCCTAGGCGGTGGGCGTTCCTATTTGATTGACGTTCCTCGGACGGGCGCATACGTGACGTCACGACTTTCCGAAAGAAGCCGAACGTCGCCGCGCAGGCGCCGTATAGAGTCGGCTCTATACGGCACCTGCGCGGCGACGTTCGGCTTCTTTCGGAAAGTCGTGACGTCACGTATGCGCCCGTCCGAGGAACGTCAATCAAATAGGAACGCCCACCGCCTAGGGACGAGACCCCCGAGATCTCGGTATGTACGGGGAAAAAAAAAAAGACACTGCGGGTAGGCTGGCTTAACGGGTCTTACGAATATATTGCTAGAAATGAGTTTTAGGTGGAACCACCCCTTTAATCGCCGTTGGGTCTTTTATTTTTTGCAATATAAGGAAAAAAGAGAGAACATTTTGAAAAAAAAAACAACTTTTTTTTTAGTTTCTATCCTAAATTTTTGCAAATAAATAATTTTTCTTCAGAAATTTGGGCCAACATGTATACTGCTACATATCTTTGGTAAAAATAACCCAAATTAGTGGATATTATTTGGTCTCTGTGAAAGTTATAGAGTCTACAAGCTATGGTGCAGATCATTGAAAAATTATCACATCTGATCACAGCTGATGTACTGACGTCCTATCATTTCTTGAGATCCTAACAAGCCAAGAAAGTACAAATACCCCCCAAATTACCCCTTTTTGGAAAGTAGACATTCCAAGGTATTTAGTAAGAGGCATGGTGAATTTTTTGAAGTTGTAATTTTTTCCCACAATTCTTGGGAAAATTACGATTTTCTTTTTTTTTTTTTACACAAAACAAGTTTAGTTCTCTCACACAGCACATGCATACTTGCAATAACACCCCAAAATACATTCTGCTGCTCTGAGTATGGCGATACCACATGTGTGGGACTTTTACACAGCCTGGCTACATACAGAGGCCGAACATTGAAGTAGCACCTTCATGCGTTCTAGGAGCATAAATTACACATCTAATCTCTCAACTACCTGTTACACTTTTGAAGGTCCTGGTGCTCCAGGACAATGGAAACGCCCACAAAATGACCCCATTTTGGAAAGCCAACACCCCAACGTATAATCTGAGGCATAATGAGTCTTTTGAATGGTTATTTTTTTTCCAGATGTTTTTGGAATATGTGGAAAAAAAAATACTCTTTTTTTTTTACACAAAGTTGTCAATTTATAAGATATTTCGAACACATAGCATGTACGTGGAAAAAATTACACCCCATAATATATTCTGCTACTCCTGAGTATGGCAATACCACATTTGTGAGACTTTTACACAGCCTGGCCACATACAGAAGTCCAACATCCAAGTAGCACCTCTGCGTTCTAGGAGCATAAATTTCACACACAAATTCCTGCCAACCTAAGACATTGTTGAAGGTCCTTCATATTTATAACACATAGCATGTACTGTACATACCAATTACAAACCAAAATACATTCTTCTGAGTAAAGAATAAAGAAAAGATTACCTGCTGTCTTAGTCGTGCAGTGGTCCACAGAGTGGAGCATTGGTCCAGGTAGCAGGCAGATGTGGTCAGCAGCAGCGAAAGGATCGTCCATGCAGCAGGCAGGAATACTGTCCATAGTACATGCAGCAGGCAGAGATATGGTTAGTGCAGCCAAAGTATTGGTCCAGGCAGCAGGCAGGACCATCAAGTTTAGGGCCTCGGGCAGGAAAGAATGGGGACAGGGGTAGAGGCTTCTCCCACCCAAATCGCTTTGAAGCCTCCGGGCAACCAGACCCTGTTATGGGAACACAGAAAATCAAAAATACTATTCTGGAGCCCCTCACATATGTGAGACCCCTGTGTGGCATAGTGCAAGATCAGTCCAAGGGGCAGGCAAAAACATGGTCAACAAGCCGAGGTCAGTGCAGGTAAAAGGCAGAAATAGGCGGTAGGCAGAGGCATAGTCGATACAGTCCAGGGTCAGTTCATGTGAAAGGCAGAAACATGGCGGATAAACAATGCAGACGGCAGGCAGAGGCATAGTCGAGAAGCAGTCCAGGGTCAGTTCACGTGAAAGGCAGAAACATGGCGGATAAACAATGCAGACGGCAGACAGAGGCATAGTCGATAGTCCAGGGTCAGTTCACGTGAAAAGCAGAAACATGGCGGATAAACAATGCAGACGGCAGGCAGGGGTATAGTCGATAAACAGGCCAGGGTCAGTTGAGTTGAGGCACTAGGTTGGTTGGTTGAGGCAGCAGGGAAATCAGCACAGAAATTGAAAACGGGGATGTGGCAGTCTATTAGGAATTTGGGTTAATAATTTTTGAAAGAGTGATATCGCTTAAAGCATGGTGTCATACATAGGCCAGGTTGGGAGGGACAGTCAGGGCAATAGCAACTGGTGTCTTTCCTAATTCCACGTTTGCTGCACACCCGACATCTTTTTTGGCGTCTTCTTCCGGTTGCTGATGGTGGAATATTGTCAGGATAATGGCGCCCGTGCAGTCTGCTGACACAATCGGAGCAAATTCTTTGTGGGGCAGAGCCTTGCTGATTGATCAGGTCAGTGACGACACTTTGGATAAATCTGATAAAGGGGATGGGCCTTTCCGTTGATTTGTGATATGTGACGTATGAATTATAGAGGGCCATATGGAAGAAGTATATTGCAACTTTTTTATACCAGAAAAGAGACTTTCGCATTGAGAGATAGGGCTGCAGCATTTGATCGTTTAGATCCACCCCCCCCCCCCATGAACTTATTATATTCGTTGATACAGCAAGGCTTTCGAACGGTACGGCGTCTCCTGTGAAGTTCCACTGAGGTGTCATTGTGGATAGTCGACATTGTAGCAGCTGCTGTGTGTTGCAGAGATGAATGCAGGTGCTTGTTTTCCCAAAGAGGAAGTTTCCAGGTAAACTGTGCGGCAGCTAGATAGAGGGCTGAAGCGCACGCTGGGACACAACGGCGTGCAGAGGGGGGGCTGACGTCACAGGACCCAGAATTCAACGCGTTTCAGTGCTAGCACTGTGAGTTCTGGGGGATCACAGCGCGCACCTTTCTCAAAGCTTGATCCAAACTTCCTGTTTGGGAAAACAAGCACCTGCATTCATCTCTGCAACACACAGCAGCTGCTACAAGTGGACTTCACCAACACGGCCAAGAGACTGACTGTCCTATGGACCCCATCTTTATGCCTAAATACAGTAACTTCTATGTGAGTAACTTGATGCTGTTTATACATTAACAGTTTACAGTCTTTTCTAAGTGGCGCCCGTTGTTGTTTTCTTTCTGTTACATGTTTGGAGTTTGGCTTCAGCTCCCTGCACAAGGCTGCCCAGATCCTACAGACTGTCATCTCACTTCAGAGCCTGGTGCTCAAAGGACTTTTTACTTGACATGTGTTATATCTTCTAACTGCAGCGTGCGCCATTACTGTGTATATTTTATTTTGACATGATGTAAACGTCTTTCTTATCCCTCCACTTCACGGCCAAAACGTCTTCGTTCCTCATGCTTGCCGATTCCCCTCTTTGTAGGCTTGTGGTGACTAAACTCTGTGGGAAGCCTTTCCTGTTTTTACGTGCAGTACCACAGGCCAAAGATTTATTCAGGAATAGGTGGCGAAAAAGGGGCAGACTGGTGTAGTAATTGTCCACGTATATGTGATACCCCTTTTGGAAGAGTGGGAATGCCAACTCCCATACAATTTTCCCGCTTATTCCTATATACGATGGACACTCAGGGGGCTGGAGCTGGGAGTCTTTGCCTTCGTACACACGAAAGGCATTCACATAGCCGGAGGAGCTTTCGCAGAGCTTGTTTAGCTTCAAGCCGTACCTCGCTCTCTTACTGGGTATATACTGTTTTATTCCCAGTCGGCCAGTGAAATGGACCAGGGATTCGTCCACAGAGATGTTCTGTTCCGGGATGTAAAGTTCAGCAAACTTCTTATTAAAAAAATCTATTAGGGGGCAAATTTTATATAATCTATCAATGTCCGTATGATTTCGGGGGGGGCACTGCGAGTTGTCCCTGAAATGCAGGAACCGTATGATCATGTCATAGCGGGACCTGGACATCGTAGCTGAAAAAATTGGCATATGGTTGATGGGCTTTTTAGACCAATACGAAAGAAGTGAATTTTTTTTTTGAAAGCCCCATATTCAGCGTAAGGCCTAAAAACAATCTCATATCCTCCATTGTTAGGGGTCTCCATTCAAAAGGGCGGGCATAGCATGAGTAGGGGTTGTTTTGTATGTACGGACTGGCAAAAAATGTTTTTGGTCTATGATGGTTTGAAGGAACTCATTAGGGAAAAATAAATAAAAATCGATTTCAGAGAAACCTTTGGTGTTGGCCTGCACACCTGGCTGTGCTGTGAAAAGGGGGGATTGTGGCTGACCCTGTGCTAGAAGGCAGCCACAACGGGTTGGCCAAGCCATCCGGTAAATGGGTTTGGGCCCTACTTCGTCAGCGTGGAATTCCAGAGCTTGTACTGGGCCTTTCCTCCTGGGGTCTAGTGCCGTTAGCATTTGCTGGTTGGCCACCGGGGTGTCCGGCGCTGCTGGTAGCTGCCTGGGGTTCAGACCGTGGTCTTTTTGGACGGACTACTTCCCCCTCCGATTCGGATGTACTGATTTCGGGGGGCTCGTATTCCGAACCTGAATTGAAAGTGGACTCAGTACTGTTATGGGGCGGTGAGAGCTCCCCGCTGCTCTCAACGTTCTGGGTTAGAATTTGGAATGCCTCTTCTGTGGTGTATAATTTTCTGGACATGGTGGCTGTATGACAGGGCTGCACGACAGGGACTAATTGGCTGTACGTCAGCTAGAAATTGGCTGCTGGGCTCACGGGACAGGTACTCCTGATGGAGGTGACAGGTACTCCTGATGGAGGTGACAGGTACTCCTGTTTGAGGTGACAGGTACTCCTGATGGGGGTGACAGGTGCTATTGATGGGGGTGACGGGTACTCCTTTTTTATGGGGGTGACAGGTACTCCGGTACTCCTGTACTCCTGATGGAGGTGACAATTACCCTTGATGGGGGCGACGGGTACTTAGGTACTCCTGATGGAGGCGACAAGTATGGGGGTGACAGGTACTGAGGTACTCCTGATGGGGGTGACGGGTACTTGGGTAGTCTTGATGGGGGGTGATGGGTACTCTTGATAGGGGTTGACAGGTACTTTTGATGGGGGGGGGGGTGGCAGGTACTCTTGATGGGGGGGGGGGTGACAGGTTCTTATGTACTTTTGGTGGTGGGGGGGGGGTGACAGGTACTCTTTATTCGGGGGGGGGGGGGGGGAACAATCTGAACACTTTACACTGTAAACTGTAATTCGCTGTTTCTGATTTCTCCTTCTCACACAGGATCGGTGTGTGAGGAGGAGAGCCCAGAGACAGCGGTTACAGCGCTGTTTGTTTACATTTGTGACCGGCTGTGATTGGACACAGCCGGTCACGTGGTAAAGATCCAAATTTCATTAGCTCTTTACCCAGATCGGGACTAGGCTATGTCCAGGGGACAAGCCTCGTGCCCGATCGCCGCGATGCACGCGCCCTCTTCATAGGGAACTGACCGGCTGTGATTGGAAACAGCCGGTCACGTGGTAAAAGAGACAATTTTATTGGCTATTTACCATGATCGGGGACGGGCTGTCTCCGAGGGACTCGCTGCGTCACCGATCGCCGGGCTGCCAGGAGCCCGCAGTAGCGGAGAGAAGGGCTGGACGTCATGTGACGTCCACCCGGATCGGCGAGGTGTTCCTGCCGCCGTCATTTTCCTATGACGCGGTATGGAAGTGGTTAAAGAAATGGTCTGTATGATTGGGCTTCATTCAGGCCTGAACTGTAAAGAGCATCGAGTCGTTCTATCCATAAAGTTTATTTTTGTAGCACCTGTTTATCCAAGTCACCGCCTCGTGTGTCCCTAGGGATAACAGCGAGAGCGATGAAAGATAATGGATGTATCGAACTTGTGGTAAAGGTCCAAGTGTCGACTTACTGATGTGATCATTTTTCATCCCGCTGAGTAATACACATGGGCCCAGATTCAGGTAGATTTGCCCATTACTTACACCTGTTCAGCTCAGCTGAAATTCTCTGCGCCGGGGCAATTTGTCAAGATTGCCACCTGATTCAGGATTCCTTTTGTGTGTTAATTTGCTCCTGTGTTAGGCAAAATTGAGGGCGCAAGCGAAAGTGGGTGTGCCCCTATGCAAATGATGTTTTTTCCGTTCAGCAGTGGTTTGCGCCGGGCGCACACATGCGCAGTTCGGTCGCTCCCGTCTACGCATGCGTGAAACTGCGCCTGTCCTATTTTCAGGGCAAATCCTGCCCACCTGCTTGCACTGAGCAAATAAATAGGGGCAGACCTGCGCAGGTCCTGTGCAAAATTACATCCTGCTTGTTCCACCCCCCCCTGAGCACGGTAATTTTGCCCTTTTTTCTGAGATGGCACCTCCTGATAAGAAAAAAAAAAAGAAAAGCACATTTTATCTCCGCTGAGATGGAGATACTGCTGGCGGCACTCACGCGCCATACTGCTGTTCTTTTTGGTTCAGAGCGGAAGAATACCACCGTAGCCCAAAGGAGGGCAATATATGAGGCCATTACTTTGGACATAAATGCCCTGGGCATTGAGGAGAGGACCTGGGAGGACATTCAAAAAGATTTTACAGACATGCGTCGTTGAGTCAGGGACAAAATTGTCCTAATCCGAAAGCATAGCAGGGGCACGGGAGGAGGACCAGCCTGCTCTTTACGATTAAATCCGGAGGAGGAGGTGATCGCACAAAGTTTAGCGCTGGAGCAGGTGGAGGGACTCCCAGGCTATGACTCCACTGTTGGGGACTGGTAAGTTTTTATTTTCTCATATTTGCTGTGTATCATGGGAGGGGGTAGAAGGGAACATGTGATAAGTGTGTTGCTCCAGCAACATTTTTTTTTTTGTGTCATCCACAGATGTTGATGATGAAGCTGGGCCGTCGTCGGCTGTAGGGCGACCCACGCCATCCCCCCATCAGCATGGGGTCCAGTCAGGCCCCATGGAGATACTGGGCATGTTGGTGGAGGAGGATATCGCCCATAGTCCATCTAGGGAGGAGGAAGTGGTGGAGGAGTCAATTATCCTCAACCTGGAGGAATCGGTGTACCTCCAGGAGGATCCCACCATCCCTGACCTCCCCACCACCCCCCCGACCATAACGTCATCCCCCTCCAGGGCAAGCCCCTCCAGTGTCCCCCCTCCAGTGTCCCTCCCTCCAGTGTCCATCCCTCCAGTGTGGCCCCCTCCCCTTCTTCTCCCTCAGTTCGTGCCCCAGCCTCTCCTCCAAGGAAGGCTCTATGCAAAACGAGGGGTGTACCCTCCAGCCTCCGTGAAGGTCTGCAGGAGGAGCAGGCCCGGCAGACCCGCCATATAGGGGACATGGTGGGAGACTTGAGGCGGGTGGCGGACAGCCTGGCATCCTCCTCCTCCTCTGTGCAGCAGGCCCTTACCCTGCATGCTGACCGGGGGAAACGAGATACTGAGAGCCTGGAGGAAGTTAGTGTGAACTGTGCAGCCATGGTGACCTGTATGGTTGAGCAGCAGGACGCCACCGCATTGCTCACAGCGGAGGTTGGCAGGTGCGGTGGAGGCCAACACTGCTGCTGTGCGGGAGGAGGGGAGATTAACCCGGCGGCACCACAGGAACACGACCACCCGGCAGATGCGGATGTTGGCACAGACCAACAATGTCCTCACCCGCCTGGCCAACGCCATGGAGGGCATGCAGGCACCACCTGCCAGGAGTGAGGAAGTATGGGGTTGATGCTCCCCCCCCCCCCCTCCATCCCCACCCCATGCTCCATCCCCACCACAGGCTCAACCACGCCAACTGAGGAGCCAGAGCCGGGGCACCCTTGGCACAAGGATGTCATAAAAAAAAGGATTTTTATTTTATTTTTTTTAAAAAAAAATTGGGCTCAGATTATGAGCTTTTATTTACTTTATGCTCAGATTATGAGCTTTTTAATATTTTCGTTATGCTCAAAGTTTGAGTTTTTATTTTATTTTGTAGTCCCTACACACGGTGAGGAGTGTATACTACAGTGTGACTGGTGTGTGAATGGGGGGGGGGGGGGGGGGTGGCACTCCTGCTGGAAAAGGGGTGTCACCCTCTGCCATGTGAAAGGTGTATGAATGGACAGCAACATAATTGGAGCCTTGACGCGGCGTTGCTGCTCCCTGATACCATGGGGTATCCTTGGGTCTAATCCAATTTTGGGTGCATGTGGGGTGTGTGTGCTAGGGACCACAGTGGTGTGCACGCGTGCATTCTACTTGTGACATGATTATTGTGTGTGTTTAACATGCAAAGAGACGTTCCACGAGACCACTCCTGATTGCTCTTCCCTCAGTAGACCCGGTAGAGTTTCTTGGGGGGGGGATTGTGGGGTTCGGGGGTCAGGTCATCACATATGTCAATCTGCAGGCCCTTTCTCTGGGCAAAGTTGTGCAGAATACAACATGCACCGATGATCTTGCATACAAAGTCTGGGGAATACAACAGGGTCCCCCCGGATTTATCCAGGCATTTGAAACGGGACTTAAGGATGCCAAATGTGCGCTCCACCACTGCACGGGTACGTGCGTGAGCTTCATTAAATCTTTCCTCTCCGTGGGGTTTGGGGGTTCCGGAATGGAGTCAGCATATGGGGTCCCAGTGCATATGCAGAGTCACCTGGAAGGGAAAAGACAGGAGGATGTTAGTCATGCATGTGCCCCTCGTGATGTCTGCATCATGGGGGGGACAGTCATACCTGACACCCATGTCACTCACCAATCAGCCAGCTGTCCCCATACACGTTCTGTTCAAATTCGGTGGGGCTCTGACGGTAGATAAAACTGTCATGGCAGGACCCGGGGTGTTTGGCACGGACATGCCATATGAGGCCAAGGGCATCCACGATCACCTGGACATTTATGGAATGCCAGTGCTTCCTATTACAGTAGATATGCTCTAGTTCACGGGGGGCCGTAGTGCCACATGGGTACAATCAATGGTACCCACAGTGCGTGGGAATCTGGCTATTTGATAGAAATCGGTGATTGCCTTCTGCCGCAGGTCCTCCTGGGTGGGTTTGATGAACTGGTGTGACATGCGCCTGAGGATTGCAGGGATAACTTGGTGCACACACCTGCTCATGCTGGATTGGGACATCCCAGCCACAATTCCACCTGTGCGTTGAAAAGATCCACTTGCCAGGAAATGCAGGGTTGCCACTACCTTCACCAGTGGCTCCACTGCCTGTCCACGATGTGTCTGGCTGGTGATGTCATCATGCAGGATTGTGGCTAAATCCAGGATGACTTCAGGGCTGAATCTAAACATGCGATACACCTCAATATCACTCATGTCAAAGATGTTCCTGCGCACTCGGTATACCCTCTCCCGTGCCCTCCTACGAGTCGGTTCACTCTCTAGTATTGCTAGAACCATGGCTGCCCCTGGCATGTTGGCACACAGATGTGAGGTCCAGAAAGTGTGGGTGCTCTGCTTGTTCAGCTCGTCCGTATTGGTGCTGCTGTAGTTGCTCTCCAGCTGACCTGTGGCCATCTGTTGCTAACTTGCCCCTGCTTTTATAATGTGCAAATTTGCCCGGGCCGAACAGCTTGCGCGCTTCGTGCGCAAAATGCGCCTCACACGCGCACGTTTCTGAATCAGCGGTAGTTCCTCATTTGCATATTTGCTGAGGGAAAACCATGAGAGCGCAAGTTGCACCCTGTGCAAAAATGCCCCTTAATTGCGCCGGGGCAGAGAAACTGCGTCCGTGGAAAAATGCCTCATTTCAGGCTTAGCTTGCTTTCTGGGTCATCCGCAGATTTGCCTGGGCGCAAATCCGTACTTGCGCGGCGCATATCGCGATTGCGCCCTCGCAAGTCGTACCTGAATCTGGGCCATGGTCTTAAATTCTACATTGAAAATTCCTAATAGTTTTACCTATATAGAATGCCTTACATTGACATGTCATCAGGTACACGACTCCTTTTGTGTCACAATTGGCATGAAAGTTTGGAGTAAACGTCTCGCCATTCGGTAGTGCAAAAGTAGTGCCTACTTTAATCCAGGGGCAGAATGGACATTTCCTACACCGGGTCATGCCATTCAAAGAAGCATCAGTAGTGGGGCAATTAGTATAATGACTAGATGTCAATTTGTCACGGAGTGATCTTGATCTCCTGAAAGTGATGTCAGGTTTATGGTTGATGTACTTCCTAAGTATAGGATCGTTGGTTAACAGGGACCAGTGTCTCTCTAGTACATTGCGTATGTCAATATGTTGGCTAGAGTAGCGTGTAATAAATCCTAACTGGTTGTGAAGGGTTGATTATCTTCCTCTTGTACAGAAGAGATGTACGTGATTGGCGTGCAGCTTGATTGAATGCTTTGCGTAAGAGTGAGTTACTATAGCCTCTGGCTCTGAGGCGTAGTTTTAGCAAATTAGCCTGTTCAATGAAGTCACTGGTCTGAGTGCAATTTCTGCGAAGTCTTAAATACTGTGCATAGGGGATACTACGTATAAGATTTACTGGATGTGCACTTTTAGCGTGTAAAAGTGTATTACCCGCAGTCTCTTTTCTAAAAAGAGAGGAGGTTAACCGTCCTTCACAATCCTTTAGGATAGTAAGATCTAGGAATGTGATTTTGTCCGACGCACTTGAAAAGGTAAATTTCAAATTATAGCAATTATGATTTCGAACATCTATGAAACTTTGCAACAAAATAGGGGAGCCTGTCCATATGACGAAAATATCATCGATGTACCCCAGCCAGTTAATAACATGGCTGGTGTACATACTGTAGATAGCTGATCATCCGAAAAAATGTCTCGTTCCCACCTCCCCAGGTACAGGTTCGCGTAGGCTGGGGCACAGCAGGTGCCCATGGTCACGCCCTGTACCTGGAGGAAGTGGGACTCTTTAAAAATAAAACAATTGTGTGTCAAAATAAATCTCAAAAGCTCGACAACGAATTAACAGGGATATTGTTGTATCAGTCTAGAATAAATCAAAAAAATTCCATTTAGTATTAACAAAACGGAGAACCACATACCCAACACTCTAGTGTATGCAAGTAGTGACTCACTTTTCAGGTTACAGTATCATCAAAAAGCAGATACATTCCCCATGATGGCAGTAGTGGGGGTCCCCTTAACTCTTTCTGTGCATTCTCATCCCCTATAGAAGGGCCAGATAATTTTGTCCACTAGATGGGACTTAGAATCTGAACAACTCGTTTTTTGTTTCATTTTATTTTTGGCACAGCACCCAATATACAAGCTATTAAGTTTCACTATATATCCAAGAACCAAAGCACTTACCCACACACAAGGAGAGTGGAATTCAGATCATGGATTGTCAAGCAACTTGTGGTTTCAAAAATTGCACCAGACGTGCAGGTGGATGATCCACAATATATAGGGGTATGCAGACTACAAAAAGTAGGAAAAAACATGGCGTGAAATTCACGGCAGAATCTCCGGGTTCAAACCCCTCCCCCTTTGGATGCCCCTCTGGATACATCCAAAGGGAGAGGCGGCCAGCGACAAATACCACCAGTACCTATTGAACCTCTGAGGGTGTATAAACACTAAGGCCCCTTTCACATTGAGGAGTTTTTCAGGCGGTAAAGCGCTAAAAATAGCGCTGCTATCCCGCCTGAAAAACTCCTGCCCAGCTACCTCAATGTGAAAGCCGAAGGGCTTTCACACTGAGGCGATGCGCTGGCGGGAGACAAAAAAATCTCCTGTCAGCAGCATCTTTGGAGCGGTGAGAGGAGCGGCGTGTATACCGCTCCTTCACCGCTCCTTCCCATTGAAAACAATGGGAACTGCGGCAATACCGCCCGCAATGCGCCTCTATATAGGCGCATTGCGGGCGGTATTAACCCTTTATCGGCCGCTAGCGGGGGTTAATACCGCACCGCTAGCGGCTGATTTCCACGGCAATCCCGGCGGTATAGCGCCGCTATTTTTAGCGGCGTTATACCGCCACCGCAGCTCCCGCCCCAGTCTGAAAGGGGCCTAAATGATGAAGGAAGGGCCACCCATAACTATGCGTGCGCCCCCCCCCCCCCCAGGCACAGGCCAGGGAAAAAAGGGGACTGATGGCCACAGAAAAAAAAAAACATTTGTTTCAACCCAAAAGCACAACAGATTGGACTAGAAAAAACAGGGGAGAGATGGGGGAGAAGATTACCCAAACTCTGCCAGAAGGAAAAAAGCACACGTGAAATGCAAATCTGCTGTACGTTATATATTGAACATGACAAATCTCTATTTATGTCACTGAAACAGAGACCTGTTGCATGAATCAAAAAACAAAAATATACAAAACGTTTGGACAAGTTGAAAATATGGTGGCGGCTGCTAGTACCGCCTGAACCAATAAATAGTCGCCTAGAAGAGGGACGGGGGGAAGAATTGGTTGGACTTTCTCTACTTCTATACAAAAATTGTTATAAAATGTATTTATTGCACATAAAACTATACATAATTTAAAAACAACATGAGCCAGACCCCACATTTAAGTTGTTACTAACGGGTAACCCCATAAGTTGTCTGTTGCAGTGGAGAATGGCCAAAAACCTCAACCAGTTTCTCGGTCTTCAGGAGGATTATCTGTGTAGCAAATAATATAGTACAATGAACTAGCAACACATATAAAAAAACAAAATACATATAGAGATACATCATGTTGAAACACATTGTATACAATCATTGTCATTAAACTACATCTGCTTACCGGGTTTTGGCCATGGACAGACCGCGGCTCATAGAGTGACCCCCCGCGGCGGATGAGGGGGGTCTCTAATGAAATAATATAATAATTGGATAATTTTTAGGATGGGTAATATTAGTAACTCATAGGTCAAGGACACCACGTGAGGGACTGGAAGGATTGAGGCTTGAGCGGAATAGAATGGAAGGGTAAGGGAGGGAGGAGAAAAAGAAACGGGGGGAGGGGTTTGAAGAGGGGGGGAAGGGGGAGAGCAGGGGATGGAAAAAAAAGGAAAAAGGGGAAATAGAGAAGGCAAAGGAGGAAAAAAGGGGGGGGGAGGGTGGAAAGAGGGGGAGGTACGGGGTTGAAGGCGGGACCAGAGACCATGCAATGCAGTTGGTAAGGACCCCATCCACCAAGAAGGAGCATATGTAGCCAGTCTTACCAAAGTCTATGAAGAGTTAAGTGCACTGGGACAACAGGATTGCAACATAGCGGACGGTTTGTATAGTGTGTGCAGAGCAGGCGGCAGTAAATGGTAATGAACTGCCCAAAGCCAAGCACCACTGAAGAGCACAGCACTTATGCCGAAGGAGACGGCTAAAGCCACAGGAAGGACTATGAACAAAAGGGAAAAGGGGTAAATCGTTGTTTAGTCAAAAGGTGATATAGGAAAACGTTAAAAACAAAGTGTCTGGCCGTCAGCCAAACTCACCTGTTGCGCTCTGTCTGATGAAAAGGTGCCCAGGGAGAGTCATATGAGGCTCACACCATGGCTCCGAAGGGAGCCGTTAAGTGAGCTCCCTGACCCCTCTGTCAGGTCACGCCGCTCATCGGGGTCAGCACATCCACAATGCGGAGTGCCGTGAGGCCACTGCGCATTTGCGCATCAACAAACCCATTGGCCAATAGGCCAGGTCTGTCGATGCAAGACGGGACAAACCAATGGTGTCTCGACCAGAATGTGCACACGTCCACCAATGGGGGTGAACAAACGAGCCCTGGTACTGTCACATGACCGCCCCACTGGACAGGCACTTATACATGTAAACAATGATGAGAAGAACATTAATACAAGAAATAATACATTGTACAGAAAATAATAATGAATACATAACTACTCTTAGAATATAAATCTAAGCGATCACCACCTATAGACATCTGAGATAAAAAGGGGGCATCCCACATGTTTTTTATTTTCCTTGCATGTCTCCCTCAGATTTACAGTGACTGCATTTCCAAGTACACTTTCAAGTGCACTTGCAGTACAAATTGGGTTTGCCTTTCGTAAATAACCCCCATTGTGTGTGTGTGTGTAATATATATATTTTTTTTTGCATGAAAAAGGAGTATACATTGTACCACATGCTCATTGCAATTGCCAGGTGCATGTGCAAGCAGAGTTTAAAAAGTCACGTAAGGCAAAGCTTTCCTAACTCGGTGTCACTGTATGAGTGCAGGCGTGCTTCAGATAGCAGATTCAATACTATCATTACAGTCAGTGTGAGACCTCCCCCTTGCAGCTGCCTGGAATGCTATGATGTCAGGGCTGGGGAAGAGGGGGGAGGGGAGCAGTTGCGGGCTCTCAGGCCAATAGAGACACTGACTCTCACGGAAGAGTCAGAGGTGGAAGAAAAAACATAAAGCTATTTCTGTAAGCAAGGAGAGCATTGTGGACATAACAAAAGGAAGTGCAGTGAGTATATATTTAACACTTTTCACATATCTCTAGAGCCTGCAAACTGCGGAGTAGAGGTTGTTCAATTTATAATGCAAAGAATAGTGCAGAAGATGAAGTTGTCTTCACTTAAAAGCGTAAATGAGCCCTCCTATTGTTTGTTTACAGCCAAACATCTGATATCTTAGTCTCAGATTGATCTGTAGCTGCACATGTGATCAGTTATGACACCAGCCATCTGATGGCCTGACTGTTCAGAACACTGTGACAGTTATCATTCATGGCATGCCTTGATTGTAGCTGTTTTCAGACATGGTTTAATCAATGGGTTTCTTTTCACTCTAGGCTTCATTCACAGTTTATTTATTTATTTATATATATAAATATGGATCTGAACTCGGCTGCATTGTTTTTAATGTGGTCCTTTACACAGGCCCCAATGTGTAAATATGAGCTGCTTTCAGATCTGTAACACAAAATCCAAAAATCTGCATCTAAGAACATACACTTTAAATGCTTGTATAAACGCATGTATACGTTTTTGTAAGCATGTAAATTAGGTCTAAACAATTATCATAATATACGCATCTAAACTCATCTATTATGCTGGAATTTTCTCCTAGAAAACACATTTAATACAGAATAAAGGGACACAGTACAGTTCAGTTGAAATACAAGAGGGTTAGGAGGGCACTGCATTGAGAACTTACATTCTAAAATGTAGGGGCAACAAAAAGTAGTAACTACAGAGAGGTGAGTTAATGGAAAAAGTAAAAGTTCAGTTTTTAGGGGAGGTGGAATAGGTAGATAGAGGAGATAGACAAACATATAGGGGTAGGGAGTTCCAAAGGCAGAGAGAGAGGCTCTGGAAACAAGCATGGGAGGAGGTGACTAAGGACTGGAGAGCAGGAGTGTTCTGCTTCGCGTTATTGAACTGTTGTATAACACTAGTCAGACAGCTTAACAATAATTCAGAAGTCAAGAAACGTGAGACATCAGATCTGTATGTATGCTTTTTTTCTGAATAACTTTGTAAAACTACAACATAAGCATAAACAAAACATGTGTCAGTACATTAACCTCTTTACCACCGCGCTATAGACAAAACACGTCTACAGCGCGGTGGAGTTGTTCTGGGAGGACGTCCCTGGGAATCCTCCTCTCGTGCACCCCCTGGGGCGCGCTCCCGGAATCATCTGTGAGCGCCGGGTCTAGAAGACCCGGCGCATCACAGATCGCGGTAAATTGCCGCTGATAGCGGCCGTTTACCACGTGATCACTCCATCAAATGACGGAGCGATCACTTGTAAACAGACCGGCGTCATGTGATGACGCCGGTTCCTCCATCTCCTCTCTGTACCGATCGGTACAGTGTGAGAGGAGAAGGGGGAGAGCGGAGGCAGCAGCAGCTGCTGTGGCTGGATCTGTGACAAATGCAGTCACAGATCCAGCCATCCATCCCTCCCTGTGCAATACTCTGCAATAACCCCCCCATACTCTGCAATAACTCCCCCATACTCTGCAATTACCCCGCCATACTCTGCAATAACCCCCCCCATACTCTGCAATAACCCCCCCTTACTCTGCAATACCCCGCAATACCTGTTAATATGACAGAAGTAAGATATATATATATATTTTTTTTTACAGAATTTTCAGTGTTTTTTCTTTTATAGCGCAAAAAATAAAAAACCCAGAGGTGGTCAAATACCACCAAAAGAAAGCTCTATTTGTGGGAAAAAAAGGACAAAAATTTCAGATGGGCACAATTGTGAGAGCACCGAAAGCTGAAAATTGATCTGGTTAGGAAGGGGGTTTAAGTGCCCAGTGGTCAAGTGGTTAAACATTACACAGCAACCTCAGTCCATAAGTAAGAGTACTTACAGACAATTCCATCACTAGTCCAGGAATGTATTGATAGCTTCTCATGCATGAGTCTGCTTAAATCCAGGTACAGGCATGACATGGAAGAAATACAGTTCCAGGTTAAAGGTTACTGCCTTTCTGAGGAAAATACAGCTTCCTGTAAGCAAAATAATAACTAACTCTGATCACTAGATGGCAGCAATGTCAAACTAACATTGCACATATTTGCTATGAATAATATGGGCAGAACACTCCCTGTCTGGCATCATTTATCATGTCACTACCTAAATAACTACTGCTATGCAGAAAAAAACATATAAACAGGAAAATTGAATCTTAGCTAGTCTGAGATCAAAACTATCAGTTATAGGTCTGAGATAAATTCTGGCGGTCTAATTTTTTACAATCTTGACCTCCACCTTTCTAACCTTGCCATCCCTGCTTGGTAGAGCATTGACAATAAGTCCTACAGGCCACTGGTTCCTGCCCTCTTGGCTGTCCTTCAACAGAACAACATCACCCACTTTTTACATTTGGGCGATCCTCAGTCCATTTCCTAAGGCGTTGCAGATTTGACAGATACTCTCTCTTCCATCTTTTCCAAAAGGTGTCTGCCAAGCATTGTACTTCCATTGTTTTGCATGAACTTGTGTTGTACTTATGGTTCTAGATGGAGCAGACAAAGAGTTCACCTTTTGAGTCAACAACATTGCTGGGGTAAGGACCATAGGTGTTTCTGGGTCTGAGGACACAGGAACTATAGGCCTGTCATTCATAATAGCTGCAACCTTTGCCATAAAGGTGCTTAAAGTCTCATGGGTCAAGTGGGCAGATTTGGCTTGTAGCAACATAGCGTCCAAAATTCGCCTGACAATACCTATAAGTCTCCCAGACACCACCATTTTTTTATCTCTGTGGACTACAAAACACAACAAAGGGGGGGGGGGTGTTATGTAGTACAAACACACTCCTTGTCCCAAGGTGACAATGCTGCTCAGTAGGGTTGTCACCCTAGAACAGGAAGTGAGTTAATGTCAGAATTATGAGGTTAAAAAAAGGGAAAAGGAGAAAAATAAATACAGCTAACACATATAAGGTCAATATTTGTTCTTGGGTTTCTATACACTTTATACAAAGCACACAGGTTTAGCACTACATAGGACTGTCTGTTCTGCCACTGAACAAATGGAAAACAATCCAGCATTACATGGACAATCCAGAAAGTATGGTTGGGAAGAAGCTAGCGACCTACCATTGCCCCTTTCCTGGAGAGTCGACTATCCAGATTACAGCATATCTAAGCCCACAAAAATTTGCAGTTTACTGATCCTTATGCCGCATACACACAATCATTTTTTTTTTGGCATGAAAAAAAACTTTGTTTTCAGCATGTCCAAAAAACGACATTTTTTCAACTTTATCATTAAAAAGACGTTGCCCACACGCCATCGTTTTAAAAAAAATTATGAAAAAAGCGCGGTGACGTACAACACGTATGACGGCACTCTAAAGGGGAAGTTCTATTCGCCTTTGGGCTGCTTTAGCTCATTCCGTGTTCGTAAAAGACGATTCGTGCTTTTCTGTCTGTCTGCTTTTCTGTCTGTTACAGCGTGATGAATGTGCTTACTCCATTATGAACGGTAGATAAACCTGAACGAGCGCTCCCGTCTCATAACTTGCTTCTGAGCATGCGCGGGTTTAAAACGTCGTTTTAGCCCACACACTATCATTTTTTACAACCCGAAAAACGTAATTAAAAAAAAAAAATGTTGTCGTTTTTCAGAAGCCGAAAAACGATGTGAAGCCCACACACGATCATTTTAAATGACGTTTTTAAAAACGTCTTTTTTCATGCCGAAAAATTATCCGGTGTACGCGGCATTAGATGTGATGGCGACATTAATTTTCTTTTTTTCCACACCCTTTTCCCTTTATTTTAACCTGGTAATCCTTCAATTATTTCACCTTCTGTGCTAGCGTGAGAACCCTACTGAGCAGCATTGTCACCCTAGGACAAGGAATTTTTAGGACTACAACACCACTTAAAGGGGTTGTAAAAATAAAAAAAAAATTTCCCTAAATACCTTCCTTTTCCTCCTTCACTTACCTCATCCTTCCATTTTGCTTTTAAATGTCTTTATTTCTTCTGAGAAATCCTCACTTCCTGTTCCCCTGTCTGTAACTCTACACAGTAATGCAAGGCTTTCTCCCTGGTGTGGAGTGTCGTGCTCACCCCCTCCCTTGGACTACAGGAGAGTCAGGACACTCTCTACGTTGCAGATAAAAGAAAGGAGCTAGTAGGTGTCCTGACTCTCTCCAGAAGAACAGGAAGTGAGGATTTCTCAGAAGAAATAAGGACATTTAAAAGCAAAATGGAAGGATGAGGTAATTGAAGGAGGACTGCACTAAGGTAAAGGAAGCTATTTGGGGAAAAAAAAATTGTACCTTTACAACCCCTTTAACGGACCAAAATGGAGCAAAAAATGTATGTATTAGAATTTGCATACATAGGATTGATAACCATGTGTGATCCCAGCTTTCGGTAAAGCATACTGTATTTCCAGAAAACCCTTCAGGATCTTTGGCTGTGTTGTGCAGTAGTGAGAGATCAGGTTGTGTGACCAGCAAGGGATTTATTACATACGGCAAAATGGGACATTCTGCAGTGACAGCAGCAAGCATGTCAGATTTTGAGTATGGGAGAATGTCTGTCTGACATTGCAGTGCACACGAGTTTGTCTTCTTTTTTTTTTTTTTTTTGACCATTAGCCCTCAATAACACGTATGCCTGACTATGTCTAACTACATTTAACATGCAGAGTCCCATTCAACTGTTCCCTGTTTACTATTCACCCATTGTCTCCTCATGCACACCCTACTTTTTTTTTTATGTATCAGGGTATTTTTAGCTTTAAGGCCGCGCGTATTCATGCTTATTTGCGCGTTTGCATACAGCGTCGTCCGACGTTTTTGTACTTTGACGTTTTTTATTTTAGCCAACAGGAAAAATGATCATCTTTTCATCACTTGTTGGTATGTTGGTATATTTTTTTAATCTTCTGCCTGGGTGAAATGTTCTATTGATTAAAGCGACAAAACGCCCGTAGCAAACGCTCGTCGCACTAGTCGCTTGAATCAAGCCTTTCCATTACTTTCTATGGGGAATGGAAACGCTCAAAAACGACCAAACCGCCCGATACTCGTGACAAAAAAGGGTCCGGAACTTGTTTGAGCTTCAGGCGTTCGGCGTCAGGCGGCTTGGAGTGTAGATGTGAACCATCTCCATAGGGAATAATGTATTTTTTCCCCTTTAGCGTATTTGAGCGTCGCGCTTCAGGCAACAAAACGCTCAGGTGTGAATGCAGCCTAATGGCAGGACCCGTAACCCTCGATTCACACTGAATGCAATTTAAAAGACATCGGTCAGTGTGATTTCATGTGCATCTTGCTGATATCTGTTCGATTTTCATGCACAGATGTCAATGCAAGTCCCATACAAAATCACCAAAAATAGTCCAGGAACCTTTTTCAAATCAGTGAAAGTTGGAGCTGCACTGATTTGAACTGTTCCATAGGCACAAATAGGGTGCAAATTGTCATGCAATTTTTAACTGTCAAATCGCATGACAAGTTGCAACGTTGTGAATGGGGGCTAAATGTGCAATATGCGTGTTTTTGTGCCTGAAGAGCTTCTCCTCTCTAGAGCTGCGCGCCCGGATCAGGAAACAAACACCTGAAGCTTTACACGTGCAAAAATATCTGAAAAAAAAACATCAAAATCACCTCCTGTTGCACATGGACTTTAGCGTGTATAAAGGCCCATACACACGATCGCACTTTATGACAACAAACCACAGATAGACCTGTTTTTGCAGACAATCTGACTGTGTGTACACTCCATCGGACAAACCTTTTCGCTTTTTAATTGGACAAATGTTCGCCGAGAGAACAGACAAACTTTCCGGCAACACATGTCCAATGGAGCAAATTCGATCATGTGTACACAAGTCCATCGGATAAACATGCATGCTCAGAACCAATGCTAAAGATCAGACAACAATAGCAGAAGTTTCCCAAAGGGTGGCGGTAAAGAGCAGAAAAACCTTGTAGTATGTCTATTACGTCACTACGTTCGTGTTTGTTGGCTGAAAAAGCCACCTATCATGTGTATGCATACCAAGTTCACTGACAACGTCCTTTAGAGCAAAATCCACGTAAAAGTCAATTGGAAGTCCAATCATGTGTATGAGGCTTAAGAGTATGAGCTCCGGCGTGTTCGCACAGTCCACGTTCAGAGCCCGCCAGGAAGTCTGCCTGGCGCTGCGCTAACCACAGGCAGGGAGACATTTCCCGATCTCTGCAGCCGAGCATTGGGACAATGTCTCCCTGCATGTGATTAGCGCAGCGCCGTGCACGTGGAGTGTGCGAACACGCCGGAGCTCATCCCTACATAAGAGCAGTGTGAACAGCAAGCTGCTTTTATGAAACTTTTAGGAAGCTTTTGCAAAGCTTTCAGCAAACTACAAACAGATTTCTCTAAGCGAGGTGGGGTTCAACGCTCTAGGGAAATCCCAAGTGCAATTGTGGATAAGTCCAGGTGGATGTGGGTGCTGGCAATGCACTAGGCAATAGAAAGTAGCAAAGGACGGATGGACAGCCACACACCAAAGAACTCTTGTTGTCTTTATTGAAGGAACATGAGCAAACACCGCAAATACACAGCAGAAATCAAAAACAGCCAACGCACGCGTTTCACACTTAGTGCTTATTCATGGCCATGAATAAGCACTAAGTGTGAAACGCGTCGGCTGTTTTTGATTTTTGCGGTGTTTGCTCATGTTCCTTCAATAAAGACAACTCAAGAGGTCCATCCGTCCTTTGCTACTTTCCAGATTTCTCTAAGCCTTTAAAGCTTCCTTTAGCTCGAACATGGAAATGTTTTATACACAGATCTGAAAGTAGAACTAAAGGTCTTAATTTTTTATTTTATTTTTCATTTTGGATGGAGTAAAGGGAGGGTTATAACCCTTGTCAGTTTATTTTTTGCCATCTGTGTCCCATTGGGGAGATTTCACTTCACTTCCTGTGCCAAAGCCTAAACAGGAAGTGCAAGGAAATCTGCTAATTTCAGGAAATCTCTGGGGGGGGGGGCAGGTCCCCACTAGAAGATTTCCCTTCTTTTCTGGGGACAATCCAAAGTTTGGAATTTTATTTTACTCAATGTAAATAGCACACATATGGTGAATCTATCTCCCTAACGTGGCTCAGACCGCAAAAACTGACAGGTGTTATAATCCACCTCCACTCTATCCAAAAAAGAAAAGCAAAAAAAGTGTTGCCTTTCGTTTTACTTTTAATAGGAGTGCCGATTATCGCTTTCAACAAGCTTTATGTAGCGCTGAAGTCTGCTAGCAGCCTGCTTAAAGTGAAAATCAGCATTCCCCATTGGGATCTGTGTTCAACATTTACAAACTCGAGTATACATTTTTGGAGCATCTTCATTAAGGTCTTTGTTACTTTGGTGCGATTCAGTACAAATTTGTGCCTCAAAGATACCTTTACCCAAAGTCGCATTGCACTGATGTGAACGGGCACCATTGAAATAAATGTAATTTTCATTGTCATGTGATTCTGTGCAACTCAAGTATGAACCAGGCCTGAAGTATATTCAGTTACACGTAAATACTGGCACATTTGGAAAGATAAAAATGGAAATTACTGGTAAATCTTTTTTCCTGTTGCTGTAATCTATATCATTTCACTGAAGTTATTAGGCCTTTTTTAAAGCTATTCAATTCTTTCCACCTTTTCTACAGATACCATCATCATGCCCAAGTGCATAATAACAAAATGCCCCCACAGGACCGGAGGAAAACCTACCAATCCAACTGTAACGTTGCATGGTTTTCCTAATTCCATTGAGAGAATAAAGGAATGGCTTCTGCAGACGGGACAAACATTTCAACATTTGGATGCCCTTGCAGACATCATCCTGGAGGGGAAGCGTTGTGATTTGTACCGAATGTGTTCCACTCACTTTGTTGAAGACAGCTATGTTAATACGGGTAAACGTAAAAAACTTAAGCGCACGGCTGTACCCACTAGATTTCCAGTGCCCCCAGAAGGTAGATTACTAATTGAGGAATTGCATATTATTGAATCAAAAAATCGAGAAAACCAAACTGATGGTCAAGGTGGCACCTCTGTTTGCTTCCTTTGTGGTATGTCACCAAGTGTTGCATCCAGTAAGAAAATGCTTGATCAGGCCACACAAACTGAGTGGGGTCCGGCAGTTTCACAAGTACAGCATATTTACCTTTTCGCTAATACTACCCCAAACGTGGAAACTGCATGCCCAAATCCTGTAGTATGTATGCCTGTCGAACGCGGGAAAGGATCATCAAATGAGGATAGAGTAAAAGCATTAGTAATAGATCCTCGAAGTGCATTCATTGAGTTCAATGTCCCACATCCACCTTTACAGATTGAAGGAGAACATACTCAGAGTAGAATTCTTTCATTTCCGATACATGGGGGATCAAAATTAGAGGAAACTGTAGATCAAAGACAAAATGGGAACTGCAAACCTTTAAAGGAAAGTGTTTATGGTTCAGAAAAAAGTTTCCCCCAATCATTTCTAGAGCAACGCAATGGAGATTCTATTACCAACATGGTGAATGAGTCCAAATATATTGTGTTTGAGCAATGTCTGGATAAATTAATTCACAAGGTAAAGTGTCAAGATCCAAGTGGTTGCACTAAAGTTGTTCATAAATACAACAAAGAATTTCATGGGTCAGCAGTTATCATTCGTGGCACATGTGAAGATGGACACTATTTTCGTATCTGGGAAAGTCAACCAAAAATCAACCGCTATTATGCAGGAAACATTCTGCTTGCAGCAAGTCTAATAACAACTGGCCAAACCTTTCAGAAAATTCAAGCATTTTTTAAATGTTTTGGAGTACGCCACATTTCGGAACAAAAATTCCACCACTATCAGAGACATTTTATATTTCCAACAATCCATGACTCCTGGAAGGCACAACAAAATCGGGTGCAAAGCAATTTACAAGACACACCAATAGCCATCCGTGGCAAAAGGCAATGCTATAGAAAAAATCGCAACACCAAATATTGTGTGTACACAATTATGGACATGATATCTGACAAAGTCTTAGATTTTGAGGTAGTTCAGGGCTCTCAGTGCACTACCTTCATTGAGATGGAGAGTCAAGGATTTGATATCTGTATGTCCCGAGCAATATCAAGCGGACAGGACATTGCTTTTTTTAGTTCCGAAAGGCACATGAGTGTGCAGAAGCTTATGAGGACAAAATACAAAAACATTCATCATCAGTATGATGTTCGACATTATACCAAAAGTCTCAAAAGCATGTTAACAATTGCCTCTCGTGAATGCAGTGGGATAAGCATAAAGCCATGGATATCCCAAATTCTTAAACATTTCTGGTGGAGTATTCAGACCAGTAAAGGCAATGTGGCTCTAATAAAGGAAAAATGGCTGTCTCTTCTAAAGCACATACAGAATATCCACACATGGCATGATGGTGTGCTTTATCATAAATGTGCACATGCAGCATTATCTGAGGAAGCATACTCTGGATTTTTATGGCTTAAAGAAGGCACAGTTGCATATGATAAAGTTTCTGAAATCATTTGCAACTCTAAACTTTTGGAACATTTAGATCAACTGGTGTGGAATTGCCATACAGGTGCGCTAGATGTCTTCTATAGCAATTCTCTGAAATTTCACACAAAATGCGCTCCTTGTTCTATTGATGCCTTAAAAGCCAGAACAGGGCTAGCAGCAATAAGTCACAACCACAACATTGACCGAATACCAGCTACTATATCCACTACCCCTCTAGGAACTAAGCTGCTTACACCAAAGAGAAGACAAAATTGGCTATTGCACACCATAAATGAACCAGGGGCAAATGCACATCTCAATTGTATTCTACAAGACACACTCAGAAAAGCGGGGGGTGTTAGGACAAGTACTAGGGTTTCAAAAGGGCCTCCGATTCCTCAGAACATAATTAAAATAGAGAAACCAGACAAGTTGGATGTTGCCATCACACACGTTTCCAGATTCATTTCTAGAAAAAAAAGATTAAAAACAGACCAAGGTGGTTCCTGAAACCTTGGCTTGTAGTGCTTCGTAGCAGTACAAATGCCGTTTTATTTTCGGACTATCTGTCCATTTTACATTGCTGGTATTTACCCCTTAACTCTTTCGCTACAGCCACTGGAAACGTGTGTAAATTTAACAGGCAGACTTGCCTGTCAGGTGGGCTGCCGCCCGATTGCCTCCACGCACCCCGAATACCACCCCCGCCATGTATTGCAGGCTCCGCTTGCCCATCTGCGGGCCTGGGACCTACATGGTGGGTGCTGGAGGTTAGAGGGGAAGGAGAAGATCGGACACACATCTGTTCTTCTCCCCTTCTCGCTTTGCCCTCGAAAGTGATCGTGTATGGCGCCACTTCTCGGTCAGCCTCTGTTTACCCGACTACTATATCCGGGAAAGGATACATTCATTGGAGCCATGCAGGTCTCATTACAGAGAAGTTAACCACTTCAATACCAGGCACTTTCCCCCCTTCCTGCCCAAGCCAATTTTCAGCTTTCAGCGCTGTCATGTTTTAAATGACAATTGCGCGGTCAAGCTACACTTTTTTTGGTGGTATGTGATCACCTTTGTGGTTTTGATTTTTTGCTAAACAAATAAAAAAAAAGACTGAAAAGTTTGAAAAAAATAAAGTTTTTCTTTGTTTCTGTTATACAATTTAGTAAATAAAGTTTAATCCTTCACTGATGGGCACTGAAATGCAGCACTGATGGGTACTTATGGGTGGCACTGATAGGCGGCACTGCTGGACACTCATGGGCGGTAATGATTTTTACCACTAATTGCACTGATGGGCATCACTGATGGCACTGGCAGATTGCTGATGGGCACTGATTGGCATATCCCTAGTGGTCCTGGGTGGACATCCGCGAGGGGGCTGCGCTTATAATCAGCAAAGCCCCCCCCCTTTCAGGAGAGCCGCAGATCAGCTCTCCTCTACTCGCGTCTGTTGGACGCGAATGAAGAAAAGCCGATAAATGGCTTATCCATTTTACACTGTGATCAGCCGTGATTGGACACAGTTGATCACGTGGTAAAGAGCGTCCATCAGAGGTTGGTGAGATTGGTAATGTGGTGTGCCAGGGTGTGCGATCGCGGCTTATCCAGCTGGACATCATATATTTTACTATAGGATGGGCGGGAAGTGGTTAAGCAAAAAAAAATGTATTTTTATTTTTTTTGCAAAAAGATAATTACACCCAAGCACATAAAATCGTCCCCCCACATATACGCTAGAGCTGCACGATTCTGGCAAAAATTTGAATCATGATTCTTTTGCTTAAAATGAAGATCACGATTCTCAAAAAAACATTTTTATTAGAAAAATGTACAATCTCTGAACATTAGGTTATCAAACCAAATGACAATAAAATAAGCCATATAGAAAAGGGAGATCATCAATATGACACTGGATAACACATATGTGAATGTAGTGGCCACATCCCTGGATTGTATAGAACAAACAAAGGACTGTTCACCCCTTGGATGGGACTTTTAGGGCCACAAACACTGAAGTGCGTTAGAAAAGGATTTATTTTTACATAAAGATAGATCATCACAATACAATGATCAATGGTTAAAAAGCATAATAATTTGTTTTGCTTTGTTTGTCACATGTATTATACCACACACATGACACATCTAGTGGTTAACCATTGATCATTGTTGTGTGATCCATCTTTTTATGTAAAAATAAATCAATTTTCTAACACACTTCAGTGTTTGTGGCCGTAAAAGTCCCATCCAAGGGGGATTGGGGAACAATCCTTTGTTCTAAAATAAGCCATAATACTGAACTCTGGCTTCAAGCAAACAAATTTTAAAGACATTTCAATGTAATGAAAAACAATGTAAAATAAAGAAATTACAATTACTTCAAAAAACATTCAGGTAACGGATCATCTTTATTGTTAGTGTTGCCTAAGAACAGATAAGAGTGTAAATACAAGGACAAGCTTTCGGATTGTTGTTGCTGTGAGGCTGAGGCTGGAACTGGTGCCCCTTCACTTAGTGCTGCTGCTTTAAAAAAGCTACTTAAGGTTGTGAATGTAGAGTTGTACTACTGGCCACATCCCTGGATTATTGGGGGTAATCCACAAAAGGGATACGCCGGCGTATCTACTGATACGCCGTCGTATCCCTGTTTCTATCTATGGAACTGATCCACAGAATCAGTTTACCATAGATAGGCAGAAGATCCGACATGTGTAATTGAATTACACTGTCGGATCATAAGGATGCAATTCTAGGCCGGCCGCTAGGTGGCGAGGCCATTGCGGCCGGCCTAGAATATGCAAATGAACACTTACGGCGATCCACGAACGTTCCGACGGGCCCGTCGTTCTAAATCTACGTCGTTTACGTCGAGTAAAACTAGGGCTGAGCCCTAGTTCTCTTAACCACTTAAGGACCAGCCCATGTACATATACGTCCACAATATGGCACGTACAGGCACATGGGCGTATGGGTACGTCCTCGCCTATTAGCGGGTGGGGGGTCCGATCGGGACCCCCCCCGCTACATGCGGAGGTCGGGTCCGCTCGGGGAGCGATCCGGGACCACGGCGCGGCTATTTGTTTATAGCCGCTCCGTCGCGATCGCTCCCCGGAGCTGAAGAACGAGGAGAGCCGTGTGTAAACACGGCTTCCCCGTCCTTCACTATGGCGGCGCATCGATCGCGTCATTCCCTTTATAGGGAAGACACGATCGATGACGTCATTCCTACAGCCACACCCCCAAACAGTTGTAAACACATACTAGGTGCACCCTAACTCCTACAGCGCCCCCTGTGGTTAACTCCCAAACTGCAACTGTCATTTTCACAATAAAGAATGCAATTTAAATGCATTTTTTGCTGTGAAAATGACAATGGTCCCAAAAATGTGTCAAAATTGTCCGAAGTGTCCGCCATAATGTCGCAGTCACGAAAAAAATTGCTGATCGCCGCCATTAGTAGTAAAAAAATAAAAAAAAATAAAAATGCAATAAAACTATCCCCTATTTTGTAAACACTATAAATTTTGCGCAAACCAATCGATAAACGCTTATTGCGATTTTTTTTACTAAAAATAGGTAGAAGAATACGTATCGGCCTAAACTGAGGAAAAAAAATGTTTTTATATATGTTTTTGGGGGATATTTATTACAGCAAAAAGTAAAAAATATTGCTTTTTTTTCAAAATTGTCGCTCTATTTTTGTTTATAGCGCAAAAACTAAAAACCGCAGATGTGATCAAATACCACCAAAAGAAAGCTCTATTTGTGGGGAAAAAAGGACGCCAATTTTGTTTGGGAGCCACGTCGCACGACCGCGCAATTGTCTGTTAAAGCGACGCAGTCCCGAACTGTAAAAACCCCTTGGGTCTTTAGGCTGCATATTGGTCCGGGGCTTAAGTGGTTAAGCCATGTTAAGTATGGCCGTCATTCCCGCGTCAATTTAAATTCTACGTCGTTTGCGTAAGACGTTTGTGAATGGCGCTGGACGCCATTTACGTTAACGTCTAAGCAAATGACGTCGGAGCGACGTCAGTTAGCGCAATGCACGTCGGGTAAGTTACCCGACGGAGCATGCGCAGTACGTCCGGCGCGGGAGCGCGCCTAATTTAAATGGGACTCGCCCCATTAGATTCGGCACGCCTTGCGCCGGACACATTTAAGTTACACCGCCGCAAATTTCAAGGTAAGTGCTTTGTGGATCGGGCACTTAGGGAGAAATTTTGCGGCGGTGTAACTTAAATCGGAAGATTTAAGTTGCGCCCGATATTTGTGGATTTGGCCCACTGTATAGAACAAACTTGGACTGTTCCTTCCCCCTTGGATGGGACTTTTAAGGCCACAAACAGAGAAAATTGATTTATTTTTACATAAAGATAGATCATCACATATACAATGATCAATGGTTGAAAATCATAATTTGTTTTGCCTTTTTTGTCACATGTATTTGTATACCACTAGTGGTTATTGCCTTAACCATTGATCATTGTTGTGTGATCTATCTTTTTATGTAGAAATAAATAAATAAATTTTCTAATGCACTTCAGTGTTTTGGCCTTAAAAGTCCCATCCAAGCAAGGCGGGGGATTGGAGAACAGTGCAGTTTGTTCTAAAATAAGCCATAATACTGAGCTCTGGCAGCTGTACTACTGGCCACATCCCTGGATTGTATAGAACAAACTTGGACTGTTCCTTCCCCCTTAGATGGGACTTTTAACCACTTGCTTTCCAGCCCATTGTCAAAATACGTCCTGTTTTTAAAGATGGATATCTCAGTAACGGCAGCAGCTGCCACAACTGAGGTATCCATCTTTAGTGCCGACGGTCCTGTACACGATAACGGCGGTCTCCGCGGCGGATTCGCTGCGAGATCGCCGTTATCGGTGGCGGGAGAGGGGGCCCCCCCTCCCGCCGCTGTCCCGCGCCCTCCGCCGCTTACCGGAGCCGTCGGTAGCGGCGGAGGGGATCGTGACCATCCGGCAGCTGAGCGGGGACGAGACTGAAGGAAAAATCTCCTTCGCCCGTCCCCCATAGCTCTGCTGGGCGGAAGTGACGTCAAAACGTCAGTCCCGCCCAGCCTCTTAAAGAGACATTTTTTTTTTTTTTTGTCATTTGAAAAAATGACATTTCCAAATTATTATTTTTTTTTCTGCATTTAAGCCCGTCCCGACGAGCTCGCGCGTAGAAGCGAACGTATACGCGAATAGCGCCGACATATGAAAACGGTATTCAAACCACACAAGTGAGGTATCGCCGCGATCGTTAGAGCGAGAGCAATAATTTTAGCCTTAGGCCTACTCTGTAACTCAAAAAATGCAACCTGTAGAATTTTTTAAACGTCGCCTATCAAGATTTTTAAGGGTAAAAGTTTGACGCCATGCCACGAGCGGGCGCAATTTTTAAGCGTGACATGTTGGGTATCATTTTACTCGGCGTAACATTATCTTTCACAATATATAAAAAAATTGGGCCAAATTTATTGTTGTGTTATTTTTTAATTTAAAAAAGTGAATTTTTTCCAAAAAAAGTGCGCTTGTAAGACCGCTGTGCAAATACGGTGTGACAAAAAGTATTGCAATGACTGCCATTTTATTCTCTAGGGTGTTAGAAAAAAATATATATATAATTTTTGGGGGTTTTAAGTAATATTCTAGCAAAAAAAACTGTTTTAGTCTCGTAAACACTGAATCTGAAAAACAGGCTCAGTAACGAAGTGGTTAAGGCCACAAACAGAATATTGATTTATTTACATAAAGATAGATCACCATATACAATGATCAATGGTTAAGCATAATTTTTTTGCCTTTTTTGTCACATAATATAGTGGTTATTTCCTTAACCATTGATCATTGTTGTGTGATCTATCTTTTTATGTAGAAATAAATAAATCAATTTTCTAACGCACTTCAGTGTTTTGTCCTTAAATGTCCCATCCAAGCAAGGGGGGGGGATTGGGGAACAGTGCAGTTTGTTCTAAAATAAGCCATAATACTGAACTCTGGCTTCAAGAAAACACATTTTAACAAATTGACAATGAATGAATGTAATGAAAAACAAATAAAGAAATTACAATCACATTCAAAAAACATTCAGGTATCAGTCTCAGATAAACAGATTTAAAGATTTTTAGCTAGAAACACAAGCCTATCCACATTTTGTGGCTTCAGTGCGGAACGGCGACAAGTGACAATGTTGCCCCCTGTGCTAAAAACCCTTTCAGAAGGGGAACTGGTTGCAGGAATGCAAAGATATTTTCTGGCCAGTGCAGACAATCTTGGATACTGCTCCTTGTGAACATTCCACCAGACTAATGGATCATCTTCACTGTCAGTGTTGCCCAAGAACAGATAAGAGTGTAGCTCCAAGGACAAGCTTTGTGAAGATTTGAAAAAAGCTAACCAAGCTCTTTCAAGCCTTCTTTGCATGCCCAGTGCCACTAGCTGTACTAGTAGTAGAAGGGGGGATTTCCTTCACTGTTAGCTTTCACATGTCCTCTTTTAGTCTTTTCTGGACAGCATTTTAGTTATCTTCATTAACGTAAGCCATCTTAAACCTGGGATCGAGGGTTGTGGCTATGTCGAGAAGGTCTTGTGTTTTTTGGTCCTGATATTTTTCCTCCAGATACGCCATGATCTTTGATTTCATTGTGCAAATAAGATCAGAGTCATCTTCCTTAACAGCCAAAACAGAAGACTGAAATAGGTGCAGAGCAGGTTTCACAGAAGAGATACTGACATACTGCTCTCCTGAAAGAGCATCTGTGAAGTCTGCCAGTGGGGTGAGGGTCTTGTCCGCAGCCTCCAGGACCTCTAGGTCTTGCCATGTTGGCAAGAGGTGCCTAGCCTTGCGGTCAGAAGAGAGGACATGGGTGATGGTAGCTTGCTGCTCAAGTATCCTCCTCACCATAGCCGGCCTAGAGCCCCACCTTGTTGGGCACTGTGTCTTGAGCTTGTGGCCTGGTAAACAGAGTTGTTTTTGTGCTGCAGAAAGCTCCCTCTTCCTCCTCCAACTGTAGCTAAAACACCCGACAAGCTTTTTGCACAAACCCATAGCATGCTCAATTTGTGGGTCCTTCATTGCATTCTCTATTGCGAGATGAAGCCTATGACCGAAACACTGCATTTTTGTCCAGTGATTGATGGATGGGTTGGTGATGGTAAAACAGCCTTGCGTGGTATGAGAAGATTCTACCACAGACCAATGTCTTTTGTACCCCACGTCAAATTTTTATGCAAAAAAAGAACCATATCGTCGGCATAGAGCGCTGTTTTTTCAACCAGGCCACCCACCGTAATCCCCTGAACCGCCTCAGAGGCTCTCAAGGCCGCATCCAAGGGTAAAATCATGACGGAGAAAAGACCCGGGGACAAAGGGCAGCCCTGACGAGTGCCTCCGTTGTCTGTAGTGATGCACACAAGATCCTTCTCCTCCAATTTACAGTTCATGCGAGCATCCTTTAATCCAGGCGCCAAAACTTTGCCAGTGTGGTCCTTAGGGAAAAACCCTGTTTGTAGGCACCGACTTCTCATCTCAAAATCCTCATTAATGAAATGGATTGTTAAGCTCATGTATGGTTCCATTGCTCTGCTAGACCATAAATCTGAAGTTGCTGCAAAATAATGTACATCTCGCAATTCTGTTGCAACTGTTTCACGACATTTGACCTACAGACCAGGGATTGCAACATGGGAAAAATAAGTACGAGAGGGCACTTGAAAGGGCTTATCAAGGGTTTGAATGAGTTTTTTAAACCCCTCTTTTTCAACAGTGATCACGGGAGCCATGTCTTTAGCCAGGTGAAATGTGATTGCTTCTGTTATTTCTTTGCGCCTGAGAGAGTGTGTTGGGTACGGTGTTGCATTAAATAATGTTGCTTTAATTGACGTTTGTTTTGTCAAGTTGTTGTTGTAGTTACTTTGTGATTTAGCATGAGCGTTGGTTTGGTTTTTCCGTACCGTCTCATATTGTTGGATGTGATTATGTTTCAGGTGATGATACAGATTGGTGGTGTTAACCTTTGGTGCACAAACAACGGCTAGACAATGCTTGCAGTAGATGGTTTGCTGAGTGTCATCATCTGGTTTGAATCCGACATAAGCCCACACTTCGGAATAAGCACGCATCAATCGGCTGATGGACACCTAAAAGGGAGTGCCGACAGATCGCGCATGCACACTACGGCGGCAAGGGCGTCATTGTTGGCGCCGACGGCGCCATCTTTGGGGAGGGAAAATCACCCTGAAGTATCAGAGGAACATGGCCTGCAATGGAACAAAGCAGGCCGTCTAATGGGCTAACAAATACAATTGACCAGAGCGTCAGAGGCACTCAATAGGAATCACCAAAGGATAGACAAAGTTGACCAAATGTCTACCAACTCTGTGCGCCCCTGTTGCCCATATAACCCAATCATAAGTGGACTGATCAGGACATCAGCCCTACTGCAGCAAACAAAGACCAAATAGACAATCCGCCAAGTACGTTGGCAAATTGGCCCCAATGATTTAAAGGGCCAGTCAATGGGTTAAAGATTCAATTTTGAGAATCACAAAATGTTCTTTATAAAATAGGATGAACAGGACCTCAAAGGCACCAATGCCACCCAATTCAAATAAAAACTTGTGGATTTAATGCCCAGAGACTGGGAAGGGAGCTCAATACTGTATATTAGTTGAACAAAGGCTTGACTGAATTTGAAACTTATAACAAGTCAACAAGATTCTAAATAAATCCAAACCAAAAAAATAGAATAAAGAAAGAAGAAAATAAAAAAGGAGGAACATTAAAGAAAGGGTTTAAAACTAAAGGCATCATTGAGACCTGGAAATTTCAGGGCAGATAACTGATGTATCCATTTTGCTTCCTTTTGCAAGAGCAATTTATCATAGTCACCCCCCCCCCCCCCGATCACCTGGAGGGATGTGTTCCAATGCAGAGAATCGCATCTGGGAACTGTCAAATTGATGGAGTAGACCCATATGGCGACTAATCAGAGTTTCCATCTTCTTTTTTGAGATTAGGGATACATGGTAACGGATGCGATGAAAAAAGGGCCTTTTAGTCTTACTAATGTAAAAAGCATTACGTGCACACTGCATTATGTAAACTATGCTGACTGATTGGCAGTTGACCGATAAATTGGGTTTTTAGATGCATCCATCCGGAAGCATAAATGTAGATGCCAAATAGATGTACCTGCAAAACGGGAATTTGTGACAAGGTCTGGTACCCGTAGATGTCCGGGGAGAGTGATGGGTTTGGACCAATTTGTCACGGAGAGAACATGATCTACTGAAAGTGATTTCAGGATAAGTATTCAAATGTTTGGATAGCGCATCATGCTCCATCAATGGATACCAATATTTCTGTAGGATATCGCGTACCGGTTGATGGTGGCCAGAAAAACGTGTGATTAGTCTAGCCCCTGGATTGGACCTATCCGGTTTCGGGTCATGTAAAAGTGAACGTCTGTTTTGTTGTTTAGCTCTAGCATATGTCTTTTTGAGGCATTTGTTGCTGTACCCTCGTTCTTGGTAGCGCAACCGAAATTGATTTGGTTCCTGTACGAAATCAGACTTCGAACTACAATTACGTCGGAGTCGAAGGTACTGACCATAAGGAATGCTAGTAATCAATGGTCCGGGATGTGAGCTAGAGGCATGTAAGAGAGAGTTCCTCATCGATGGTTTACCGAATAGAGTGGTACCTATTGTTTCATCTTCGAGGATTCGGATCTCAACGTCCAGAAAGATAAGTCTTTCCTGGCTGGTTTCGAAGGTAAATTTCAGATTGAACTGATTTTCCTTCAAACTGTCAATAAATGACACAAGGTCCTCCCGGGAGCCAGTCCAGACGAAGAAAATATTGTCTATGAAACCACGCCATAATGGTATTTGCTCAAGAAAAATCTGCATACTGTCCTGATGAAAAAGGTTGTGCTCCCACCCCCCAGGTACAGGTTTGCATAAGAGGGGACACACTTGGTCCCCATAGCAACTCCCTGCACCTGGAGGAAGTGGGAGCCGCCAAACCAAAAAAAGTTGTTGAACAAAAGAAAACTGAGCAAATCCAAAATAAATTGGTTATAGGGAGGTGAGGCTTCATTGCTCTCCGAGATGAAGCCCCGGACAACCCGCACTCCCAATTGATGGGGGATGGAGTTGTAGAGGGCCTCAACATCAAGAGCAACTAGCCAGGAACCCAAAGGGACGTTGATACCATCCAGAGTCCTTAAAAGGTCGCCTGTGTCCTGTAGATAGGACACAAGGCCCTCTACATGTGGTCTCAAATACTCATCCACCATTTCACTGGCCTTCTCAGTCAGTGACCCATTCCCGAGACTATTGGTCGTCCCGGGGGTTGGTGAGCATTCTTTTGGAAGCGCATATAGCGTCGGTGTGCGCAGAAAGGGGACATTTAAGAATTCCCATGTTTTCTTCGTAATTAAGCCCTTGTGGTAATCTGATTAATTGTTGGGTGGACCAGGACTGCAAGGCCTGTTGTGGCAAGCGGTGGCAACATATTGACACTGTAGATACTCTATCAATATCTTTGCTGTTTATTATTTTTAATGTGGCCCAGAGTGGTGAGTTGTTGCTCAATACCACATATTTGTTTTACATAAACATGACTGCTGTATAATCTATGTCACTGCAGCCTTTACCCTTAACTTAACAATGCTATACCTGTTATAGTAACTGGACCAGAAACCGAGGGTGTGGAGTAAACATGGCCGTAGCAGCCTCCTTTATTTAAAAATATAATAACTTTAACATAAACTCAAAACCAACTTTTCATAACCAAAGGTGTAATCAATTTTGCAGGGAAAACCTTTTATCAATTTTTTTTACGATTATTGCACTGCGGCCTTCTCCATCCGATAATAGGCCTCACGCCGACTTACTGGCTCAAAGACAATCCTGACCGCAGTGCCCCATTTCCAGTGCTTCCAGCTAAGCCTCCGCTTGCTGAAATCCCAAATATCAGGACCCATACCACCGACAAGTCCTGACCCATCTTTTACCAGGTATTTTCTCCTCCTGCAAAACGACAGACACCCGCCACAGCGCACCACTGTAAAAACCTTTACAGTTGTGCGACCCTCCACACCCTAAGAGCCCTCTGTATGCCATCCTACAGACCCAGTACCCACATATCGATGCCAACATCCGTTAAGTGCACCCCATCCCTGCGCAAATACCTCCACGTGTCTTCCTCGAGCTCCATATGTCGAATCACCAAACCCCCGTTCCTCTCCATGAACCTCCCCACATCCCTGTTAACTTTTCTCCTGGCTCTATTGATGCCCCCCCAAGATCTGGCAAGGCGCCACGACGTGCGAGACACCATGTCCGACCATACTATGATCATGTCCGGGAAAGCCATGCGTAACCTGAGGACATAAAATTTTATGCCCTTGGTCAGGTCCAACATCGACCTAAGGCCGAGGTCGTTCCCGCCCACGTGCAAGATAAGAACGTCGGGCGGGCGGTCCAGACGCGCATACTTATGCACCTCGGGGACCAGCCTATACTCCACAGCATCCCCCGCACCCCTATCCAGTGAATCAGAGCCTCCTCCCTGGGAAACCCCAGCTGTCTGCCCTCCGGTCTTGCCTCAGCCCTCTTAGCCCCCAATACACATACGAGTGCCCCATTATCCATACCAGGACCGGCGCCGAACCTGCAAGACAAAAAGAAAAATAGCTCCAACGTAACCTAGCAGCCCTGAACAGCGAGATTTACAATACCACACAGCTATAAGTCTTCCCCTCATCCAAACCCCCCCCCCCATAATATGGCCTTTTCCTTCTCCTACCCCCCCCCCTTTTTTTTTTTTTTACAACTTGACCAGCAAATGGGGTCGTACATAAATACGAAACCTGTTGGACTCCCATCTCCCTATCCTCTTCACCGATTCCTCATCTAACCCACACCTGGCTGCCTCAGTAGCTGCCCCTATCCGGAATGAATGGGACGAATATTCCTTGTCTGCCAAACCCAATGATCTTAAGCATGAGCGAAAGACCACCGTAAACTGAAACCTGGATAGCGGCGACCCATCTGCATGTATTAACAAGGACCCCACATCCTCAGGACGGTTCTCCAAAAATCTACGTACCGCCCCCACCGGACATAAAGGTGACTCTGGCACCGCAAAAACCGTGACCCGTTTTCCTCTCCCCGTTTGATCCGTCTTAGATTTTCTCAACCAAATTGACACTCTAAGCGATGTCACAACTTACCTCATTCCTCTGGATCCTGCCCTGCACTTTCTTGGAAGGGCTAACCAATTCCCCTATCCGGAATGCTCCAAAAAAGACCAAAGCAAACGCCGCGTAAAATAACGTGACTTCATAAGTCGAGGTGCAGACCTCCGACAAACGACCGAACAAACCCTGCAGCAATTCAAAGGACACTGGCCGTCTGGCATCCCTGCTGGGCTTAGCTCGCCTATAACCCTTTAGCTCCTGTCTGACCCAAAAATCTCGTGAAATCTGGCAACCCTTGCCACTTGAATAAAAAGGCCAAAGAAGCCACCTTCTTACCCAATACAGATACCGACAACCCGGCCTCCATCAACCGCGAAACATAATACAGCACTAGCAACCTCGCATCCGGACCCGTGAGTTCCACCCCTGTTTCACGGCCTACCTCCGCCCACTCCTGCTAAACCTTGCTGTAAACGGCCCATGTCGTCTCACTCACCGACCTCCGAATCCACCCGTGCGCTACTCCAAGGCAATCCTCCACAGCCAGTCGGAACAGGTGATTCCTTGTTGCTCCGCCTCTGGCGCCAACTCCCGAAACCTGGCCCACTGAAAACGAGATAACGCATCAGCGATGACGTTTCCAACCCCCGGGATGTGCACTGCATAAATGAAAATGTTCAGTAGCATGCAACGCAAAGTCAACCTCTGCAGCATGCGCACCACTGGTGGCGATGATGCAGAGGCTTTGTTAAGAACCTGAACGACCCCCATGTTGTCCACGTGAAAACAAACTTTTCGATCCCGAAAAGCCTCGCCCCACAGTTCCACTGCCAGCACCACCGGGAACAGTTCCTAAAGTACCAGGTTTTTTGTAAAACCCGCATGCACCCAACACTGAGGCCAAGAGCCCGCGCTCCATTTTACCCTGGAAAAAAGCTCCAAAGCCCGTGGAACCCGCCGCATCTGTGAACAACTTCATATCGAAGTTGCTGACCGGCCCAGCCATCCATAGCGCCCTTCCGTTAAAGGACTCTAAAAATGTGTGCCACACCCGTAAATCCTGCCTATGTGTCTTCAACAGACGGACAAAGTGGTGTGGTGACCGCACCCCCGCCGTGCTGGCTGACAGCCGTCGGCAAAAAGCC
Organism: Rana temporaria; assembly: GCF_905171775.1. NCBI lineage: Eukaryota > Metazoa > Chordata > Amphibia > Anura > Ranidae > Rana > Rana temporaria. Next base: position 155,602,656 of record NC_053493.1, on the reverse strand, counting down.
CTACCCATGGGTATAATGCGACACGCAAAGTTGAGCTTGCCCAACAGAGATTGAAGCGCTCGCAATGTCACCTTCTGAGCCGACAACATACCTCGTATCTCGTCCCTCAATGCGTCCACCTTGCCATCCGGGAATCTGCACTCCATGGCGGTCGAGTCTATTGTGATCCCCAAAAACGTGATAACCGTCCTCGGACCTTCCGTCTTATTCGGGGCCAACGGAACCCCAAACCGGTCAGCTATGTGTTCCAACGTACCCAAGAGTATAGCACACGTCTTGGACCCCGCCGGGCCCACGCAGAGGAAGTCATCCAGATAGTGGATGATGGAGCTAACATCTGACACGTCCCTGACTGCCCATTCCAAAAAGGAACTAAATTGCTCAAACAGAGCGCACGACACCGAACACCCCATGGGCAGGCATCGATCCACAAAAAACTCGCCGTCCCAAGTGCACCCCAGCAGGCGAAAGCTGTCGGGGTGCACCGGCAGGAGCCGAAAGGCCGCTTCCACGTCGGCCTTAGCCAACAACGCCCCTTGCCCGTAGTGACGCACCCAAGCCACAGCTGCATCAAAGGACGTGTAACTAACCGCACAGGTGTCAGGGTCTATGGCGTCATTCACCGACCCCCCTTTTGGAAAGGAAAGGTGGTGAATTAGCCTAAATTTGTTTGGCTCCTTTTTTGGAACAACCCCCAAAGGCGAAACCACCAAATCGTGTAAGGGGGCCTCTGAAAAAGGGCCCGCCATACGCCCCAATGCCACTTCCTTCAGTAGTTTCTCAGAAACCACCTCAGCATGCCGTAAAGCCGACCGCAAATTGCGAGGAACCGGCGGAATAACCTGCAACGAGCACGGAATCCTAAAACCGTCCACAAAGCCCTCTTCCAATAAGCGGGTGGCCTGCCTATCCGGATACTTACTTAGGAACGGACGCATCCTTCCCACCTCCCTCTTGTTGCCAAACTCACCTGCGCGACCATTTCCTTGCTTGAAGCACCTAGCCTGGGTGTGAGATCCCCCCGCAGCCTGAACACTCATGTTTAAATCTGCATGTGGCCCCAAACTTGCAGCTAACGGCGTTGTATTGCCAACACACCCCTTTTGTTTTACTGGCCGGCTGTCCAGAGGAAGACGACCCACCGGCCCGTCCCGAAAAAACTGATTCGGGGCCCTGGCAAACGTCATGAGGCGGACCAACAAATTAATGTCTTTGTGGTCCCACCTCAAATCCGGCCGCATTGCCATACGCTGCCTAAACTGCTCGTCGTATCGCAGCCAAGCAGTACCACCGTAAACCCTATACGCCTCCCCTATGGAGTCCTGATACCCAAAAAGCGCCGCACCGCACTCTGGCTTCTTAGTGCTAATCACACTGGCTAGAATGCCAAATGCCTGCAACCAATTGGAGAAGGTACGCGGAATGAGCCGATACCTACGCTTTTCCTCGTCGTCTTTCTTGTAGTCATCCGGCTTAACCCTGTCCAAGTTGAACTTCTCCAATGGCAACAACGAGAATATCTCCACGTACTCACCTTTTCCTATTTTTTCACGTACCTCCGCCTTCAAGTGGGTTCCTAACGGGCCCTCAAAGCATACGTAGACCTCGCATTTCGCTGCGTCGGTCAACCTGACCACATCTTGCCTTTCCACCGGGGCCTTGCTACCCTCTTCCCCTTTTTTCTGCGCGCCCTCCACCACAGCTGGGGAGAGGGCAGGGGGGTCCACCACTGGAGCCGGGGGCTGCACCACCCCCGCCTCCGGCACACTCACCGCTACACCTACCTGTGGGGAACCCCATGCCCCAGCTGGGCTAGCCCCACCCCCCCTGTTCAAAACGGGAGACCAGCTCTTTTATCCCAGCCAAAAACCCCTTAAAACTAGCCTCCTCCCCCTTGGAACCTTCCGTCCCAGACCTCCCCTGGCTAACACTATCAACCCCCAGCACAGAAACAGTATTGGCAGTATTCTTGTGAGAGGACTTACCGGGTTGCCTGGGGAGAGAACCCCCAGCCGACCGTCCCGAATCCACCGCTGCAGGCCTCGCTGTGCTGACCACTTCTTCCTCAGATCCGGAAAGCTCACCCTCCGACCTGTCCGCGACCGGATTGACCTCGTCAGACGAAAACCCCCCAGGGGAAGGATCCCTGGGAGGCGAAGGTCCTGCCGCCTCCTGGCTCCGCCCCCTCGCGCCGGACCCGCCGCACGATTTCCTCGGGCGGGGGGGGGGGGCTCTCTCCAGCCCTGCTGTCATCACTCCTTCCCGTCGATCTACAGGCCTCACCTTCCTTCTGGCGCAGAGTCCCGGCCGCGGAGGTAGTAGGCCCGTGGCTCGCCACCCTCGAGTCTGTCCGCCGAGGCCCCCCCACGTGGTGGGAGGGGCCAGCGCGCTCCGTGTCCATGCGACGAACGGGCGATTCGGCCGACCCGGAGCGGCCGCCCGTAGAGCTGCGTTGGTGCTGGGGATTCCTTCCGGCGTCCCCCCCTGCGGGAGCGTTCCGTCGCTTGGCGGGGGGCCTGAAGGGGCCCGGGAGGCGGGATTCACGGAACGCATGGCTCTCGGGGAGAGGTCAGGGGAGAAGCGCTCAGGCAGTTTGGAACGCCTAGCTCGCGCTGACTCTCTCCCCCTGGAAAATTCCCTAGTGGATGTGTTACAGAAGTGGGAGGGCTCATATTATTTATACTGACCTGTCCCTCCCCCCTCCCACTTTGCACCTGCCAATCCCAAACCCTCTCTCTTCCATTCCTAGCTTAACCACGTCATGCCAGCCCTCCGCCTATGGCATTCTTTCTTTTTGCTCCGGGCTTTTCTTGTTTGTATCTGTATCTAATATAGTTATCAAAATGTATTTACATCAATCATGAATTATTTTTTATGAAAGTAACTATATACTCTAATCAATATTCATTGACTCATATTTTCAATGTCCTATTTCTTATTGATTGTTTTTGTCAGGAAACCAGTAGCTCCAGCAGCCGATTTGTGCTACGGCGCGTGCCCGTGCGCCTCTGCGTTCCAGCTTGGTTCTGTTCTTAGGCCCGTGCTCGGGCATCTACGCGCGCTTCCACCAATCAAGGCTCAGCCCGGCCTATTTAAACCAGCCCCAAGCCTATGGCGGGTTGCTGGTTTGTTGTCAGCTTATCCTGTTTTGAACAATTCCTGAAACCTGAACCTTGACTTGTTTTTGACCCGGATTGGACCTGACTTCTCTACGCCTTCTTCTGTATCCAACCCCCGGCTTGTTTCATCGGATCTGCTGCTGTCTCTACCCCTTTGACCTCTGGCTTGTACCTCGGATTTCCTACCTTCTGTAATCCCTGACCATTGGCTTGCATCCCGGATCTGCTCACAGTCCTGACTTGAACTAGCTCTCAGTTTCCTGAACTTTGCTTGCACCTGAATCACTGCTAGTACCTGCCACGGTAAAACCATTCCTGTTTGATTTGGAGGTTGTCTCATTGTTGCCCATCTAGTGCACCTGTTCATTTTGTTAACATCAAAGCAGCTGAAAATAATCAACGCCCCCCCCCCCCCCCCCCTCGTCCTCTGCTACTTAACTGACCAGATCAATATCCTAGGAGTTTAAATGATTTGATGCTATACTCAATAAAAAGTGTTCCTTTGAAACAGAATTTTATCAGTGATAGATTATATTTTGTTTTGAGATTTTGCACTTTTGAGCAGATCTTTGGGCCTCAGTGATCTTTTATATGTTCTTTATTTTAACTTACAAAATAAAATGTAATTAATTACCTTTGAAAGTTTTGGAGATGGCATTAATCTCTTCCACACAAAAATCAACCAAAAAGCTTCTTGGTTTCCACTCAGTATTCCAGGTTTTGAAAATTTCCAAAGCCTCTTGTATGGATGTTGCTCTTTACTGCTGAATTACAAAAGCCCCAACTATGACATAGCACACATTTGTAGGAACACAAAGAAAAAAAAGGGAAGTGCGTAACGTGTTGTTCGGTATGTAGCATCCAAGAGAGTTATTTGGTTACCGTAGATTTTTAGTAATCTCTGTTGCCACTGTGTTTGGTAACAATACATAAAGTTTTGCGGATGCAGAGCATCGTCTTCACAGGCGCTTAACCGACAACAGACATTAATTTCTGGATTATTTTCCTTCCAGGAATTTACCAAGCACAGAATATTTTCCTGGTCTATTGTTGAGCTTCGTCCCTCACGCCTGGATTTAACCACAAGGTTGGCAATATCTTTTCTGGTGGGGTAAAATCTTCTCCGTGACTCTTCTGGTAAACTTGCACCTGGGTAGCGTTCTTGAGCAACAAAAGCATTAGTGTGTCTTAGAATTTCACTTACTTTCCGGACACCACTCCGGTACAAATCTATAATTTTTTTTTGTACTCTGATATCCACCTTCTCCCGGATATTTGCCAACTGTAAAAAAATAAAAACGATTACAATGTAATTGTGGTTTCAATTCACTGGTCCTGCGCCTGGCATTTAGATTGCAGCAGAGCAATAGTGGGGAGAGCCTCCTCCAGCCTTTCCTCCAGAGCTTCTACCCTGCTGCCCAATTGAGAGGTATCAGCTTTCAGCTGAGCAATGTCCTCAGTAAATGCCTTCTCCACCCTGCTGGTGAAGCGTTCTAAGTCCTCTTTAGTGGGGAGGGACATTATATGGTGCCGGATTGCATCATCCCCCATGAAGTCTGAGGCCGCTGAGCGTTCCCCTGGGGAGGCAGGGGAGACTGGGGGGGCCGAGTCACTCACCGACCCTGGGGATGAAGCCGGGGAAATCGTGGAGAGGCGTTTTCGTCTGCCGCGTCGCAGCCGCGGCTGGTTGATGCGGCTTCATCACCTTCTGAGTCTTTCCTGTCGGCGCCATTTTAGAGGCCTCGCGGCCTTGTCCTCGGGTCCCAGGGAAATCGTATTCCAGCTGCACCTGCCGGGTAGTGGTCTTCCGCGGTGGCTGGGATGACTGGCGCAGTCGCTGGGACATGGAGGGAGCACACAAAGCAAGGTAACCCCTCTGTAGCTTCTGTAAAGGCGGCGGTGGAACGGAGCCGAGGCAGAGCACGTCCTCCCTCCTCCATAGCCAGGACACGCCCCTTTGCCTTTTTGAGAGGAGGAGGGCCCCGGGATTCAAATCGGCGGACCGACTGCCGGATCTCCGACCGCTCGATGCCAGTAACCACTGCGCACGCGCCGGTGTCCGTCTGCATTTCTGGGCCAGAAACCAAAGGGGGGACAGGATCAGCCGGCATCATCAAGGGCGGGAACGACGGGATGTCAATCACTGCAGCAGACCGTGACGCAGTCGTAGGAAAACCGGAGGAGGAGCCCGAGGAGGAAGTGACACACCGGAGGTCCCTCGAAGGGGAGGAAAAAGAAGAAGATGGAACCGGAGGAGCCATGGAGGACAGGCAAAAGCGCATCCAGGAATCCCCGTCAGGAACAGAGGCCCGATCCATCATCTGACGCAGTAAATTTTCCATGGTTAGGAGAGACACTACGGAGATGCTGCTTCTTCCAGAGCTGCTGTTGATCTGATGGCAGTTAAAATCTTCGGATTCCTTATAGGTCTTTCTGGTCACCTGACCTCTTAGAAACTTCCAGAATTATTATATATATATGTGTATATATATATATATATATATGTATATATATATATATATATATATATATATATATATATATATATATATATATATATATATATATATATATATATATATATATATATATATATATATATATAATCTTTATTGATAACAGTTAAATAATTATTATACAATCCAACTGCTTACAATTTGTTTCATTCCCTGGTCCCATAGGCAGGGTCGCTATTTACCTTCCCCTGCCTTTCTTTCCCCTCCACACAATTCCCTAGAAATGTGAACACGTAGATCCCCTGATAGCATTCTTTTTGATTTGCCAGAATGAAGATTTTTGCTTTTTTTTATCTTCCTCACAGTTCAATGTTAATGTTTGGTCATTGTTAGTTTTTTTTTTGCCACAGTAAATAAAGATCTCTGTTTTACACTCTTTACAGGATCCATGAATTTTTATGTAATTTTTTTCCCCCTGATGGAAACAGTTTTGCCCTCTTAAAGACCCACATAAAAGGATTTTGTTTGAAAACTCTATGGCTTCATTCAGGGGCGTACCTAGAGCGTTTGGCACCCGTGGTGGATCCTACAACTGGCACCCCTCCCCCCCTAACTTTTAAATGGAAAAACACCCACAATTTTTTTTTTCATGTTTTCAAGAATATGTATTGCACAAATTTATAAACTGTACATCAACTTTAAAAAAAAAAAAAAACATTGGAAAAGAAGTTATCAACTTAAACTTATTTCAATTATTTATAACATTTACTGAACAGATTATACTGATTTTTTTTTTTTAAACAAAAAACGGATCCAAACTCCAAAATGACCAGTCTATATTGAAAGGAGTCATTCACATCCTCTCTGCCTTTTGAGCCTCCAGTTCCGCACATTGATCAATGACTGCATCAAAGTTAATCTTCTTTGCATATTCATGTTCAATTGAAAGTATGGCCAGATTTGTCAATCTTGTCTCACTCGTGGTGGAGCGGAAGTAGTGTTTTATTCATTTTAATTTAAAAAAAACTTCTTTTACATGAACCAATGCTCACACAGAGAGTCAAAAATAATCTAAAACACAGTGACAAGTTAGGCAAAGATTTACAAAAATCCCAAATAACAATGAACTGCAAAACCGTCCATTTCTTTGCCTCTTTAATGCTGATCTTGGCAGATTCCAAATGCCTCCAAAGGTGCTCAATCTCCACATAGATGTCTTCATTAGAGAATTCATCAAAAACCTCAGTAAATTTTAGAGTGATCAAACAGCAAACTTTGAAAGGATATTTTTAATTTCCTTAGTACGATTTTCCAACTCCTGTTGAAACTGATCAAGGCACTCAAACATAGCCCCTTTCATTTCCTCTGGCAATGTGAGACCAGCATCCTTTGCCTTCTGTCCTGGCATTGTTTTCCGGAGCTTTAGGCCCCATGTACACGGGACACTGCTAAATGTATGTTCAGAGGCAGTTGAACGCTTTTTTCAACTGCCCCTGAACTCATTCAATGTTATCCTATGTGACCCTGTACATAGTCTTTTTTATTGCAGTTTTTAGACAGTTGCGTTTAACAGTGTTTCTTTGAAAGCAATGGGTTCAGACACTGAAGATGTCCATGTTTCAGACGCTAAACGCGGTAACCCGTTTAGTAGCATTTCGTTTGTAGACGTTGTAACGCCTCTAAACGCGGCATGTAAATGCGGCACAGCGGACATTTTAAACATGGGTTACTATCTGTCAAGTTAAATCGTTCAGGAGCAGTTGTAAAAACGTCTCGTGTACATGAAGCCTAACTCTCCCTCTTCTCTCCATTGAAATGCCCATTTCCTCACACATGGTAGTTCCATAATGAATGGCCTTTTTCACAATTTCATTTTGTTGACCTGCAAGAAATGCTTTTAGAGCTTGTAGCTTCACAATGCACTTTTCAAGAGTGAGTCCCACTGTTTGTAAATACTTATGTGTGATAATACCTTCTTCCAGAATGTCACACCAGAAAAAAAGATAACACAAATAAGTAAAATCACATACAGCAGGCAGCAACATCTGAGAAGATCCTGTTGTGTCCACATTTTCTTTGGGACCACACAGCTTTTAAAGGGCTTAAGTAAGTTTTTTTAAAAATTGCCCTCACTGGCTTCACAGCATTATAATCACCGCTCCATCTTGTTTGGAAAAGTCTTTTCACTGTTGCACCTACATTTTCCACCAGCAATTCCCAACGATGTGTAGAAACTGAAAAGAACAAATACACTTTCCAAAAAAAAGTAACACAGGAAGCAACCCTTCCAAATGCACATGGGATAAACAAAGCCTAAGGATTATCTCTTTTATCTTTGCCTGAACACCACCATGAATCCCTGCCATAGTTACAGCATTATCATATTCTTGACCACGGCAAAGGCTTTTGTCCAGTCCAGCTTCCTCCCAGATGTTGCAGGATATTTTCTGTGAGCTCAGCAACAGTCTTTCCAGCAATAGGAAAGAAGCCCAAGAATGATTATTTTACTTCAACATTGTCACCTTCAATATGGACATATCTGATTAATGTGTGACACAACAGGGGTACTGTCAAGAAGAATCCCAAAATACTTTGCTTTCTTGATATCAGCCACTATTTTCTCTATTTCACATGATTCCCCGGAAGACAAATGAATTTGTTTTGAATTTTTGGAGAGAAATAAGTCATTTTCTAACCAGATTCAATAGAATGTTTCAACTTTACTGGGGAGTGTGATTCCCAAGTAATGTATAGAATCTGTAGCCCAAGTAAAGGGAAAATGTTGTTTAAGTTGATCCATCTGGTGGTCTGGGACAGAGATATTAAGAGCCATTGATTTGGATAGATTTACTTTGGGACCCGAGAGGGAACCAAAGTCTTTGAGCATTCGTAATAGATTGGGTGTGGATATTAAGGGGGATGTAACAAAGAGGAGCATGCAGTGCACACTCATGTTCCTGGGGTCCGCAAAGTACTCCTTTAATGTTTGGGTTGGATCTAATGACTATAGCCAGCGATTCAATGTCGATCGCGAATATGAGTGGAGACAGTGAGCAGCCCTGTCTGGTACCCCTATGTATATTAAACCCTTCTGAGTAGTGTCCCATGAGGCGTATTTGTGCGCTCGCGGAAAAATATAGAGAGTGTATAATGCCCAAAAAGTTGAGGTCAAAATCCCACCTTCCTAAGACATCAAATAGATAAGGCCAGGATACTGTGTGGAAAGCTTTCTGTAGATCGATAGATGCCAGGAAGCCTTCCTGTGGGTCCCTCCATCCCAATTTGAGTTCAGTAGTGATATATTTATGGCCCTTCTGACCTGGTCCGGGCCCTGTCTCCCCGGTATAAAGCCTGCCTGATCCTTATGGATATATTTTGCTATAAATTCTGACATTCTGTTTGCCAGGACTTTGGTCATGATCTTGATGTCATTGTTGATGAGAGAGATGAGTCGGTAGTTGCCCACATTACTTCCATCTTTCCCTGGCTTAGGGATGACCAAAATGAAGGCTTTGTTCAAGTCTCCATCTATCAGGGTACCCCCCTTCAGAGAGTTAAAAAGGCGTGCGTGGTAGGGTGTGATAGACGTGAAACTAAAATGAAAATTTTATGTTATGATTAGAAATATTAAAGTGTATTTCGGTTAATATTTCTTTAGTATATTGCTTATTTTCCTTTAAGTTCTATCAGAGATTGTTCTAAAGGGATTTGATGTTTTGTGAAAAGCAGAACTGTTTTCCAAATTAAGAAGCAGAGGCTCGTGTGGACTTTTCAAAGGAAGCTAATCCATTTCCCTCCCCCCTGCATTCCTGGAAACTTCACTTTGGATAAGCAATTGTGGATTCTCTATAGGAAACTGACTTTGCCCATCCCCCACATCCTGACTTTTACAGACCCCAGAAGGAGCCTGTGTGACTTTTGGAAGAACATGAAATGGACTTGTGAGGAGAAACCACCCTTCTATATGAATTGACCAATAAAAGACTCACAAGGGTGATGGGGAGGGATTGATGGGTGTGTATTTTGTGACATCATGAAGTCAATAAATCTAAGAGGAGAGGGCCGCCTCCCTCTCTCCTTTTTCATTCTTTTACTACATTCTCTGTGTGTGCATCTGTCTGTTCTGCTCTTCTCTCATCTTCCTGCTGTGCACTTCAGCTCCAGACCACAAGAAGCTGTGTGTGTGTGTGTGTGTGTGTGTGTGTGTGTGTGTGTGTTTGTTTGTCTTTGCTTATTTCCACAGATTATACCAGTGAATCATTACAGATCTAAATCAATTGGCGTCCACGTGCTTCTTTTGGACTTCAAGGACAGACTTTGTGGACGCACAAGAAACTGGCTGAGAATTGAGGGACCGTCTACCATTGAAAGGGGCGTCATGAACCCCTAAAACACGGTAAGTGCGAGTTTTTTTTGGCTCCCTTACACCGTGTTACAGGCTAGACGGCCTCTGTTCCCATCTAGTTTGTCTGCAAATTCCGAGCCTTTGAAACAGACGGAATAATTCTGGTCCAGAAGTGAACCCCGGCTTGTGCTGATTCACTGCTATTAATTTTTTTTTTGGTGTCTTGCTGCCTGTGAGTAGAAGGGTGCGCTGTAAGGGTGTGAGTAGAAGGGTGCGAGTAGCTTGTGGGTTGTTTGCTGTCTGTTTGTGGGGTGTGTGAAATCGGCCGACTAAGCTAGGTACTGGCTGTATTGACTCAGGAGTCAAAGAGATAAAGGTGGTGTGCACGGGGAGTGCATGCTGGCTTGGCTGAGTCTGGGATTCAGCTCTAAGGAAGTTAGCTGCGAAGTATATATGGGCTTTTGTTGTATTTAGGCTTGTGATAAATATTTCAAAACCCCTTTTTTAAATTGGGGTACATTGGGATACTGGGGATTATTTGTGTATGAATGTAGTGAGATATATGTGTGGAGTCAGATATCTCCCATCTGCCTTGCTTTGAATTTCGCGGGGTTTTTTGCTTACTAAGTTTTCCTCTGTAAGGAAAGGTGGGGGTCGAAAGCTGGAGGGGGTTGTTGCGTGTGTCCTCTGCTAAGCTGTGTGTCTATTCTCATATCTAACCTGCTTTTCTCTTGCACTTCTGCCTTTTGTTACAGCTGGCTTGCAATAGCTAGCTTACTTAACCCTTTATCTGGACAAAGGCTGCTAAATTCTGTGTCTGGCTTCTTGCTCTGCTAACTGTGCTAATTTGTGACCTGAAACCTTATGCCTTTTGTCACAGCTGGATTCCATTTCACTTTGAGCCTTGCAATAGATAGCATACTTAACTCTTTGCAGTCTGAACAGGAAACTTTTTCATTTCTGTGCCTTTCCTAGTTTTTTTTTTTGCTGGGATGATTCTTTTGTCTTTCTCAGTATGTATGTGTTTTTATTATGCTGGATAACTGTGTTTGACTGAATAGAATATCTGTTTTTTTTTTGTTTTTTTTTATATATATAAATCGACTGCTGTTGTCGCTGACTTCTGTTTTTAATATCTGGCTGAAGGTTGAATTTTTCTATTTCCTTCTCTCCTTGCTTTGTTTTTATTTTTTTCCTTAATTCCTGATCCCCCCCCTCCGCCATCTTCTTCTTAGCTCCTCCCTTTCTTCTCCAAATCCTTGCCGCTTTTTTTTCATAGCTCCTCCCCTCTCCACCATTTTCTTCTTAGATCCTCCCGTCTTCTCCAAATCTTTGCCGCTCTTTTTCATAGCTCCTCCCCCCTCCGCCATTTTCTTCTTAGATCCTCCCGTCTTCTCCAAATCTTTGCCGCTCTTTTTTCATAGCTCCTCCCCTCTCCACCATTTTCTTCTTAGATCCTCCCGTCCAACCCTTTCTTTGCTGCCTACTACACAGCCCCCTATCTTCCCCTCCCTCTATGTAGCATGCTGATTGTACTGACTGTGCTAGAAGTGATTTGATTGCGTCTAATGGTACATTGTGTCTGTAACATATAACTTATGGTGTCTTTCTTTGCATGCACTTTTCGTTTGGGTTCTCAACTCTGTGCTGGAATCGAACTCTTTCTTTCTTATTTCTTTTCTCCTTTCTTCAACCCTTTTTTTCTTCTTCCCATTGAAATTCATTGATCCCTTTTCCCAATTCCTTGTTGGCAAGTGGTGAATGAATTCTTCTTCTTATTATTTTTGCTGGGTTTTTTTTATATTTCTGGGATGCCTCCCTGATATAATATATACTCCTGCCCCCTCCCTGGTGGGGGGATAGAACTGGGTGTGTGAGGAATGTGGGAGGTCCAGACCCCTGCATCCTGCCCGCCCTGAGCTCTGCCACATTTGCAAGTTGGAGGATAGCCCCCCTCTTCCCCCCCAGGGACGACAACCTAGGAGACAGTTTTTTTTGTAACACAGAGTTTTTTTAACAAAAGGTTGACTTGGGATATTGCAACTGTTTCTGTACAATTAAAATTGGTCTGAATATGCCTGTTACATTGTACGCTGATTTATCAGATAATTCGATTTAACTAGAAATAATGGGATATTTCTCCTGAGGTTTAAAAAATATGGAACAGACATTTGATACACATAATAAGCAATTGTTCCTAATGGTGCTGGGCTTAGTTTAGCAGCCCGTCCTGTTTTTTTTTATCCTTTTTAATCGGGGTTGCCCACTTACACTGACGATGCCATGCACTGTATTTTGACTTGATACATAGAGGGCTTTTTGCCAGTTTGGTTGTTGTAATGTGATACCCAGGGCCTGTTATTGTCTTTTCGTTTCCCTCATGTTCTGCCCACGATGCCTGCTGGAAGCATGGGCCCCGCCCGACTGCTTGAGGCCGTGCCCCTCCTTTCCCCTCACGTTCTGCCCAACTGTATGCCCGGCTGGAGGAAGCATGGGCCTGCCCGGATGCTCTTCCCTGCTGAAGGCTTTGCCTCGTTCTGAACGCATATGGTGTCGCCTCCGGCCCACGGGCCTTCTTCTTCATGCCCTCCTTAGTCTGTCCAGGGGGGGGGTAACTACAATGCCACTTCGCTGGACAGACACGTAAGGGAGGAGAATGATGTAGATGGGAGTGGCAGACCTACCTGAAGGTAGAATCCGCTTATATGCTGTCCTGTGTGCATGGGGTGCCCAAAAGCGGTAGAGAGAGTGTGTAAATCCTGGCGTTCATGACTACAGAAGCTGTGTTCACAAGTCACAAATGAGGGATGAGGAGATTCTGGGTATCACATTGGAACAGTAGAACATTTTACATAGTACATTTAAATGGTTTTATTCCACATGCTGTGCCATGCCATCCTCAGGGTTAAGTGGGTAAGGGGCCCCAAGGGGGGAGCATTCAATACATTATCCCTTTCTGAAATCTTGTTTGAGACAGTCTCTAGATTAGATTGTTATGAGCTATGATTATGTGACCGCTTTTGAAAATAGGTAACTAATATTCGTGTACAAGTTTTTTCTCGCATTCCTGATGTAGGTACCGATAATTACCAATATCCCCTGGGTGATGATTAAGAGGTTCCTTCGAAAATATTCTCTGGAAGATGAGTGATATTATGGATTGTGCCGCCCAAATCTGAATGAAATTATATATCTTTTTTCAAATACATGGGATTGTGACCACTGGGGTTTGTGGGTTGGAATATCTCAAAGGGGGGTCCCGGTTACATGGGGTAATTAGTTAAATAATGTCAGAGTGTAAAGAAGTTCTCTAATGAGATAATTAAGTTTTTTTTTTTTTTTTTAATCCAACAAAATTTTATTTAGTTTAGTTTACAGAGGTACAAGGTATACAAAGTCCCCTTAACAGTGCGGGGAAAATAAAGATCTGCAGTGAGACAGCCACATATTCAGAATACATCAAGCAGTCAAACATTTCCCACCCGACAATTGGCTCAATGCCCACCTCACCCAATATTAATGCCCAGAAGCCTGTCCATCACCAGGTCCACAGGGGCCAGACCCGGCACATCCAGCCACTTTGCCCATAACTTCTCAAATTTTTGGGCATTACCCCTGTGTTGATATATCACCTTCTCCATCCTCAGCACTGTCCCAATGTTATTGATCCATTCAGCCAGCGTCGGAGGAGCCTCGGCCTTCCAGTGAACCATAATGAGCTTCCTAGCTTGGAATAAGACCCTTTGCACCGCCTCCCTGTCCATTTCCTCCCATTCATACTCCTCCAGAGCCCCCAAGAGACAAGCCCTCGGGTCCTGCGGAAGAGACACTCCAAATGCTGAGTTGATGGTACTCACGACTCCCGCCCAATATGTGTGGAGTTTTGGGCATCTCCACAGCATATGTATCAGGTCTCCATGGTCTCTCTTGCACCTGGTGCAGGTAGGGTCGAGCTGTGGGTTCATTCTATGGAGTCTGTGAGGGGTATAATATATTCGTAACAAAATGTACAGTTGCGTGAGCCTCTGTGAGACATTCAGTGAGCACTTGCCTACTGCCTGAAAAATTTCCTCCCATTGTTCCCCGTCCAAGTCCCCTGCATCAGCTTCCCACCTTTCCCGTATCTTCAGGGGATGCTGCTTCATCACATACTGCAACAGGATGGCATAGCATTGGGAGATAAAGCCCTTAGACGTCCCAGCCTCCCCCAGAAGATCAAAAGCAGGGGTCGGCGACAGGCACCACTCAGAGGAGCGACCCTGTGCCTCCACTGCATGTCTCAACTGTATGTATGAGAAGTACATGGACTGTGGCAGGCCAAACGCCCCCCGCAAGTCCGGAAACGTGCGAAGTACCCCGTTTCGGAATATTTGGGTAAGGTGTGTAATCCCATAGCGTTTCCACCTGGCACCGGACTGTAGTTTAGCCAGTTCAGTGTACGTGTCGTTTAGCCATATGGGACTGTACTTCGTGTAACCCTCTGCGCCTTGGACATATTTAACCTTATTCCATACCTTCTGAATCAGACTAAATGTGGGGAGTTTCCTGTGCGGTCTAGCAAATGCCTGCGCCTCCAACGCCTCAGGGATCGGACCTCCGCCCACGGTGTGCTCCATAAGCCTCTGAGCCGAGGACCTCACCGTCGGCCGAAACATGCCAACCAGCTGCTGCATCTGAGCCGCCAAATAGTATAGCCAGGGGTTTGGCAGCGCCAATCCCCCGCTATCTTTAGGTCTCTGTAGGTGTTCCAACTTAATCCTAGGGTTCTTATCCTTCCAGATAAGTCCCCGAAAAATACTGTTCACGGTGTGAAAGACTTTCAGGGGGATGACCATGGGGGTGTTGTGTAGAAAGTACAGCAGTTGCGGCATGAGTATCATCTTGATTAGATTCACCCTTCCAGCAACCGACAGAAGCAGGGCCTTCCAAGTTTTAACCTTATCCCTAAACTTCAGCAACAGGGGGGAAATATTTAGATGTATGAAATCTCGTGGCCGGGCCGTTACCTGTACCCCTAGATATTTAAAGGATGAAGTAATGGATAAGGGGCAAACCGCGTTAATTACTTGTGTGTCATCACCATCCAACAGAAGCAGTGCTGACTTTGTCCAGTTTATGAGCAAGCCAGAGAATTTTCCAAAGTCTGTGATTGCCATCATAGCCTCTCTAAGGGAGGAATCCGTGTCTCCCAGTAGAAGAAGCGTATCATCAGCATACAACATCACCTTTTCCTGCATGTCGCCATAGCAAAAACCGGTGATGCGGGGGTTAGCCCTGATACTCATGGCCAGCGGCTCAATCGCCAGGGCAAAGAGGAGGGGGGACAGGGGGCAACCCTGCCGAGTCCCCCTCCTCAGTGCAAAGCCCGCCGACAACGAGCCAAATGTCCGTATCGCTGCCTGCGGCTGGCTGTACAGCAGCCGCACCCAGGAAATGTAGATAGGGCCAAATCCGAATTTCCGCAAAACGGTCCAAAGATAATTCCAATCGATACTATCGAAGGCTTTTGTTGCGTCTAAGGATAGTAGAGCCCTACTGCCCATGTTGTCTGCCCGCGCTTGTATATTAAGGAACAACCTTCTCAAATTAACCGCCGTTGATTTGTTAGGCATGAACCCAGCTTGGTCTCCATGTACTATGGAAGTCACCACCCCATTCAGCCGGATGGCGAGCACCTTGGCCAGGATCTTAACGTCACTCTGTAATAAGGAAATGGGACGGTAGGCCCCCGGGTCCACGGGATCCTTGCCTGGCTTAAGTAAAAGTACTATATTTGCTTTGGACATGGAAGGGGGCAAAGTCCCACCCTCCCTGGCGCTGTTAAAAACCTGCAAAAGCTGTGGCAGCAACACCCCCGAATACTGTTTGTATACCTCCATGGGCAGCCCATCCTCCCCCGGGGCCTTACAATTAGGGAAGGCACTGACTGCCTCTTGCAGTTCCTCAACAGTAACTGGTTTCTCCAGTGAAATACGCTGATTAGCTGACAGTCCCGGGAAGGTCAATTGGTTCAGATATAGCTCCAGATCCTCCTGGGTGTATGCCGCGCCGGAACTGTACAGGGCTTCATAGAAACCCGCCAGTTCCTGCATAATCTGGTCTGGCTGAGAGACTACCCCTCCTGACCTAGCTCTAATAGCCCCTATCTCAGGTGACCGTTGATGAGAGTTCGCAATCCGTGCCAGTATACGGCCGGTTTTCTCACCCTCCTCAAAAAACGCCTGTTTGGCAAAGAATCTCTTCTTTTCTGCTGACGAGGAGAGCAACTGCTGGTAGGCGGACTGAGCCGCCTGCCAGGACTCCCTGGCCGAATCAGAAGGATCTGTAATGTAGGCCCGCTTCATTTCCTGGACCCTGTTCTCCACTTCTATCAGTAATGCAGCAGAGGCCCTCTTTACCCCAGTCACTTCCCGTATGAGGAGGCCTCTAAGATAAGCCTTAAAGGCATCCCACTGTAGCACATTTCGTTCCACCCCCTCCTCCGCAACAAAATACCTCCGTATACTGTCCTCTATTTCGGTGTGGGATCTAATCAATTTCAACCAAAATGCATTCAGCTTCCATGGTGCCTTAACCAGGTTCCCCTGCGGTGCCACGCAGAGTTGCACCACCAGGGCAGAGTGATCCGACACACTACGGGGCCTATGCGACAGGTCTGCTATCAGTGGAAGCATGCTTGCGTTACCCACCCCCAGGTCTATCCTGGACAGGCAGCCATGTGTCTTCGAGAAGCACGTGAACTGCCTGCCCCCTGGATTACGGTGCCTCCAGATATCAGTCCAGCCCACCTCTTGCAACAACCGCGCTAGGGGAGTACTCCTAGCGAGGGCAGAGGGTCTAGGGCACGGATGTCTATCCGCCACCTGGTCCAGACAGCAATTAAAGTCGCCGATCACGAGCAACGGAACCTCCGGCCTGCCCCCTAAAAAGGAAAGGAGGAGCCTGAGCACCGCTGCCGTGAACGGCGGGGGGATGTAAACACACGCCAATACACAAATCAATGTACCAATTTTGCAATGGATGAATACATAGCGACCTTCAGAGTCTACCGCACTGTCAAATTCCTGGAAATCCAGGGCATTGTGCACTAGTACACTCACCCCCCTAGAGAAGGAGGTGTGTGTAGAGTGATATGCCTTGCCCGCCCACACATATTTCAAAAAGCCCACAGTATCCGCAGTCAGGTGTGTTTCCTGAAAACATATCACCCCAGGCAGAAATTTCTTTAAACACATAAATATCATCGTGCGTTTCAATGGAGAAAGCATACCCCTCACGTTCCATGACACAATAGGTACCTTAGCCATGGGTGTCTTCCTGTAACATCAGAAAGCAATATACTTGTGGGCAAAAATGCACAGTCTGACCCCACTGTCGAGAAAACGGGCCACCCCCCAGTTCTGTCCTCTCCTGCACAGTATCTTGCGTAAGGGCCAACGGCCCAGGTCTGTTAAGATGTACCTCTGTCTTCATATAATAGCTAGAAAAACAAAAGTTAGCATAACTTGCGGACCAAACGGGTCCCGAAACATCAGTGTCCACCAACAGGGCGGCTCCAGCACTTTGTGCGACTAAACGTCGGCTTACTTCAGTCACAGAAATCATTTTACTTAGAACAGCTTTCCTCACGATGTGCTGCCAATCATAATTTCCCCCGGCCAAAGGGTAAGTGAAAAAGGAATATTCAAACAGGCAAATTGTAGGGGATCCCCCCTAAAAAAAAGGGACAGCAGTGAAGCATAGAAACATTTCAATCTTGCATAGTCAGTGACTGG
Organism: Rana temporaria; assembly: GCF_905171775.1. Lineage (NCBI taxonomy): Eukaryota > Metazoa > Chordata > Amphibia > Anura > Ranidae > Rana > Rana temporaria. The sequence goes on along the minus strand of NC_053493.1, from coordinate 155,584,961 downwards.
AGGCAAAACCAAAGAAATAAAAAGTAAAAATAACTTGCCCATGCCTCACTCCCCCTCCTCCTGTGCTTGGCGTTGTAAAGATTGCTCGTTTCTATCCAGCCATGACATGGCCTCCTTTGCAGACTCAAAGAATTGGGCTTGACCCCGCACCACCACCCGGAGCTTCGCTGGGTAGAGCATAGCATAAGGGAGTTGTATCCGTCGTAGTCGCCTTTTTACATCAAGGAATTTGGCCCGGCGCCTTTGTACTTCCTGCGAAAAATCTGGGTAAAATGACACCCGGACGCCATTGTGTTGGATGTTAGCTCGCTCCCGAGCCTGACGCAGCACCGCCTCCCTGTCCCGATAGTGGAGTAGTTTTGCCAGGATGGATCTAGGGGGGCCCCCCTGCTGCGGTGGGCGCGAAGGTACTCGGTGGGCTCTTTCCACCGCAAAAAATGGTGACAACGTATTTTTACCAAAAAGTTCAATCAGCCAGTTCTCTACAAACATGGTGGGGTCTTTACCCTCCACCCTTTCCGGCAGCCCTACTATACGGACATTATTGCGTCTGAGACGGTTCTCCATGTCTTCCACGCGGTCATAAGCGTCTCTAGCCATCTGCAGGGCAGCTCTGGTGTCTTGGGCCATGGGCTGCAGCTGATCCTCCACCTCACTGACTCTGCTTTCCACTGCAGTAGTACGTTCACGAATCTTTTGCATGTCCTGCCTTAGTAAACCAAACTGCTCCTTCAAAGTGTCCACAGATGCAGTGCATTTATTAACTGCTTTAAGTATGTCTGCCAGCGTGGGTTGCACAGCATTCTCAGCTTGTGCGTCTGGGGCCTGTTCGTCCTCCGGTCCCTGGCCTGCTCCTTCCCTGTCCTCCTCCTCCCCCCAGTATAGTGGGACACTGTCGCCCTGTGCTGCGGGCCTAGCCTGGTGCATGGCACCGGAGCGGGACGGTTGTTCTCGCCCCCCCGTTCCAGACATCTTTTGGGCATAGTAAAGCATGTCCCTGGGGGCTTCTTTTCCCTGGGTCTTGGCAGGCTTACCCTGTTTGGGGCCCGTTCTGTCCGCTCCACGAGGCGTCCCTCTGGCAGTTGGCGCGGCGGCGCCATCTTGGGCCTCCATCCCCGCGATCTCCCCCTGTCCTTTGCGGGTCTTTCCCCTGGTGCACAACGCCGGTGGTGGTACCGCTGTGGTCCCGGGAGTGCTGGCTTCCAGCATATGGCGGTCTCGAACCGGAATAACGGCCGGGGGAGGATCAATACCGGATCAGCGCTGGGAGCTGTGAGAGATGCGTCCTCTCACATGCCTGTCCTGGCCACGCCCCGAGATAATTAAGTTTAATTCTGCCTGTAAATGTTTATGAATATGTTTACCCCAACAACTGAAAATGTATTATGACATGTCAAAACATGCATGGGATTAGAACAAAGGTTTAATGGGAAAATTGTTGATTGAGATTGTGTGAAGAATTGTATACAATTCAGTAAATGGTAAACAACATGGTATTTTATGTTTAACTGAAATCCTACAGATCTGGTTGTAAGAATTAATAAGTTGAGGTTTGAGCAATGTTTACAACAGATTCTAAACTTGGGTTTGGTTTATTATAAGGTTCCCCAGAGAAAAATATTAAAATATGAAAGTTATGTTCAATCTAAAAAACTTTATAAAAAATATTATTATAAAAATTGTAAAAATAAAATTAAAAAATAAACAAGTGTTAAAAGTTATTATAAAATGACATTTCTGATAAAATATAGATTGTGAGTAATTATGAGTGACTTTATCAGTAGAAAACAATGGTCGGTTCATGCGCAGGGACTGGTCAGTGGATTTCATGAGATTTGTCCTCTAAGCGATCTTTTGTCGCTATTGGAAGTTAAGGAATGTCATGTTATAATGTGGTGTACATGATTTTTGGCAGATGTACAAACCAAATATGTTTTAAAATTTTTGAAAAAGAGTTAAAAATGAGAAAAACGATGCAATTCGATTGGATTGTATATGGTCTAAAACTTGTACAATCTGCTCCAAGCATGGGGGGGGGGGACAGATGTTTTCCCTTAGAGGTCATTAACAGCAGATCAGGTTACAGGCTGTGGTGGTTTACAGGAGTGAGTGCTAGCTTGAAATCCGACTCCCAGTTTAAGCATCCTCAGCTGCTGTGCTTTACAATGGCTCTTTGCCAAGTTTGAAGGGAAAAATAAATAAATATCAGAGTTTATGTTAAGTAGACTATAAAGCCTATTATAGGGTAAATCTTTCTTTTATAATAAAAGGTAATTTGTACACAATCATTAGAAGATCTGAAAGAAAGCCCTTATTAATAAAATATTTTTTCTTTCTCTTTCTTTTCCTTTCTTTCTTTCTCTCTCTCTCTCTCCTTCTCTCTCTCATTCTTTCTTTCTTTCTTTCTTTCTTTCTTTCTTTCTTTCTTTCTTTCTTTCTTTCTTTCTTTCTTTCTTTCTCTCTCATTCTTTCTTTCTCTCTCATTCTTTCTTTCTCTCATATGTTACTAAACTGTGGGTTTTTTGCACCATTTGGTTTGAAGAATACCTTACTTTGAGGGTGTCATTTTAAAGAGAATGAAATATGGTGTTAATCTGCATAGCTTAAGAAAAGTCAGTTAAAATAGTTTAAAAATAAAATACATGGATAGATTATGCGGTATGATACAGCCATATTTATGGATTAAAGGGTCATCTTCCAGGTTTTGGAGTGACGAAGGTGTTCAGTCAGAGAGGGAAGTTGTGTTTTGTAGAAGGATCCCTATGAGATACAGTGAATCTTTAAGACTGAACCAAAGGCTGCTATGTTTGTTTAAACAGACATGCGACAAGAATATTCATGCTGCATGATCAGTCCTGAAAACCAGTGTAATGTAATAAATAAAGTTTCTTTAGGAAATAAAATATTTAGGACAGAGCCCAATATAAAATTAAAATGCTAATGAAGGGAAATTATAGTAATTTGGTGGGAACGGATGCTTTTATGAAATTTAACTTAGTGATGTAAATGTAGATTGGATAAATTATGGTTGCTATGGTCAATAGAGGTTTGTTAACTATAAACAAGAATGCATTCCAGTATATTACTGAACACCTAGAGGCCACTTCATAAATGACTTTGTATAAAATTATGGCCTTATACAGGATATTAGGTGAACAAGGGGGGGCATTTAGAATGTCACCTGCGGACAATATTTTGGGTGATAACACATTTGTACTCAAATAGGTATAGCAATTCTGTTTATATTGGTTATGATAATGTTTTGTTATATGGACCGTGTCCTCCATTACCGTCCTTGTCTGTTAAGAAATAACAAAGAGAATAAACTGATAAAATATTCATTTCAAGGGGGGGCTGTGATAGACGTGAAACTAAAATGAAAATTTTATGTTATGATTAGAAATATTAAAGTGTATTTCGGTTAATATTTCTTTAGTATATTGCTTATTTTCCTTGATAAGTTCTATCAGAGATTGTTTTAAAGGGATTTGATGTTTTGTGAAAAGCAGAACTGTTTTCCAAATTAAGAAGCAGAGGCTCGTGTGGACTTTTCAAAGGAAGCTAATCCATTTCCCTCCCCCCTGCATTCCTGGAAACTTCACTTTGGATAAGCAATTGTGGATTCTCTATAGGAAACTGACTTTGCCCATCCCCCACATCCTGACTTTTACAGACCCCAGAAGGAGCCTGTGTGACTTTTGGAAGAACATGAAATGGACTTGTGAGGAGAAACCACCCTTCTATATGAATTGACCAATAAAAGACTCACAAGGGTGATGGGGAGGGATTGATGGGTGTGTATTTTGTGACATCATGAAGTCAATAAATCTAAGAGGAGAGGGCCGCCTCCCTCTCTCCTTTTTCATTCTTTTACTACATTCTCTGTGTGTGCATCTGTCTGTTCTGCTCTTCTCTCATCTTCCTGCTGGTCACTTCAGCTCCAGACCACAAGAAGCTGTGTGTGTGTGTGTGTGTGTGTGTGTGTGTGTGTGTGTGTGTGTGTGTGTGTTCGTTTGTCTTTGCTTATTTCCACAGATTATACCAGTGAATCATTACAGATCTAAATCAAGGGGGCCAATGTGCTCTCAATTTTTTTTATAATAGCCGCTGGAGAAACCATCTGGGTCTGTGCAGAGCCAAGTTTCAGGGATTTTATTACCCCAGAACTTCTTCCATGGAGAACGGACTGTCCATAAAGGTCCCTATGCTCATCAAATAATTTAGGGAGTGTTAGGTTGCAAAGAAAGGAGTCTTGTTCGTTAGCTGTTGGTACTTTATGGTCACAGTATAGGTTTTGGAGTAGTATGCCTGGAAGGCATCCATGAAACGGTTCAGGTTTTAGGTCAAGTTCCCCTGTGGCGGTCTTAATTTTAGGGAGAACCAGGGTCCGAGTCTTGGGGCTTAACTTTGCAGCCAGTTTGGAACCAATTTCATTGGATTGGTAGTACAATTTTGCCCCTGACCAGCAGAGAAATTTCTGGGCATCCGTGGTGAGGGTTAAATTAAGTTGAATTTTAGCTGCCTCCAGGGCTTGTAGAGAGATAGGTGTGGGGTTGCATTTATGTGCTTTACGCAACTCTTGAAATTCCATATTCAGTTGTAAGATTTCCACTTTGCGTTCTGTCTTTAATCGAGAGGACAAGAATTTACTATGTCTTGTCCCGTGAAACCGAGTCTATATCCTGATTAGAATTCATTCTGTTATTTCAGATAACCCATTGCATCTGCCCCTGAGGAGTGTTTTTTACACAAAACGTGTCCGGCCTTTAATGAATGATGTAGCTATATGCGCAAATGGGACTCTATTCAGATCTACCAGTTTTTATGACCCCCCCTTTTTCTTACATTTTGTATGTATATAATATCACATGTTGCTGTGTGCTGCTCAGCTTTTATGGATTTATACGCATTTATATTGATTAACAATTCATTGCTATGTGTCTTTATACCAAATATTTGTATATGGATGTACTATTGGTAATGTCCTGTGCTTTTGTACACGCTACCTGTTTTATATGTGCTCTTTACCATTACAACACACGCATGTAATATTCAATTTTTTCATTCATATTTTTTTTACCCCTTCAAGCCCACTATTTCATTTAAAGTCCCAACTCCCTTGTCTTTTTTTTCTTTTATATGGGATGGGATTATCTCATTCAAAGTCCCAAAGCGCCTATTGGCATCCCCCTCGCTTTTCTTAGGAAAATATTGACAGCATAGTGTTGAAAAACGTTCCTTGACCTTTATTGGGAGCGTAATATGTCACAAAAGTGTATTTCACTCCGTCTTGGGCCTTTCAAGTAGGAGAAATCTCCCCTAGGGGTCTCTAATGATCTTTGTCAGGGTTACGCGAGAAGTAGATGGCTTGTTCTGAGCGTAAGCCGGGAAGAATTGTAGAAATCGGTGGTGTAGAAAAGTGGGAGTGTATGAAGCCGGAAAGTGTGTCTCCTGAAGGAGGATAACGTCCACCTTCATGGAGTTGTATTGTTGAAATATCTTTCTCCGTTTGGCCGGGGAGTTCAGCCCTTGGGCATTATGAGATATAAGGGACAGGGTCGGGTTGTGTAGTGGTGGGTCAGTCATGGATCAGAGTGGTGAGAAAGCACAACGGTAAGAGATATCTTACCCCAGCCAGGAGGGCATCCAGACAGTATGAGCGATGGTAGTGGATCCCTGCAGTTCGGGCATGCACTTCCATGATGGTCGGGCTCCCCCGCCTGCTCGTAAAGGAAGAAGGAAAGCGACATGAAGAAAATGGTCATTACTGATAATAGTTGGTGACCCAAAGAGTTGAGTGGGGTTCAAGCCTGTCCTCACTCCCCTCCTTTGGGAGAGTAAATATTTTCCTCTTCTCGGATGTGACCAGTAGTCCCTGGAAGGGGAACCTCATCATGGGACGTGCATTTTGACCTAATACTAGACTGATGGAGTGCTTGGTAAGTGCAGTGTTTGGAACACCTTTGATTGGCTGATCCTTGTACCTGTGTTACATCTATCCATTTTTATTTTTCACAACATTGAATAAATCACAATCTATACATTATCATCCTTATGTAGTATAACTCTATCCTCTTACCTTATGTATATATTATTCAGTGTCATATCACTTGTTGCTTGGCACCCAAACCTATTTTTCACTTTCATTTACCACTTTCATATTTTTTCATTTTATTTAATCATTTTCCCTTTCCCCTCTCACCTCACATACATGTTTTTCCCTCCATCAATACAGGCACTCCACACTCATACTCATCCCCCAGTCCTCCACACATTACACTTTTCACACTTGTTTTTTAGTAGCCCCTTTGTTTTCACTTTTATTGCTCTACCTTCAGTCACCCCACATCATGCATTTTCACTTCACTAATCACATCACCACACCCCATCCCCCACCCAACCCTTTTTTCACTGCTAGTCAACCTCTTTTCCAACCAATCCTACTAACATATAAACCACACCACGTTACGTGTAACTTCTTAATTTTCTTATAATATGAATCCATCATTGACCAAATGACAATTGGCCTACAGCTGCCAAGCACTTCCAAATACTCCCCCAATGTTATCTGATGACTCACAAAAAGTCTTTGCATGTTCATCTGCAGGTGATTCACTCCCCATCCCCCTCTCCGGGTCCAAGAATGTGGCCCCCTGCAACTTGGTGGACTATGTGCCCACCCGGAGGACGCTGGGGGGACGTGCAGCGGCGATGGGATTTTTGTACAACTACAATCCTGCAATGCTGGTATGTGCGATACAGCCTCATGTTTTCGTTCACCCATTGGTAACTATACCTCTACAGTAAAAAATAAAAAAAAAGAACAGAAATACCGCGCTAGAAAAAACTAAAATAATATAAGCTGCAACGACTAAGTGTTATACACACAAAAATAGTACATAAAAAGAAATGAAGTTGCGCTGTGAAACAATAACAAAGCTAGACTAACACAGTGAAATTACATGGACCATATGTGAGTAAAGTAGCCCTTGCCACAAAGGCTACTAAGAATATTGTCCAAAATATGTGAAGCAAAATTCTAATGTGAAACAAGTTCTGAAACAAAGTTCGATTATGAAGCAAAGTTCAAATGGCAAAAACAGGCCAAAAACCACTTGAAGTTGATTAAGCAAAACCAAATCTTGCGTGGTAAATGATGAAAACAGTCCTGATGATAGGAAGTCCTATATATATTATATGAATAGAAATAAGGTTCGTTTGGGACCCCAGAGACCCAAAGAAACCAAGGGAGGTGGGTAAGGGCTGGTGGACTATGTCGGTACTAAGTAAGTCCGTTATCAAGAGAGTATAGTAAAGGTAAAAAGGTTCAATTTATTAAAACATAAACATAACATAAGAGACTTGAAGAATACACAGTATTTTAAAATTACAACAATGGTAGTGTAAAACAAATAGATTAATTGACCAGCCATCACATCATAGAGATGGTATATAGGCTTTAGTTTGCGGGCGGAGATGAGGCGGAGGGGGTCGTATAGATCAGGATCTCTACTAGCTTCGCTACTCGTGGTAGCTTCGTCAGGAGATATAGGTCTAAAAAATGACAATATATTGTTATTAACATTACAGGTTATGTACACATGGGCACATGTACAAAACCACTCAAGTAAAGAACACATATATATATACGATCATTAAAAAATGTTATACAACATAGAATTCAAGGGGACAATGCAAAGACTGCGCAGCTTACCTGTGAACACAGATTCACTCCTTGGGAGAGCCTAAGCCCAACGTGGAGACAAAAATCTCACACAAGGTGTAAGTTGGTGGTGGGAACGCCCCCAGCAAGGTGAGGATCTGTATTGACTATATATAGAGTAATGATTAGTACAGTCTAGGTGAAATCTCATGACTAAACTAAAGGGACCACCGTGATGGAGGTGCAAGGATAAAGACGGTGAACGAATAAAAAAGTGAAAAGTTGAGTGGGGATTAGCCCAATCGCCCAAATAGGTTAGAGAAGATTAAACAACCAAGAAGTCCCCAGAATAAAAACAGGGGGAAGTAGACCAAGGTCACCAAAAAGTGACAAAGTAATAGAAGGGGGAAGGGGAGGGCAAGGAACAAGGGGAAGGAAGGAGAGAAGGGAAGAAGAGGAAGGGGGGAGGGGAAGGAGAAAAGGGAAAATGGGGACAGGGTTAGAGGAATGAGGAACCATTGATGGAAGACAAGAAGGGGAAATGGAAAGAAAAAAGGTCAAGGAAATAGTGAGACGAGCAGAAGGAAAAGGGAAGGGGAAGGGAAGTAAAAAGGAAACGGAACAGAGAAAGAAGAGAGAATAAAAGAGTGGAAGAGGAAGAGAAGGGAAAAAAAGGACAGAAAAAAAGAGGGGGGGAAGGGGAATGGGGATAGGGTAGAGAAGCATAAAAAGACACAAAACAGGAAGAAGGAAGAACAAACAGAGAAGCAAAGGAAGGGGGAGGGTAGGAGGGAAAGGAAAGTGGAGGGGGGAAAGACAAAGACATGGTGCAGGAGAAGTGAGTGAGGAAGTTGAATTAAATTGTGCCCAGTGCTGTTAATGAAAAATAAGTGTAGTGGTGAAAAACAGGTAGAAAGAAAAAGTAAGTCAGGTAATCATACCTGTGTACAATATTCAAAAAAACTTAGGGGCCCTAGGACCTGATTGGTGATAGGCAGGAACCAACACGGGAGCTGCCAAAGACACGGCTGGGAAGACCCAGTTGAGGGGTGCCAGCAATGAGGGTAAGGGGTTTGAGATCACCTGTGAGGATGGAGCAGTTGGTTCATATGGGCCAAAAGTAATGTAGCTACATTCAGCAGTAACAGGACATGGAATGAGGTACTTATTTGAGTAGGTAGACCAAGCAGCGTGTCCCAGGGCCGGGTGTGTATCACCCTGAACGCCGGGACCCATGTCTTTATAAAGAGCCGAATGGGTGGTGTCACAGGACGGCGCGGTGGCGCCTAGGGATGACGTCACCGCGTTTTACGTTGCCATGACGTCATCACGGCGCAGCGCTGTATGTTAGTATGTGTATTGAACAGGCTAGAGGAGCCTGAATGGGAGTGGTTGGATGAGTGGCAGCTGGAGCACACAGCTGACATACTTAAGTGTGAAAAACAGGCTGAAAGCCTTAGGAGGGGCGATGGGCGGTAACTAAACAAAAAGCTCACCGCCCAAGACAAAGCCAGGTGCTAGAGTGTGAGATTTGGAAGGCACAAAAAGAAGTTTTTTTTTTGTGTGTACCAAGAGTGCCACCTATCGGGCCAAAATGAAACTGCTCTATTTAGATCAGGACAGAACGCTGTAAGGGCAAGGGCAAAATATGACAGTCCAAGGAATGAATAAGGCACAAGAAAAAGAAAGCCGCACAATGATCGCCATTTATATAAACAATTCAGCACATAATATTAAAGAAATATACATGTATCATATACATACAATATATATTGCAGTTATAGAAGGCATAAAAAATATATATGCCTGACCAGTTATTTACACAGTAAATGGAACATTTTAACATAGAAATGCACTGAGAATTCTGTACAGATAGTTTAATTAAACTGAACATAGATAAAAAAGGAACAGTTACATATACTATGGTGATAACCAATTAGTACATATTGAGATCATAGCACTTGCTAAGTGGTTACAAAAGCAATTGCAGACACATGTTAAGAAAACTTCAGATAGTAACCAAAGGATAAATAACTAAATAGAGGAGAAAAAGGGGGGAGGAGGGGGGGGGGGGGAGAAGAAAGAGAAGGGAGGGGAAAATCTCAGCAAAAAACATCATCATCATCTGTGAATATACCCGATCCATTGCTGGACACTATAAAAAAGATTTGAATGATTTGACTTCATTTAGACCAGGAGGTATTAAGGCATTAAGTCGTTCGATCCACAACGCTTCTCGTTGTAGAAGAAACCTATAACGGTCTCCACCTCTCGGATCTGTCTTAACAATTTCAAGTATCATGAATTGAACTGCCAATGGGTTGTACCGGTGGTGAAGTCCTATGTGCCTACCAATGGTAGTGAGCTTGCCACCGGTGGCACAATAGAGATGCTCACCAATGCGTTGACATAGTTCTCATATCGTTTTGCCCACATAAAATACATGGCAGGCACACTGCATGAGGTAAATGACCCTGGTGGTTCCACAATTCCCTGAGAAGTGGGGGGAGAATCTTTCTCCATTGGGTAGCTGGTGACATTGTCCCTCTAAAATCCAGGGACATTTGGGGCACTGTCCACAACGTGAAGTGCCTCTCGGGCCTGAAAGACCAGGGTCAGTTGTTTGGTAATCACACAGACAGAATTCTCACCGCTCCAGGTGAGCCTCGTGATGATCAGGGGTTGTTGAACCACCAGGGTGCTGGCAATGCGGTAATAGCAAAAATAAAAGAACAAAAGCTGGACAGCCGCACTCCAAAATTTTCTTTAAAAGAGATGTCTTTATTTTCAACTGTGCATACAGTCACTGCAAGCCCACAAAAATCAGTATGGCCAACGCGTTTCGCACTGGCGTCAGTGCTTAGTCAAGCCATGACTAAGCACTGACGCCAGTGCGAAACGCGTTGGCCATACTGATTTTTAGTGGGCTTGCAGTGACTGTATGCACAGTTGAAAATAAAGACATCTCTTTTAAAGAAAATTTTGGAGTGCGGCTGTCCAGCTTTTGTTCTTTTATTTTTGCAGTTGTTTGGTAATGGCTACTAATTAGTCTATCCCTAAGAGACCTGGCACGGCGGAAGATTAATTCCGGTCTTTCACGGATATATTTGTTGAGAGTATGGTGGTCTGCCAACATGTGCCAGTGTTTATCTAGGATGTTTCGTAGCTGTCCATGATGGGCTGAGAATCGGGTAATTATAGCTGTTGTGGATTTCCTCGGGGTGCGTGGAGCCTTATATAGAAGAGATGTTCTGGTGCATGCATATGCTTTATTAAAGGCTTTTTTGAGAATTGTAGAGGAGTAACCCCTTGTCAGAAGTCTCGTCCGTAGGGAGGCAGCCTGTGTCAAGAAGTCTTTTATCCTGTGCGCAGTTCCTGCGTAGGCGCAAGTATTGCGCGTACGGGATACTGTGAACTATGGTTCGGGGGTGCGCACTCGACGCATGTAAAAGCGTATTGCCCGCCGTGGGCTTGCGATATAGATCTGTACTTAAAGTGATGATCAGCAAATCTAGATACGGAATTTGTTGTTTGTCAAAACATACTGTGAAAAATAAATTATCTGGGTTCTGACAGTGATGAATTCCTCCAGTAGAGCTATAGTACCAGTCCAAACGATGAAGAGATCATCGATGAAGCGGTACCAGCATAGTACCGCTTGTAAGTAGATGTATGCTTCACTGGAGAAAATCCTCCTCTCCCACGCACCAAAATAGAGGTTGGCGTATGCAGGGGCACACAAGGTGCCCATAGCTACGCCTTGGCATTGAAGATAATGCTGATCCTCAAAAATAAAGTAGTTCTGCATTAAAACAAATTTCAATAAGTTCAATAGAAACTCATTGAGGGGCCAGGTGGTGTGGTCCTGTTCTTTGAGGAAGGATCCAGCCGTCAGGACCCCCTTCTCGTGGGGGATGCTCGAGTAAGAGTCTCGACATCCACTGCCATGAGAAGGGAGTCCGGAGGGATCTGGATCCCCTCAATGTGTCGCAACAAATCCGAGGTGTCCTGGATATACGAAGGTAAGCTTTTGACATGTGGCATTAGAAATAAGCCAATGAATTTACTGGCGTGATCGGTTAAAGAGCCGATCCCTGATACAATGGGCCGACCCGGTGTAACGCCGTCAGCGTTATTCATAATACAGGGAGCGCAGCCTTGTCACTTCCGACAGCTGCGCTCCATTCAGAAAGACGTCCGCGTCACTTCCGGTGCGCGGACGTCTGTGCTCCACGCTGGAACGCGGAAGTGCGTTCCAGCATGCGGCGCCCAGCTCAGCCCACAGCCTGGGCTATTTAAACTCCCAGGACTGGCGGCAGGGTGTTCGGATATTCCTGTTGGACCCTGCCGCCACCTGGAACCCCTGAGCCGAGCTACAGAGTCCCTGTAGCACTTCCCCCTCTCAGGGCATTGCCTTATAGACCCTGGAGACCCGCATACTGAGCACCCCTGCTCCTCCATCCACCTGAGCCTCTATCTTTGGGATTTCCTTCAAAACTGTTTGCTGGACTCGGATTCTCTAGTTGGTATAGACACACCACTACTGCATAAGAGATACCACCATCACCTGTGCGGACAATCCAGTTCCAGACTACCTTTTAAACCACAAGTATATTTAAACCAATATGCCATGTACTAGTGAATGCTGTTTTCTCTCAGGACTGTATGTTTTCACTCTGCCAACTGCATGCTAGCTACTATATACTTATTGCATAAGAGATACCACCATCACCTGTGCGGACAATCCAGTTCCAGACTACCTCTTAAACCGCAAGTATATTCAAACCAAAATGCCATGTTACTAGTGAATGCTGCTTTCTCTCAAGACTGTATGATTCTCACTCTACCAACTGCATGCTAGCTACTATATACTTGCAGGAACTATTCCAGAACTACTTCATAAGTATAGTGATATTCTACAGTACCTTCAATATTATTTACATTTATTGTTAAACGCAGTTTGACTAGACTTTATCCTTATAGTCTCTGGACTGTATCCATTTAACCTAATTGGTTTAAGCTTAAGAGGAATTAAGCTATAACTCATATGCTTTGCTCCCATTAGAGGATATGATGATGTAAACCCCAAACTCTTATTGTTCAGTGAGAGTGACCTGGTGGTTGAAACCTGATAAGCCTCTACAGCTGGGATCCAAAATCTAAGTAGAGTCTTCACATTGACAGGGTCATAACACCCGGGGGTTGTGATACGTTTTTGTGGGTTTTTGGGAGGGTGTAGAAGGTTGGGGTCCTGGGAAACTTGGGAATCAAATAACTCAAGGTCTCTTTGTCAATTAAACCATCCCAGAACACCCCAGTACACAGCTCACAAAATTCATTAATGTATGTCTGTATAGACATCACAGGTATTGGTTTGTACCAAGTGGAGTTGTGGAGCACGGTATAACACATAGTACGGTACCGAAGATGTGTCATCACTACGATGTTTCCACCTTTATCTGATGGTTTGATTACTATTTCTCCACATTTTTGTAGTTGCTTTAGGGCGGTCTGTTGAGAGGGTTCAAGATTGGTGGGGACTTCCTGCCATTGTTTCTGTTTAAGATCTTTAATGACTGCTTGCAGTAATGCCCAAATAGTTGGGCAGGTCATTAAGTCAGGGAATCTGCGTGATTTCAATTTGAATTTTTTGGAGGTAACATTTTTAGTGATTGTCTGTGTATTTAAAGGAGTTGTCCCAGAGTTGGTAATGAGGACATCGCACGACCCAGTCTGATGGGCCAGGGGGTGAGAGTCCTCAGTGGAACCCTCATCATAGAGGAGCATCAAGTCACGCAAAGCCCGAAATTCGGCCATTGAGAAATGTTTCGTGCGTTCAGAGTTCACGCTCAAGATTAGCGTTATGCCGGTCTGAATCATACATATATTTATAGGTAAGATTGTGTGAAAAAAGATACAAATCTTTGATGGTTTCCGTAACGTGTAGGGAATCTAGAGGGCAAAAGCCTAAACCTAATTGTAAAACCGACTGTTGTTCAGGAGTGAGGACAGTAGAGGAAAGATTAATAATATTTATTTTGTTGGTGCTGTGATTTGACTGGGTAGTGGTGTCAGGGGAATTTTTACTGTGAAGGTGTCGATTTTTAATTGCTGTTTTTGAAACCCGGGGGACGTTAGGTCTAAAAAATCGATGTCCAAAAGAGTTTTTTTGGGGTTATTGGGATTGGTTCCCATTGAGCCTAGAACTTTAGGGATTAGATGGTGAAGGGTACTCGAAGTTATATATATATTATAGACTGAATACCACCACCAAAATTACACCTTAAAAAGATGGAGGCTTACCAGACGGCAAGCATGACTCGCTTGCGGCTGTAAACCCCAGCCAGGGCCTTTATGTGGTCAACACCAATTGCAGATGGATAAAGGAACCCTCCAGGAGGATCAGCGGCAAGTTGAGTGGATCCAGGAAATAAAAATCATATGGTGAAGTATGACAAAACAGCACGTGCAAAAAAGTTGATTGTGACTGAATTAAAAACCATCACCTCATAAAATGAAGGCTTACCAGAAGAACAATTTTATGATCAGCTTATGGCTAAAAACCCTAGCCAGGGCCTTGATAGAACTCAGCTGCTGACTTGGTTCATAGATCCTTCAGATATCCCATCAGCGGCAGTTACCAAAAAGGAATTAAGGAGCCCACATAGTGAAGTATGTAGAAAAATCCTCCCAAGTTTAATAAAAACTACACTTACAGAAATGCAGTTGGATAAAAGCAGAGAAAAATGTAAAGCCGGCCGTCTTACTCGAACGCCCGTTCCGCTCGGATCGTCACGTCATACGTTAGCACGTCACCTTCCCGACGTACATTTCGTCATAAAATTTACGTCGTCTGGGGCACGGGCGACGCACTGACGCATCGCGTGAAATACCATTTCTGTCGAACCAAGCCTCGATCTGAGTCGACAAGCTAGATAGCCACCTATTGTGGCCTGACAGGGCCAAAAAATAAAAACGTATAAAAACGAAGAGACCGTTTCTGGAATGGTCTTACTCATTCCCCAGGTGGAAATCAGATTAAGAAAAACTTGAATTAAACGAATAAGGAATTTTAATATAGATAGTCTTATTGTAAGTAAGACAATCTTAACTTATATACATGCGGCATTATGTTACCACCCGATCAGCAACATTATGGTGTTTTACGGTCATACAGAGATTAAAGGCAGACCAGCCCGGGGGTGGCAAACCTAACCAGCATATATGGAGAAAACAATAAAAAAATTATAAATAAAATAAAATAATATATATATATATATATAATCTATCGACATTAAGCTCCAAGATAACACAATTTTTTTTTTATTTTACAGATAATTTGTAAGTGGATCATAACTAAAACCAGAGTGGTTGAATTGGTTATATTAGTAATGTCCAACACATGAGGGACAAATCCATTCTGTAAACAGGAAGGTAAGGCTATCCAGCCTAAACCTAAAAAATGAATATTAAAATAATTAAAAAAAATTATTAGAGTGTACTCAGCACAAATACATTGTGATGTATTTACAAACCGATTAAATGACTAGATTGGTCAGTAACAAGCCAACATAGAGACCACCCTGTCGACCCAGATCAAGTTCACAAATTAATAAACAAATCAAGTCATAATGAATTAACAAGAGGTTGATGATGAGAATTCATTAATTATCAATAAATGCATTGACGTCAACTTCAATGTTAAGCCCAAAAGGGGTATACCATTTAATTTTATGGATCCATGTCATTTCAAGTTTGTGCATACGGGCCTTTCCAACGCCTCTCTGTACAATCCTCCAGGTACGGTGGCCCCTTCCATTAAAGCAGGGATATGCAATTAGCGGACCTCCAGCTGTTGCAGAACTACAATTCCCATGAGGCATAGCAAGACTCTGACAGCCACAAGCCTGACACCCAGAGGCAGAGGCATGATGGGACTTGTAGTTTTGCAACAGCTGGAGGTCCGCTAATTGCATATCCCTGCATTAAAGTATTCAGGGATCCTCCTTAGGGACCTGGAAAAACTCCCCATCAAAAAGATGCGGTCTGACCATAACCTCAAAGTGGGTCTAGATTCCCTTTGTGATAACAAGCAGATTGTTATCAGGCCTGCGGATAAAGGGGGTGGTATAGTCATCCTTAATAGGAGTGACTATCTGGCTGAAATGGACAGAATACTAGGAGATGGGGACACCTGTACCCCCTTAGCCTCTGACCCTAAGACCACCTACCTTAGACAACTCGAAAAACGTATCCTTAGAGGGTATAAGGATGGGATTTTAAATAAAAAAGAAAAACTCTACCTCATCCTGAAAGCTCCAAGAACACCTGTTATATATTATTTGCCAAAAATGCATAAACATCTTACCTGCCCCCCGGGACGTCCTATAGTGAGTGGGATAGATTCCCTCACTTCCCGGGTGGGCAGGTATATAGACTTTTTTCTACAACCTTTGGTTTCTGAAATGCCATCCCATTTAAAAGATTCACGCCATGTGATTAACACATTGTCTTATCTCAAACCTTCCAAAAACATGTGGTTGGTCACTGCGGACGTGACATCGCTATATACGGTGATCCCCCACGACCTAGGCCTTTCAGCGGTAGAATATTATCTCAGACGAGACTCAGGATTATTTGACAAACAGATTTTTTTCATATTGGAACTGTTACACTTTGCCGCCTCAAGGAACTATTTTTGGTTTCAAAACCAATTTTATCGCCAAGATAGGGGTGTAGCAATGGGGGCCAAGTATGCCCCTAGCTTGGCGAACCTTTTTATGGCGATGTGGGAGGAGGATGTTGTCTATGTTTGCCACCAACCCCAACTGAAGTTGTGGGCCAGGTACATTGATGACATCCTCCTCCTGTGGGATGGGCCTCTGTCAAAGGTTCTCAAAATCTTCAGCTCTGTCCGTGGCCTCCCTCGCCAGTTGATAAGCAGCTTTGGCCTCTATTTCTATGGGGGTCAAGTGATCTTCTAGCTCGCTCACCCTGCTTTCCACGGCCGTGGTGCGCTCTCTCATTTTTTGTAAGTCCTGTCGCAGCAGCGACAATTCTTTCCGCACGTTATTCACTGAGGCATTGCCATGGTTAATCGCCCGCAGGATATCTGCCAGTGTGGGTTGGGCAGCTCCAGGGGCATCAACAGCCTCAATGCCCTGGGCCTCAGAATCAGTCTGTTCTGACTCCTCACTCTCACTATGGTCAGCTAAGATGGCTGCCTGTAACTGTCCCTGTGTCTCAGTCATTACATGGTCAACATCCTTGGAGTGCCCTGCAGCATCAGTTGCCGCAAGCCCATTCATTTTCTGGGTGTAGTACACCATGTCTTTGGGGGCCTCCTTACCCTGCGTTTTCGGCGGCCTCTGTGCATTGGGACCCTGGTCCTTCATCTTATCAGCGCCTCGTGGAGTTCCCTTCACTGTGAGCGCGGCGGCACCATCTTGAAAATCGGAGCCTGACTCAAACAGCACTTTTTAGACCATTCCCTGGTTGCAGAGGGCTGGCGGAGGTTCCCCTGATGTCCCGGGATCAGCAGGCTGCAGCATATAGCAGCGAAAAGTCGGTAACTTGGCTGAGGGAGGATCGGTCACGGATCAAGCTCAGGAGCTGTGAGAGCTACATCCTCTTAAATGCCGGTCCAGGCCACGCCCCCACATGTTCTACTCTAATTTTCTAGGTCTGATGTACACTGGCCTAATTCTCTGATTTATTTAATCAGGCTTTCTGTGATGTATTTTGATGTCTGCTTCAGTGCTTTTTGTAGCATCTTTTCAAACTGTTTTACAATATTAGGATGCAAAGTGATATTGAATATAGTCCTTCTTTACAAACTGCAGTAATAGACAGATTCAGCTGTGTCATTCTCTGGCTGCGGTTTCTGTCTTTGCTTAGCAGTACGAGAAGAGCTTCTGTAAGGTGAGGGTGGAGGTGCCATTTTAGACATGGCCCTGGGCAAGAGCATTTCTGGGGTTCTTTATTGTATTTTTTGGACAGGCCCCACGGAATACCGTAATGTGTCCCCTGTACCTCAGTGAAGGTTTGTAACTCTTTATATACTTCACCCAAAGCCGTGCGGGTGTTTTATGTGAAGTCCCGGGAGATAAAGAGCTTCAGTGGGACATGTCTGCCTCAGCCAGCTATGTGCATGCTCTGCCAGTAGATGCAATTTTAAACAAAAATTGTAATCCTTGGGACCTTTGAATAAAACATCATCAAGATAATGAACAATTCCGTCCCGACCTGACTGCACCCAATGTAGAAAAGAGGAAAATTCTTCAAATTAAGATCAAGAAAGTGCACACCCCATCAGGAGACACTTATCAAAGAAATAAAAACCTTCAAAGAAAAAACCTAGCGAGTTAAAAGCCTCAGGCACAATTGGCAAAAGCCTAAATTCAAATTTAATATCGGCTTTAGCCAATAACGCCCCATGACCAACCGATCTAATGTTTTCAACAGCATCTTCAAAGGAAGCATACGATACAGAACATAAAGAATCATCTATATCATCATTTAGGCCGGGTTCACACCTATGCGAATTGAGTGCAGCTTAAACCACATCCAATTTGCAGAACATTTCTAAATACATTAATTTCAATGAGGCTGGTTCACATATGTGCGATGCATTCGCACTGCGCAATGCCGAAAAAACATGTGCATTTTCTAGGCATTGCGGTGCGAATTCAGGGCCATTATTTTCTATGGGCACGCATCTGATTCGCAGATGTGTTAATTTCTCATCAGGATTTCTCTCATTCTACTCAATTACACTTCCCCCCTCCCCCTCCCCTCTCCCAGGTCTCCAAATTCGCAGCTAAAACGGAGATGATCTGCTGAACAGCTCTCATCTTTTTGCAGAGATAACAGAGCTGGAATTTGCACCACACTAGTGTGAATCCGGCCTTAATGATTTCCCAAAAGCGTCCATAATCATTTGAGAATCATGATCATGTGCTTGTAAGTTGTCTACCGTTTCTGTCACCATTCGGTGTGCTGTCATATCTGTGTTGAATTTCTTGAGGGAGTCTAAGAAAGTTCCAGCCTTGTATCTTAGGTCAGCATTAAAATGATCAGAACATGATCTCTCTGCCTTGGTCTGAATCAAATCTACACACAGGGCTCAGCTTGGATTATTAAATAAACCAAACACCTTTTTGTAAGTGCTGCATCTCTGGATCACCATCTTGTTTCTCCAATCACAAAAAGTGATTGAAATCTTTCTTCCTGAGACTTTCTACGTGATACATTCACCCGGAGGTAGAATTCATGTATAAACACAGCACATGAATTTAACATGCCGAACAATAATATTGCCTGAACACATAACTTTGTGACATCCATCATCACCAGATTTAGTATATGTGCATAACACCACAAATGAATCTGGCCAGGTGCTTTTTTACTCAGCCATGTCCTAAATGTGTTGTACTGCCCCTGCATATGAGAAGCTCCATCTGTTAAGTACCCAATACAGTTTGTAACTTAAATTTCCATGGATTCCAATACACCGCAAACCAGTTCACACAAAGCCTTCCCTGTCACAATGTGCAATTTACCACAGTGACCAGGCATTCATGACCACATACAGTATGTGACATATCAAATTATTATTGAACACTGGTCTTAGACATTTATATCTTGTGTTGTATCTAGCTGTAACACGCCAGCATCTCTGATCTCTTAGGCTCCATTCACACCTAGGCGTAGGGCGTACAGGCGTTTTTACAGGCAATTTTTACCGACGTTTTTGTTGCGCGTATATGCGCGCGTTTTCGCACAGTGGCGTTCGACGTTTTTGTACTTTGTCTTTTTCCATATTAGCCAATAAGAAAAATGATCATCCCTGACATCACTTGTTGCTCTCCTAGGAATTTTTTATTCCTCTTCCTGGGTGAATATACCTCTTCCGGGTCATCCTTGTGCTTCCGACTCCTGAGCCTCTGACTGAAGTAAACAATGAGTGATGATGAGATGGCTTTAATGCTGACAGCAGCCACTGCTACCTATATGATATACCAGGGACAGAGGAAAAGGAAGAGGGCACGGAGATATTTGATCCACCCCGTGATTTCTGGTCGGGAAGAGACAGGCCAATTTTGGGTTCTGTACAATGACCTTCGTGAGCATGAAGACAAATTTCTAGACTACACCAGGATGTCAATAAAAAGGTTAGTAAAAATGATCTGTATTCTATCTTTTTGACATTGTACCTTTCCATGTCCACTAAAAAATCCCCATTTATCTTTTTACAGCTTTGATGAGTTGCTCGAACTGCTCAGCAGTAGATTGGCGAGGATGGACACCTTTTTCCGCAATAGCATACCCCCTGTGGAGCGACTTATTATCACACTGAGGTAAGGTTAAAAATCGTTGTCGAATTTATCATGCAGATGTACGTGTTTTTTAAAAAAATTGTTACAGACTGATGTTCTAGTGCGACGATATGCAATTAGCGGACCTCCAGCTGGTGCAGAACTACAATTCCCATGAGCCATAGCAAGACTTTGAGAGCCACAAGCATGACGCCAGAGTCAGAAGCATGATGGGACTTGTAGTTTTGCTACAGCTGGAGATCCGCTAATTGCATATCCCTGCGCTAGTGCCCAAAAAAAATAACATAAAAAAGGCGAAGTATATGCATTTAATTAAAAAGAAACTCACATTTTAGAAGATCAAAAAAATAATAATTTTTTTTTAAACAATTTTACAAATTATGTGGCTAAACTTGTAGTTTCTTCATAAACTGACAAAAGAAACAGAGCAAACGTTGCTCACAGAACAATGTTTTTTTTTAACTTTCTGCAAAAAATGTCAAAAGACATAGAGCAAACGTTGCTCACAGAAAAATGTTTTTTTTTTAGAGACGTTTAAAAACGGATTCCTCTGTATCATCAGGTGACATTACGGCATTCATTGCCTGGCCGAATTGTGACCAAGTGGGAGTTGAGGGGCTAGAATTCGGCCAACGGGAAGGTGGTGGTGGTGGTGGTGGTGGTGTTGGTGTTGGTGTTGGTGGTGGATGGTAAGTCGAAGGTTGTGTCGGTAGATGAGTGTAGGTAGTCTGAGGATGGTAAGTTGAAGGTTGTGTCGGTACATGAGTGTAAGCGGAAACTGTTGTGGAAGTCTGAGTCGTCTAAGTAGAAGGCGGTGTTGTCAGCTGAGGGTGGGTAGATAGTGTAGTCGTTTGAGGAGGGTCAGTATAAGGTGTTGTGGGTTGAGGTAGGTGGCTGGGAATCGGTGGTGCTGACACAAGAGGAAGCGGTCGTGCTGACAGATGCTGTTGGGGGCAATTGGCATAGGGACCATAGGCTGGAGGTTCTGGAAATTGATTGGGTTCTTCAGGAGGAATAAAAGTTGCGATGTACTTGATGGTACCTGCCATCATCTCCGGCTGTAGGTGTTTGGGAACCCTTTCCATAAGCTCCCCCAGAGATCTAGCTGACAATTGAGCATAGGAATGATTTGTTGCCATTCTGTTGTTCATGTTTGACATTATATCCAATATAATTTGCAAATTGGGGTCTGGTTCTGGAGCCTTTCTTCTAGTTCCTCTTGTAGGCCCACGGGGTAACACTGTTGGCGTTGACTCATTGTCTCTAACTGGTGTAGCCGATAAGGACCTCGATGGCATGGCCAGCTGGCTTTCCGGCTCCTGACCCGACAATACCTGATCGACTGAAGCCTGGCTGACATTCTCCGCGTCGACAGGTTCAGTTGGAGCAGCTTCCCCCCAGCTGTTTTCAGTACTGAAAATATAAAAGAGTTATTATAACTTACGTATTAACATTTCGTTTACTGACCTAAGTACAGATAATAGCTTACCTCCCCAAAGCCACCAAAGGTATAAGGAATTCTAACTCCTTGGCATGTACGTATTCCTTTGTTGGACATGCTGACGAGCCACTTCGGCTTTCCCTTAGATTCTTTAAATGGCGCATGAAGGCATCACGATAACTTTTCCATTTTGTGGTGATCATTTTGACTGTCAAAAACAAAATAGAATAATATATATTATTTTCCTTGTAGGTATCTATCGACTGGACAGTCTCTAGCAAGTCTACATTATGCCTTCCGTATTGGTAAGTCTACAGCGAGTTACATAGTACGTGACACCTGCTCTGCTATATGGGAGGTTCTCCATGAAGTTGTGTTTAAGAAACCTACTGCGGAGGAATGGGCACAGATTGTGGCGGTATTCTGGCAACGCTGCAATTTCCCCAATTGTTTAGGAGCAATTGATGGGAAACACATTCGGATTGTGAAGCCCATGGCAAGTGGAAGCCGATTCTTCAATTATAAGAAATACTTTTCGTTTGTGTTGATGGCTGTGGCTGATGCAAACTATTGTTTCAGATACATAGACATTGGGTCATATGGCAGCAGCGCGGACTCCGCTATCTTTGGGAACTGTTCCTTTGGTCAAATGCTGCGAACAGATGATCTTGACCTACCTGTAAGCAGTCCACTCCCAGGCACAAATGCCCCTCCTCTATCCAGTGTATTTGTGGGTGATGAGGCCTTTTCTTTAGGTACACATCTCCTACGGCCTTATTCGGGGCATAATTTAACTGTGGAGAAGAGCGTATTCAACTACCGCCTAACCAGAGCATGGCGAGTAGTTGAATGCGCTTTTGGTATACTTGCTAACAAGTGGCGGCTCCTGCACACTCCAATAGTGCTAAACATGCAGAATGCCGTCACTGCTGTCAAAGCTGCGTGTGCCTTGCACAACTTTGTTAGGCAGCGCAATGGCTTTGACTTTGAAGAGCCGGTTACTGAGACTCTGGAAAGAGCACAGTGGACTGGTGTCTGTGGGAACAGGCAGGGTTCATATGTCCGCGACCAATATGCTGCATATTTCATGTCTCCTGCAGGACAGGTCCCATGGCAGCTGGATTCTATTTAAATATTACCATTTTTCTTTTTGTGTGGAACTGTAATCTTTGCTGTACCTTTTTTGAATCATATGCTGTAGTGATAAAATAATAAAAATATTTGATTGATGTATAAAGAAGTCTCATGTTTATTTTATTTTGATAATTTTTTTTAATTTGGTGCAGTATCCCTACGATATCAAATCGGGGTCAGAGTGTCAGGATGGGAAGAAAAATTCACGGGCCCTGCCTCAGTGGGAACATTAGGGTTGGTGGTTACTAGGAAGAGGAGTATCCCCCCTACAATTAGGTGGAATAGTATACCATCATTGTTATCAGTGAATAATACAGTACAGTGGCCCATAGGTGGTGGCAATAGATATTTTATTTAACCACTTCCTGACGGCCGTCATACCATATACGGACACACGGGGTGTTCCTACTTCTCTGGTGGTCCGTATTTGTACGGCTGACCCTTTCCTCTTTCCCCAAGTGCGCTCCTGAGCGCCCAGCGTGGGAACTTCTGTCCTGGCCGTGTACCTTGGACACATCCAATGACACAACACTGTGAAAGACACATTTGAGTGGCCGTTTGCTAGTAAATCTTTGCGGCCAATTAGAGATGATCTCATATGTAAACAGATGAGATTATTTCTCATTGACGGCTAACAAAATGACAGCGTCCTGGGAGAGTGGAGACCGATCTTGGGACACAGATCGGTCACCTCCCCCAGTAAACCCCCTCTCCCCACAATTAGAAGACTATATAGGGTACACATTTAACCCCTTCCTCAACCCCCTAGTGTTAACCAAAACCCTGCCAGTCACATTTATAAAGTGATTAGTGCAGTGCATCTTACTGTACAAATGTGAACTGTGTTAAAAATGTGTCAAAAGTGTAGGATGTGTCCGGCATAATGTCACAATGAGAATATACCTACAGCTAAGCCTTTTTATAGGCTTACCTGTCGGCAAAAGTAAAAAAAACAGAGGGTTTAGAAACATTGGCCCAGATTAAAAAAGCAATTGCGGCTGCGTACTAAAAAACAATCATCCTATTATCTCACTATGGTAAGTTTGCTGTTTGCAGACTTTACCTTTTTTATCCTTCTCCTTTATTCTATCCCAGTTCGGGTACAACTGAGTGCCAATCTCGTCCCATGCCCTCCTCCGAACAGTTCGCAGCTTGTAGGCAGGATGACTAATGTCATAAAGGACAGGGTGCTGCTTTACCATGCTGATGAATTTTTCAGCATCCACGCCAGAAAGGATTTCATCCAATTCAGCCTCCATGCTGCTATGCTGCTGGACTCCAATGTATTTTTACAAATAAAAATGGTGATTTGTGGACTTCCTGTATGATATTATGTACTTTTTTTTCCATTTCCTGTATTGAATTTCAGCAACACAGGCGTCAAAACGCTTGTACAAGCGCGTGTTTACGCGCAATACGCGCGTATCAGGCGTTTTACATTGACTTCAATGTAAAAAAAAAAACGCTCAAATACGCGCATATCGCGCGCTAGGAGCGACAAAAAAGGGTCCGGAACTTTTTTGAGCTACAGGCTACAGGCGTTTAGGCGTTCAGATGTGAACCATCCCCATTGCCTTTCATTACTTTTCGTCCCTCTGGCGTTTGTGCGCGTCGCGCTACAGGCGTAAAAACGCCTAGGTGTGAATGGAGCCTTAAGGCATTACCTTTTTTTTAAAGTGCTGAAATTACACAGATGATATTGTTCAGTGAATTGTTTTTATTGGTAGTTTGCAGAATTGCATACAAAAAGCCATAATCTGTAACATTGCAATCCCATATATCAAAACAATTTTAAAGCTTAAAGACTATTCCAACATTTTGAAAGTCAATATCAATATCTTACGACACATTCATAAGAGGCATCTATACTTAAATTACCATTGCTTCATAAAGGATAACCAGACTCATGAATGAAAAATGTATTAGATGAAGAGGGTCTAATATGAACATATTGAGTCAATAGTTTTACAGGGCAAACAGGAGAGCTACTAGAAGCAAATAGATTAACCCAATTACCTACACCCATTTGATCAGTTTTTGACCTTCAGAAAAATTCTCACAATTTTTTCTGAAATAATGATATCAGAAGCCTGAATACAACTAAACTCTGACACCCGAAGGGCTGCAAAAAATGTTAAAGAAAAAACTGCACGAAAAAGTGTAGCTTCAAAAGCACAAAAACAAAGCCGAGTAACTACCGAACAAAGATCTTTCAAAATAGATGGGGGTAATAGATGAACGCTGATCTTTACGAAAGTTTTTTTTTTTTTTTATAACCCTTTAATGCCATTTGAACAGAAAAGAATTGCAAACAAGATGGTAGGACAAGGTCTTATGGAAATAAGACCATGAATAATTTTTTTCAAATAAGGATTTTAGAAAGAGTAAAACCAGTCTCAGAATATGAACCAGCAGGTTCTTGGATTGTATTTAAAAAAGAGATCCACAGAAACCAGGCCGATCGATATCCAACCCAGGTTGAAGGCACGACTGAAGTCTTGATATAATCAGAGATTGGGTTTAAATCAGATCCCATAAATTTGGTGGGCATCGCATTCCTACTGGATCTGCATCCGGGGCGGGGCTGAAAAAATTGATCCATCTGTAGGTGAGATAGAGAGTCCGCCATATCATTGACCTTGCCTACCACATGGATTTAACCAAATATTCATACTCAAGCACTTGAAAACCATGTGACGAAGCAGGACAATGACTGGCGGAGATTTGGATGTCAAGCAATTTATCGCATACATAACTCCCTTGTTATCAGTCCTGACTAGGATACGCTTATTTCTAAAAGAATTACCCCATAATTCCAAAGCTACAATTATGGGAAATAATTCTAAAAGAACGATATTCTTTAAAAAACCTTTAGATTTCCAACTAGGAATCCATTGGTCGGCACACCACTGTGATTGCCAAATAGCAGCAAAACCACAAGACCCAGCTGCATCAGTAAACAGAAAAAAATCCTTATCTAAAATGAATTCTTCCTGCCAAACAGTCTTTCCGTTGAAATATGTCAAAAATTGTAACCAGACCAAAAGATCCTCCCTCATATCATATGAAACCTGTATGTGCGGCAATGGGGATTTCAAGCCGGATATAGCAAGGTATAGTCTCCTAGAGAACACCATTCCCATCTGCATGATCCTGGATGCAAAGGCTAACAAACCAAGCATAGACTGCATCTCTTTTAAGCATACTTTTTTCTTTCGGATGATAACCAATAGTAAGGATCTAAGCTTAATTATTTTTTCTACAGGTAACCTAAATTCCATTTAATTTGAGTCAATGGTAATACCCAAAAAATCAAGACAAGTCGAGGGCCATGCCGTCTTCTCGAGAGCAAGAGGAATACCAAATTGGCTACAAATATCAAAAAAGCTATCTAGCAGGAGTGAGCAGTCAATAGAATCTGAAGGGCCCAGAAATAAGAAATCATCCAAATAGTGAAGAAGAAATTGTGAACCAGATACAGAACTAACAACCCATTTTAAAAATGAGGAAAAAGACTCAAAATAAAAACAAGATAAAGAACAACCCATGGGTAAACATTTATCAAAATAAAACTTACCATCAAAGAAAAAAACTAAAGAATTAAAACAAACTGGATTAATAGGAAGAAGGCGAAATGCAGATTTTATATCTGCTTTAGCCATAAGAGCTCCTTTACCTAAAAGTGTAAGTTTCAATAAGGCATCCTCAAAGGAAGCATATGAAACTGATAAAAGATCATCATCAATTTGGTCATTGACTGACCTTTGGGATATAAGTGATGAATTAGCCTAAAATATTTTTTTCTTTTTTAGGTACAATTCCTAAAGGGGAAATCCTAAAATCCTTAGAAGGGGGGAACTAAAATGACCGGCTTCCCTCCCTTCCAAAACCTCTTTAAAAATCTTTGCGGAAACTATATCTGGATAATGATCTACAGACTTTAAATTATTCACCATAGCACATCCTGTACCAGAGAAAGAAGGTAAAATAAACCTGTCTCTAAAGCCCTCCAGGAGCAACTGGGCCCTCGACTTATCTGAATACACTCTGAGCCATGGGAGCATATCTCACCATTTCACTGGCGTGAATGCTTTTTGAAATAGCTCCAGACTATTGGTTGGATGAAGAAATTTTTTTTTAAATATTTAGAGATAGGATGTGTTCCGGAACAAAAGGCACATTTGTGGCGATACCTGCAAGAATTGGGCCACTTACATTGGCCATCATTGAGGGGTGCACAGCCAATTTTTGACGAAAAGCTTCATCATATTGGAACCATGCAGTACGGTCAAAGCTCTTAAAAGCTTCTAGAATAATATCTAAGTGTTGAAAAAGACCAGTGCTTTTTTCTGGAAATTTTTCACACAGAACAGCAGAAAAAATACAAAAGGCCTGCAACCAGTTGTTAAAGGACCTGGTCACAGGCCTTGTCCTGTCCTATCCTCCTCCTCCCTTTTTTTTTTTTTTTCTTTTGACCGACAGAAGCAAAGACAAAATGTCCAAAAGTTCACATCTCCATATCTTTTCTTTTATCGACAAAGACAGATGAAAACCAAGAGGAGATACTTCACAAGAAATGGGTTCTCTTAAACATGTCTCAGGCAAATTCTGTATTTTTGCAGCTTGATATGCAGAAGATACAGTACAATCAACATTATGTGAAACTTGGTCGTCATTTGCTAAATGACCACTAGATGGCGACCATATACCCATAGCTGAATCATGAACCTGAGTAGTACTTTTTACTGAATGCAAGTCTTTAACCAAAGTAGTTAACAGTCCAGCAATACTAGCTTATGTAGGTGCATTAGACAACTCACCAGCATCTTGAGATTGTGTACCCTGAGCCTGGGAAGAGACAGCCTCCTCGGTTCTTGGCAAAGGAGCTAATGGGACATTCAAAAAACCTGCCGACCTCATACTGATCTCGGGTCGCGTTGCATGTTGCCATGGCGATTCAGCCTCGAGTTAACAGAGGCATGTGTTCTGCGCCTCAGTACCGCCCACAGCTCTGCCTTTGCTCCCAGGTCCGCCTCTCACCGCAGCTACCGCTGAACCTCTTCTTGCTCCTGATCGTGGCGCTGCTCCTGCCGAGCTCCCCGCTTCTCTCACTGGCGTGCCGCTGCTCCTTCGGGGTGGACGAACGGATCTCCCGGCCGGTGCAGATTTCGGAGGTGAAGGGGAGAATCTTTGACACGGGCCCCACCTCCTCTTAGCCAATGCACTGCCCTTAGCGGAGGTGATGCTGCTGTTCCTCCCCCGACACGGAACTTCCTCTGGCAGCAGGACTTCTTCCTCTTCCGGGCACAGCATGGGCACCTCGACGGGAAGCTCCTCCGACAATGATCTGCCTTCAACCGCAGGAAAACAGGGTTCAACCGCGGTCGTTTCAGCTCCCACCGGAGCCTCTTGACACAAAGCCTGAGGTAGGTCTAGGCATTGTCGGATCCATTCTTCACCGCCGTCCTCGCCTGCCCGTTCGATCAGCCGTCGCAGTAGACTCATCTTCCAGCCTCAGAAGACTGTTTGTTCAGTGGAGATAACTCCTAGAACACCACAGATCCTGTCTTCTGAGGCGACTGAATCTACTGGACAGAACCCTCTTTTTATAGCCATATTAGGTACTGGATAAAACTAGAAAATACTGGTACCAGGCCCCCAGTACCCTAAAAGCCCATACGTGTAACACCTTTCCCAGGCCATGCGAGCACCAGGTGCTTCTCCAAAGCCTGGGAAAGTCAAATTTTTCCTTGACTAACCCATGTGAGGACCAGGTGTTCCCCTGAGAGCCTTAGCAGGCTCAAAAGGGGAACTTGAAACTATCTGTCCTGCCGCTTTGCTATGAGAAAAGGGGGAATTGAAACCGTCTCCCCCTTTTCTAACAGTCTGTCCAGTTCTGTCTAGTCCCCTCATCTTCCCAGCCCTCCCCCCCCTTTTTTTTGTTTGTTTTCCCAAATTGTTTTACCCTCCATTTGCAGGGGTTATGCACAAGGCTAGGAAGTCATAATCCTTCAGCCAATTGAATTCTCAGTCTGTTGATAGGGATAAGGCATGTGGACTATGTAATAACATACCCGACCCGGGACTGGGTTCCCAATTTTAAGTGTATTTTATGCTGTTTTTTGTATACTAAGTAATATCTGTATTTTATGATTTGTCAATGTAATGCTGTTTTGTATTTCAATAAACATCTCTGTTTAAAAAAAAACTGTCTGACCAGGGAGCTGCATCACAAAGTAGTTTTAGGAATTAGCATAACAAAACCGCCACGTCCTTTGTTACTCGTTGCACCTTGATGCTGCTTTTTACTTTTTGTAATAACTGTATCAAAGTGTTTTTTCTTTATTTTTAGCAAGGGATCAGACAAGCTTAGGAGCAGCAAAATCTCAAGGAAATTTCCATGGTCCAAATTGTTATCATCTAAAGTATATGCTGCTTCAGCTGTTGCCCTATAGCTTACACCTCTTTTTCCAATTAGCTTGATGGTGTCAGTCATTTTCTCTAGGATGGCACATTTTCTCTTCACTTCCTCTTTTCTGGCTGTTTGTTTGTCAAAGAAGTATCTAAATATGTCCATATTCTTCTCCTCAAGGAGGATTCAGAGCTATTTCTGTGGAGGTTTCTTCTTCCGTGCTCTTCAATTCTCTGATACATATGTTTGTCATTAAAGCAACTATCAATAAATCACTGATGTCTGTCTTTCTACTGTGAAAGCAAGTCACACCATGCAGACAAAGAAAACATGTCCATGTGAATAGGTCAACCAGTAACACTTCTTTCCATCCCTCCTCTCATAACTTTTTTTTTAAATGAAAAGAATGAAAATCTGGTTGACATTGATGAAACCATAAGAATGAATCCAAATTTTCTGATTTTGGTCTGGTAAACCACATTTTATCATCAACTGTGTCAAGTATGCCCTCATTAATGGCCACTACGTCTGAAATCTATTCTGCCCCTAATGATTTGTCCACAAATTCGTTTTCGCCAGTATTCTAGCTCAATAGGCGCTCAACTACGGTGGTAAATATCTTTACCTGCATCAGTATCCATATCCAATTTTACAGTAGCTGGGCATTGCTGTGCTGCAGATACCACCTGCATCTCCACATAGAGACAGTGGTGCTAAGTCATGCTTTGTTGCCACTGTCTTAAACAAGCAACTGACTTTTTCATTCTAGCTTGCAGTCATTTCTAATGCCGTGTACACACAACCGTTTTTCATGACGAGAAAAATGCAATTTTTTAAATTGGTCGTTAAAAAGCGATCGTGTGTAGGATCCAAAGCATTTTTCTTGACGAGAAAAATGGCCATTAGAAATTTAGAACCTGCTCTATTTTTTATCGTCGTTTTTCACGTCGTTGTTTTTCTCATCATGAAAAATGGTCATGTGCAGGCTTTAACGACAGGGAAAAAACGCGCAAGCTCAGAAGCAAGTTATGAGAAGGGAAATTTGCATAATCCAGCCCAAAAGGTGGCGCCATTAGAATGGAACTTCCCCTTTTATACGTCACCGCATTTTGCTCAAGCATTTTTTTTAACGATCATGTGTATGCAAGGCAGGCTTGACAAGAAGCACGTCACGTGTGTATGCGGCATCAGAGTTTTTTTTTCTTCACTTTCTGCTCCTCCTTTCTGTTTTTTTTACCTTTTTAGTTTTATTATACATGGCAATCACAAAAAAAAAAGAAAGGCAGAGGACATTTTTTTTGTTTTTCAACCATTTCTTTTAGAATAGCTTGCTCATTATGCCGTCTCAATTCTGTTAAAAGGGAATTGCGATAACTTTACTGATCTTCATTAGCCAGATCTTGCTGCTGCTGGCTCTCTTTTTTATATTCCCAATCATGGAGTTCAGAGTTTCAGCTAACAGCAAGGATGCATTGTTGGCTTCCTCTTGTCTTTGGGCCAAGAGCTCTCTTCTTCTCCCTCTTGGGACCCGTATGGGACCTGGTGTCTAATTGCTAATTCCTCTGTCGCCATGGCATCTCTGTGATGTGCTTCACAAACTTCAGGAGGTTCTAAAAAAAAAAAAAAGGAATGTTTTTTTTTTAAAACATCATCGTAATATTATACATTTGTAATGCTTGTAATTTAATATATAGTTACCCATATTTGACGGTCCCACTTAAGGTTCATCTATAAGTTGAATTTCAACAGGAACTACCAAGAGAAGCAAATACAATCAACAAGAGGAGATTGTAAAGGTGACATTTTGTTTTTAAATAAAAAGCATCTTTCTACTTACCTGCTCTGTACAACTGCACAGAGCGGCCGTGAACAACCTATTCTTAGTCACACCCACCCCCCCACCTAAACCAGTGCTCCTGGCCCCTCTTGTCTGTCCAGTTACCCCATTTAAAGCCGTTTCCCATGGGATCACTTGTGAGTGCTTGCGACCAAGCCCTGCTGCTACATCCATTACACAGACAGTAGATTTTGCAACACCCCCACACTTCATTGTCATAGGCTTTGATTGACAGCAGTGGGTGCTGATGGCTCCCATTGCCCCAGCGTAGCCAGCGAGTCTCGCAAATGAGGGGGGGACAAGACCTGCAGATGTCGTGCACACTGCTGGATCAAATGAGGGCTCAGCTAAGTAAAAAGGGGACGCTGATGTCTAAACATGTTTTACCTGAATGCAAAGAATGTATAAAAGAGGAGGTCCAGCCTCCCCACAGAAATTTTAAGTCAGCATCAACAAATACTGCAGCAAATGACTTTAAATAATAGACTCGTGACGCATCCATCGCGTCACGAGATGCCGAAAGAAGCCGAACGTCGGTGCGCATGCGCCGTATAGAGCCGCACCGACGTTCGGCTTCTTTCAGCATCTCGTGACGCGATGGATGCGTCGGTCGGATGCCTGTCCATCAATTAGGAACGCCCACCGCCAGCATCGTACCCGGAAGTGGCGGTGGGAACGAATATAGCAAACGCTACGTACGGAGGTATTTTTTAAATAAAACCAGCCGATTCTAATTGTAATTAATGTAGCAAATGCAATGTCAAAAGTTTATTTTTAGGGGAACCACCCCTTTAATCTCAATCATTAGCTAGTTTAAATCCAGTTCTATGTTGAGTCCAAGTGGCTGCATTGTCCTCAATCTATGCACCCACCTGGTTTCATTTTGAGATACACTCCTAGCCATATGGGTCCCTCTCCAATGTCTCAAAATGTTATCGATCCCATAGAACGTGCATAATGTTGGGTCACTATCATGGTGGCTAGTAAAGTGTCGGGACACACTATGATTATGATTATGTTTTTGATATTGGCCAGGTGTTCGCCAATTCTAATTTTAAGTTGGCGTGTGGTTCTCCCTATGTATTGGAGTGAACATGGGCACTCCAAAACATACGTGACGTGATCAGAGTGACTTGTAATTAGAGGTTTCATTTTAAAAGTTTCTCCAGTGACATTGGATTAAAATGTTGCTATTTTTTTGGGGTCTCCTGCTCTTCTCGTGGTCTTACAGGCTTTGTACCTAGTACAGTGGGGAAATCCCCTTAGGCCCGGAGCTCTCCTGTATATAAATTTAGGGGTATTTGAAATGCATGTTTGTAGATCCTTATCTTTCATGAGGATAGGCCAATATTTTTTATATATTGCTTCAATCTGTTTATATTGCCTATTAAACCCAGTGATAAGTGTTATTTCTCCTTGGAACTCTTTCTTTGATTTGGCGACTAGTAATAATTGCCTGTCTATAAGGGACACTTGTAAGCTCATTTTTTCAAGGACCGCGGCTGAATATCGTTTTTCTAAAAATGTCTTTGTGAGAAAATTTGCTTGCGTTGTGTAATCATGTTCTGTGGCACAATTATGTTTCAATCGCATATACTGTCCCTATCCATCGGGTTGATGACAACTGTGTGTAGGTACAAATCCATTTCTGTCAGTTGGTTTGAAAAACGTCAAGGTTTCAAACTTCAACCAGTTTTTTATGACAGTCAGATCCAAATAATTGACAGACTCAGTACTTGTCTCTTCCAAAGTCCATACTGGTTGTTATTCATTTGTGCCAGATACACGTGAAACTTGGCTTCTGTTCCTTCCCAAAACAAGATCACACCATCGATGTAGCGTTTGTAAAACATAAGTGATTCATGCTTGGTATGGAAAATAGTTTCTTGTTCCCATTTATTCAACACTATGTTGGCTACACTGGGTGCATATCGTGCCCCCATAGCTACACCCCCTATTTGTTTGTAGAATTGGTTGTTGGCCCAGAAATAGTTATTAACCATGGTCAATTCAATGCCTTTGATTAAGTACCCAATTTGTATTTTTTTAAGTTTAGAATGTTTTGTTAGGGCCCACCGAAGTGCCTCTAGTGCGTCTCGATGACGTATATTGGTGTACAGTGATTCTATATCCACCGTGACCATGATGGTATTTTCTGTGGCTTTCAGATTTTGGATAGCTACTATAAGATCTCGACTTTCAAATAAGATGGGCTTTTGGACACTAAAGGTTTAAAAAAAACATCTAGGTATTCCCCTAGTCTAGAAAAAAGTGATCCAATTCCACTAACAATGGGTCGTCCTGGTGGACATTCTCTATTTTTATGTATCTTAGGCACTGTAATATAGTACCGGGACTTTAGGTGATCTGAGAGTGATGCGATTTCTATTCTAGAGTCTACTATGTATTCCAACAGGCCGTGTTCTACCATGATATAGTCGATTCTGGAGTAGGTCCCGTGCACAGGGGAGTAAAACGTGTAGTCCAGCTGTTTGCGTGTAGTATTCTCCAGATGTCAACTATCTGGCTTTCATGCATTTATTTTTTTTAAGCTGAGCGTTATTTGTCCCCTGTGCACGTGACGTACTGTCCACATCCGGCTCTAGGCAGAAGTTCAGATCTCCCATCAAAATTATTCTACCTGCCTTAAAGTCCTGTAATTTACTTAATATTTAATTGAAGTATTTGATTGGGAGCCTATTGGGTGCGTATATATTCGCCATGGTGCATGCCATTTCCCCAATTTTCCCTTTCAGAAAAATAAATCTTCCCCTCCCCTTATTTAGCTGGAGTAGCTTCTGTGTCAAAATATTTCCCAGTTTTCCTGGCTTGAGGGATTACTATGGCCGATGGGCCTACCTGGGTATTCTTCAATATAAGCCCTCTAGACCCTCCCTGTAGAAAGAAAGAGAAAACAAATAAACACTTATGCCGTCTATACGACCCAATGCTCATTTTAAGGGATGCCTGTGGAAGGTAGCAGGTTGTGTTTTAATAGTCATTTTTATTTTCTTCTTTTCCCCTTACTGTGACGCTGCTGCGTTTCTACCTTGGTCCTGCAACCTGGTTCACTACTCCTGCTTCTTATGTTTGTAGCACAACTTTCCCCCTTGCCACAGTCGCCAGTCACACAGTCCCCTTAGTCCGTTCTAGTATTCCGTACTTTATTCCTCACGTTCATTAAATTTGTAGTTAGTTTTGGTTGCTAATTGACCAGTTGTTCTGCGACGGCTCCCAGGTGACTGATTGTCAGGGCACAGACCTTTTACGGTCACATTCCCCAGTTGGCTCTGGGTGGAATTGAACCTAGGACCTATCCATTATAAGTCCAGCTCTTTGCCTCTGAGCCACTGCTCAAGTATTACTTTGCTTGCTGTCCGTTGGAGCCTGGTGCTGAACCTATGTTACTTTGGACCAATCAGTGGCCAGTGCGGCCTATTTAAGCCAGCCCCTTCCCCTTTGCTAATTGCTGGTTCGTTGTCAGCTTTACCCTGTGAGAGAACCTTGAAACCTGAATACCCTGACCTGTTTGACCCGGATTGGACCTTGACTATTCTCTGCCGTCTCCTACACTTGACCCCTGCCTGCTTATCGGATTTGCTGTTGTCTCCTGCCCCTTGACCTTGGCTTGCTCTCACGGACTTCCTCTGATCTCTCCAACTCCTTACCCACGGCCTGTGACCTGGATTTGCCTTTGTTTCCTGTTGGTCCCTTCTGGACTTACCTGCCTGTTCCTGCCTGATCAACGACTGTCTCCAGTCCTCTGCACCTGCCCTGTTTTCGTCAGCTGCACCAAGTCTGCCTACCAGTTCCCGGCACCGGTGCCTCCTTGTGCCGTCCCTCCTCTGTTCTAACTCCAGGGAGTGGTCTGCACAGGGTCGCAAAGGTGAGCCGCCCTCAGCATCTCGGCCTCGGTGAGTACTTACCTTAATGGTCCTGACACTGATATAATGCTATTCGCCGTTCAAAATCTCGACTTAGCTAGGTAAAGTCCCCTGTCAGAGCATACGAGGTGATACTTAGGCCGTAACGATTATTTAAGAATATTATCAGGTGGGGAACTCCTGGCGGTGGGAATGGTGGGAACGCTAGTCCCGGCTTGCATGCGAGCTGGTCTCGCATGCCGCAGGTCCATCGCAGCCGCGCGTCTCCTGTCCAGCCCGGCTAGCTGACAGCCCTCGGTCCCTCCCTCCGTGAGCGACGTCACATCACGTCCTCACGTCTGAATGTTGCTGGCATGAAGCGTTAAAAGAGGTTCTAATGTGAGGGCAAACAACATCGGTGATATATGTTATAATTTAAAAAATGTTTTAATGGAATATACAGTGTATATCTAAAAAAAAATCTGATCATATTTTATAATTTATTTATATATATTTTTTGGCACCCAAATAGTTTGAAACCCATGGACAGGTCAATTTTAGTACAAAGGGGAATCTCATTTCACTTTTTTAATTTATATTTTATATTTTTTATTAAATATTTGTATTTAAATTATTTTATTTTAATTATTAATTGAAATTGAATTTAAATTATCATCAACGGTGTACTGATTAATGACAGATGCAGGATCAACCATTTTATATATACACCGTTCATGAGAAGAAAACCACATGTGTAATTCTTGTGTAAAAATGTAATATTGGCTAAGTTTTACAATAAAGGGGGGTGTATATTTGTAGTTTGTGGACTTTATAGTTACATTTTTGGGTTTTATTAATAAGTTTGCCGCTTGGTGTTTTACTTTCACTTTGTTTTAACACTACCGAAGTCTCGGAATTTCTCCCAAGACTTCAGCCTCACATTCACAGCCACCATTCTGAATGTTTGTAGATCACTTCTCTTCTCCTGAAGAGAAGCAATCTACACAGGATGATAAACCGGCACACTCCAGTGAAGAAAATACACAGTGAATGCCGGCGATCTCTGCAGTGATGATTCATCACTGTTTCATAAACGGACACCTGTGTAAATATATTAGAACTTTAGGATAAAGCTTTTATTAATGGAAACTTTTCATTAATCAACATTTTACAAAACACAACTCATTGGAATGCTTAATAAAACAAATCAAATAACCACTTTGGATTTTTTTTTTTTTCATTAATTATATATCCTGATAAAGTTGGTGAAGGTGTGATTCCTCTTGAGAACTAGAACGACAAGGAGGATGTTGAATGGGAGAATATTTGGGGGGCATTTCATATTGACCGGCATGTGACCTGAAGTTATATTGGGGGTTCATCTGCATCACATTTGGGTGAAATCCTGGCTGATAAGACATGGGGTGACTGTATGACATTTCTGGGTTCTGATGACCATATCCTCCATGGTATTCTTGGTTACTTTCCAATGACTGGGGGCGGACAGCTTTGGACATGTTGGCTGATTTTTGCTGGTACGTTTGTATTAATCTTATCATGTCTACTCTTTCGTTCTTTTGGGCGCTAATGAGATTTTTAACAACTTCGATGAATTCAATATTTTGTTTGTTTGTTTTGTTTTTGGTTCTGTATGTTCCCCTATTTCTCGGTGGCTCTACATTGTCGTCGGTGTCATCTCTGTCTTCATTTTCTATTTCAAGTGTTTCATTACTTTCACTTGCTTTTTGTTGTTCGCGCTCCTGCTCCTCTTCCTCACTATCTGAACTGAAATTGCTTTCAGTTCTGAAAAATAAATGGTTAGACTATGCTACATCTTAATTTCAGTACATTAGTTGTTAAACATTTTTCAACAATGTATAAAGTATGATAAAAAGATATAGTTGCGCTAAAATCAACCCATTAAATATAATAAAATATACCACCTGTGTAAAAGTAGTGCTACTAGATAGGTGCACAATGTGTATAGCCAAAAATTAAATACATAAATAAATCAATAAAACAAACATCTATAAATATGTGCAATGCGTTTGTCTGATCAGGGACACTGTAAGGTGCTTCCTAACATGCAGCAATCCCTGCTGATCACCTGGCTGACAGACAGATCCAGGTATTCTGTGTATTTCTCCTAGTCCAAGATTGCTTCAAACAATGAGGCTCTCAAACAAATAAAGAGGTGAACATAGCGTAATATGCTGATACTGACTTGTAGATCTAGAGTGTGCAGGCAACTCACATGTAGTTAGATGTATTGCAGTGCATAATACGATCAGATACAATGTTTCACTCCTCGGTCTCCTCGGGTCTCATCACTAGGCTCCTCCCTTACGCGTTATGTCACTTGTCACGTGACTTTTTCAAGGTATGCATCGTGACGAGCGTCATGTCCTTTTATAGCAGAAAGACAGCGCATCGGGTTACCATAGTGACATCGGGGGAGAGTTTGTATCATCATGCCGTTGCACATTTTCAGTTAATTTTAATATAATGATAGGAAAAGGGGGAAGGCAGTTTCTAGCCCCCCTTTTCCTCATGGGAGAACAACGGGATTGGCAGTTTTAAGTTCACCCTGAAGAGCCTTATGCTCTCAGAGGGAACATAGCAGGGCTCACATGGCCTGACAGAGGGGTACAGGTGACCTCTCCTGGGTCTTGTGTAAAAGCCTGTGAAAAGCTGGTTTAAACTGGTCGGAACCGGCCCGTTTAGGGCTATATAAAAGGGTTCCGTCGCTATCAGGCTCATTCGCCTCAGAAGACAGCTGTGGTGTCGTCCCCCCCCTTATAATTTTGTCACCGCTGTTATGTGGTAGTGTCACCTTTTTATTGTTTTTTATATACAAAGGGGGACTAACTGTTTGATATGTTGATCAAAAAGAAAAAGTGTGTAACAAGGATTATTGTTTGATTTGAAGTTAGGTAGTTTGTGTTTGCAGCCTGAGCTGTTGTGGCTAGGCTAGCTCAAAGCTTATTTATATCTGAATTTGATTGAATGTTTATCCACGCGGCCTTTAATATCCAACAATTGTCTGCTGTCTATTTATTTAAGGTGTTTATTTCCCGTCTGCTGTCCCATGATATTGTCTAAAAATTTACATTAAAAGATATCTTAACAGGATGATAAAAAAACGAAACATAGTAAAAACGGGAGATAAACCACGATCTCCTATGAAAAAAATATATACATCCTAACGATATGGTATCAGGCTCCATCTTGTGGCCAAAATATAGTATTACCTCAAATAGTAAAAAACAATAATACTCTATCTAATACCATAAAAACCATTAAAATACAAGGATAAAATCATTAAAAATCAGATATAAAACCATTTAAAGTGAAATCAATGTTTAACCCTTTAGGATTAAGTGTACCAATTTCATAAGTCCATCTGGACTCGCATTTACTGAGTTCTTTAACTTTGTTGCTCCCCTCCTATGCAGTTTATATTTATCTATCGCCCAAAATTTAAGATGTGTGGGGTCATTCCCATGGCAGGCAGCAAAATTGCGGGATGCACAATGTCTAGGGAAGCCCTTTTTGATATTTTGTATGTGTTCCTGTATGCGTGTCCACATAGGGTGTTTCATCCTCCCTATATTTTGAAGGAAACAAGAACATTGTAGGATATAGACTACCCCCTCCGTCCTGCAGGAGATAAAATCTTTTATTTCATACTCCTTTTTCGTATAAGTGGATACAAATTTCGATTTTTTTTGTCCATTTAGGTTAGTGTTTTTGCATGCATAACACCTCCTGCATGGATAAAAGCCTTTTCCTTGAAAGAAAGAAATAGACCATTTGACTTTCTAGGGGTGTCTGGTAAATTTTTTGCTATATCATCTCTCAAGGTTGGTGCACGCCTATAGATAAAGTGTGGTTTCCGAGGTAGAGTCGTGTGTAATTCCTGGTCTGCTAATAAAATTGGCCAGTGCTTTCGAATGATGTGCTCCACCTGTCGATGTTGAACATTATAGTTCATAATTAGAGGTATTTCTTGATACTTTGCCAATTTCTTCTCTTTATCTTGTATTAATTGGTATCGGGGGATTTGATAAACTTCCTGAATTTTCTCATTAATAAAAGTCTCATATCTTTTGTGTACAAATTTGTCTCCTATTGTTTTTGCCTTTTCCAAATTTACACTCTGTTCAGTACAATTCCCGAACCGTCCTTTCGGAATATTCACAAGCCAAGGATCATGGTGGCAGCTGTCATCTGGTATGTAACTATTCCTTTCAACCGGCTTAAAGAAAGTTTTTGTGATTAGTCTGTTATTTTCCTGTTGATTTTCTAGATCCAGGAAGTGGATGATTGTGTTGCTAATCTCATATGGAAATGTTATATTGTTTTGGTGGT
The DNA here is from genome assembly GCF_905171775.1 of Rana temporaria. Classification (NCBI taxonomy): domain Eukaryota; kingdom Metazoa; phylum Chordata; class Amphibia; order Anura; family Ranidae; genus Rana; species Rana temporaria. The sequence goes on along the minus strand of NC_053493.1, from coordinate 155,545,902 downwards.
TGTTCAATTTCTCAAAAAATCCCTTCAAACTGGTTTAATCCCCTTTACAATACAATTGTCTATGGACCTTCTGTAAAGGATTAGATCTTCTGGGGCATTTGAATAGATGGCCTGCTCTTCCCATTTGGCCATAAATATATTCGCTACACTCGGTGCATACTTAGCACCTATTCCAATCCCATTCCCATTTAACTGCCTGTAAAAATTCTAATTATGCCCAAAATAACTATGTTGAAGCCCATACGCCAAACACCTCAAAATAAATCTCTTCTGCTTAGAAATTAGGTTGCTAAAGGTATCTAGGGCCCATCTGGCAGTTTTGTATTGCATCTTCATGTTGGATTATCGTATACAACGATAATACATCTGCCGTTGCAATCATATATTTTTCTTGTGGCAGTAACTCACTAGTGTTTATAATCTAAATCAGGTGTTTGATATCCTGCAAATAGGCTCATGTTGATAACACTAATCGTTGCATCAACATATTCACCTAATCTCACATTTATAGATTGTATTCCCATTAATAATTTGTCTGCCAGGTGGATAAACAAGGTCCTTATAGATCTTTGGTACTGTGTAAATGATCGGTACCCTGCATGTATCCGGTGTCAAATATGTCTCTTCTTTTTTGGTAAGGATATTCTTGTGACTTCCTCTTGAGATTAGTTCTCTTAATTCTTATAGGAGAGAGTAGGCACTAGCACCAGCAGCGGTGTGAGTGTAACTAAAAACAAATGAGAAGCGGATGAGCTCCTGGGAGCTAATTAAAACTTAAGACTGTTAGAGAAACAAAGTCCTTTTAGTTCATTTTGGCACTTGAAGGCAGCCCAGTGAAGATGTGAAGCATATCTGATGTCAGCTGGGAAGAAAGCACAATGGCGCCACTCTAAGGCCCCATACACACGAGAGGATTTATCCGCAGATACGGTCCAGCGGACCGTTTCCACGGATAAATCCTCTCAAAGATTTCCGCAGATTTCGATGCGATGGAGTGTACACACCATCGCATTGAAATCCCCGCGGAAATCCTCTGGCGATGACGTGTCGCGCCGTCGCCGCGATTATGACGCGGCGACGGGCGCGACGCTGTCATATAAGGAATTCCACGCATGCGTCAAATCATTACGACGCGTGCAGGGAATCCCTTTGGACGAATGGATCCGGTAAGTCTGTACAGACGAGCGGATCCATCCGTTGGAATGGATTCCAGCAGATGGATTTGTTGTGCATCGCAGAAAATATCCGATCTGCTGGAATCCATCCCAGAGGAGATTTCTCCGCGGAAACAGATCCGCTGGCGTGTACACACCATAGGATCTATCCGCAGAAACCCATTTGCTGGGATTTATCTGCGGATGGATTCTATCGTGTGTACGGGGCCTAAGTGTAATATGTTGGGTTACATTTATTCAGTAAAAGCATAAAGGGTACTCACAAACATAGGTGAGATGAGAGCATGTATCATGTGTCACCAGGGAACGTCCAAGTCAGTCACTGTGTGCGGCTGTGTCCCACTGGGAGACAGGGCTGTGACGTCAATTCCGGATGGACGCTGGAGCAGGTGGATGACGATACTTCCGGGTGCTGTGGGGAGCCAATAGGCAACGCGTTTTGAGGAGCATGCGCTCCTTTCTCAAGCCCGACGGGGGCCATGTTGGATTAGGGCTTTTGTACTCTGTGCACCAGAGCTCCTGGGTCCTAATGTCCCTGTTGTTAGCCCGGACGGTGTGCATATGACAAATTGAAGCTGCAAAAAGATATATATGGGGGGGGAGGGAGGGAAGAAAAAATTGGAAGGGGCACATGTTGTGGCCCCCACATATGACCAAATTAGCTAAGTTGGCTTGATTGTACACAAGTGCTAGCAGAGAGTTATGGCTAGATATAGATGGATCTAGGTACATGTAAATACAGCCGTAGGAGTACTTACTTGTTTGTTGACAGAGACCTTAAGGGCCCTTTCACACTGGTGCGTATTTGCGGTAAAAATAGCGCTATTAAAACGCTCCCCATGCCCCCTCCATTGAAATGAATTAAAAACCGCTGTAAAACGCGGTAAAAACGGAGCGTTAAAATTGCGGTAAAACACTGCGATTTTACCGCCTTTTTACCGCGTTTTTAATTAATTTCAATGGAGAGGAGCATGGGGAACATTTTAATAGCGCTATTTTTAGCGCTATTTTTACCGCGAAAACGCTGCAAAAAACGCACCAGTGTGAAAGGGTCCGGGGCATATTATACCGACCAGTTGACCAATAAGAATGAGTAAGGAGTAGTTGGTTTTTGTGAACAATTTTTCCAGATGAGATTAAGGGAGGAGAGGAGAGGGGGAAAAAAGGGGGGGGGGTTGAACCTGAATTTTTTTTTTATTTTTTTTATTGAACATGATTATAATCATTACTGTATATATAGAGAAGGAAACTTATATCGCTTCACATGGCTATATGTTGTGACATAGTTGTAACAGCACTGTATGTAATCGGGAAGATTTGTCAGATCAAAGTGTTGACCTCCAGAGTATAAATCCAAAAGGTTTCCCTCTGGCAGAGACATTTAAAACGCTCCGCCAGTGGGAACGTATCAGAGATAGACTCAATGACCCAAACCCTGAGGCCCTCAGAGGATTGTTTGTAATGTTGGAAGAAATATCGGGGTACACTATGTAAATCCTTACCGCCCTTTTCCAACCGGCGGTGTTCACTAAACCTTTTCCTAAGGCCTCGTACACACGGCCGAACATGTCCGCTGAAACTTGTCCGTGGACCAGTTTCAGCGGACATGTTCGGTCGTGTGTAGGGCCGACCGGACCGTTTTCCAGCGAACATTTGTCCAGCCGACCGTTTTCCAGTGGACAAAAATTTCTTAGCATGCTAAGAAACATGTCCGCTGGAAACCTGTCCGTCGGACATGTTCGCTGGTTAGTACACAAAAGCATCGTACAAAAAACCTGCGCATGCTCAGTCAAAATGAGGGGACGGGAGCGCTCATTCAGGTAAAACTCGCGTTTGTTTGTGACATGGCACATTCGTCATTTTAAATATCTAGTGTGTTGTTTATTGCCTCGTTTTTTTTCTTTGTTCTCTTGCAAGAATAAACCCGTTCTCTTGCTGATGCTATTTAGACTGAGTTGTCCCATACTGAAATGTGACATTTTTTGCTTGTGATGTAATATTTTTTAAATGTTTGCTAGCCAGATGTTGCATCTTTTTTTTGGTCCTCCACATGTATATATTTATGTTATTTTTAGTTAATGTTGATCTTCTCTAATTTTTTTATTTTTTGGGTTTCAAGTTATGTCAACATTTTTTTTTTTTTGTACTTGGTAATTTTTTTTTAGTTCTTTTGTTGGCAAGTTATGTCAACATATTTTTTTGGTGTTTTTTTTTTTTTACCACACCAAATGTACCCCCCCCCCCAAGGAGTTTGTGTCCTTTGTAAATGACACATTGTATTTGTTTTTAATGTTTGATGCCTAATCACCACAGTATAAAACACAATAGACAAGGTTTTAACGTAAAGCAAAAAGCCATTTATTTTGGCAAATTCAAAAATTATAAATAAACAGAACGGCAGCACTTGATCAGATAGCAAAATACATGCAGACTTGGATTTCCAACATGATCAAGGATAAAATGGCAAACCTCAGGAGGCACACAAAAAAAAAATCAGAAGCAGCAGCACATAACCAAAGGAACCCAAGCTGTGGTAGTCAAACAAGTTCACTTTTGGGGGGAATCAACTGGAAGGCAGGGAATCACTTTGTCTTCTTTGCAGCCTTCCTTCCAGGCTGCCTTACAGCGGATCTTCCACGGACCTGTACACGGCCCCTTGCAGGTGTGGACAATGTGGCAGCAGGAGGATGATGTTCAGCAGGCCGGCCCGGGTCACATAGCTGAGTGTCCCTGGTCAGCATGTCCCTCTCCATCCACCAAAGGACCTGATTAATCAGGCCCTTTGCCAATCTCCTTTGCTCCTCCCCCCCCTTGGTTCAGATCATGAGCCACGGAGGCGCTGTAGACTTCAGTGGTGTTGAGGGGGGCCCTCATTAGAGCACCAGCCTCCTGAATCATCTGGAGGCTCTCGTCCTCCACCTGCCTCATGCGGCCTGGTTGCCTCATCTGGAGGGGAGGAACTTGGCTAGTGGTGCTGAGCCTGGGCCTGGGGACCTGCAGAATGCCACTGGGCTCGGCCTCCTCCTGGCTGCCACTGACCCCTTCTGCCTGGCTGACATGTTCCTCATCAGGAGCTGCCACCTCCTGGCTGGTCTGTTCTTCCTGTGTTAAAAAAAGGGACATGTTGTAATATTTTGCACAATCAAATCACACACATTTTCATGCTCAAGACTGTTTTCGTTTTTCTTCATTTAACTTGAACAGACTCTCCTTCTGACACCTATTTGTATGACCACGACTTGTGTTTTTTTTTCCAAGCTTGGCTTTTAGTTTACAATATCAAGTCAATAAACAAACAATAATTAGCAGCCCAGAAATATGTTGGAAACTACTATACCTCATCAGTGAAGACTTGCATATCTGGGTCCATGTCAGCCAGCCCCTCTGCGGACTCTGCAGGGCTGTGTGGATCTAGGGAAGTTATGCTGGAAGGAAGCGTGGAAGGAAGGCTGGAAGGAAGACTCGAAAGTGAGGCCCTGCCCTCCATTTGATCCCCCAAAAAAGCCATCTCTTTGAAGTACCACAGCTTGGGCTCCTTTGGGTCACTTGCTGCTGCTCCAGATTTTTTGTTGTTGATCTTTGTAAGATCTTCGATATGTGCTCCTGAGGTTCGCGATTTTATCCTTGACCATGTTGTAATTGCAGTCTGGAACCCAAGTCTGCATGTAGGTTGCTATCTGTTTCAGTGCTGCCGTTCTGAGGTCTTTTTTGTGGTAGGAAGGGTCCCTTGTATTCCACAGGATGGGCATTTTCCGATATTTGTGGATCAATCTTAGAATATTATCCGGTCCCTGTAATAGGTCCATCCTTATCCTTATTCTTTCTCGTTATTTTTCTAATTTTAGTCTAGATTAACAAAAGATAAACAAACAGAAAACACGATTTAAAAAAGGCTCAGCTTTGACATTGTCAGAATATGTGCCCAAAACTTTTTCACCTATTATACAAACACAGTGTCTCCTGCTGTTAAAATGCTGGCCAGCTCTGCCCCATTTTTGTACCAAAAATAGATTTTACATGCAGACCCTTTTGTTCCATTTCACTTAATACGTGGCATCTATAACCATCCACAATTATTAATAATGATAGCATTCATCAAGGCACTATTTCATGTGTAGATATCATGCCCCTCAGCATTGATGACATAATACACTTCCTAATTACCTCTGTCCAACCAACACAGAACAATACTTGCATGATCTGAATACACCAGACAAAAATTAAAGGGGAGTTCCACCCACAATTTCACTTTTTAAATATAAATACCCCTGTAATACACAAGCTTAATGTATTCTAGTAAAGTTAGTCTGTAAACTAAGGTCCGTTTTGTTAGGTTGTTAAAGCATTTAAATAGTTTATAATCTAGAAATAGACCGTGGCCATCTTAAGTGTGGGCATCATGAAGCCAGACTGTATGACTTCCTGGATTTCAGCTTTGCATAGCTCGCACATGCTCAGTGCACAAGCAATGTAATAGGTTTCAGTCAGGTTTGCAAGGACTACTGGGAAACATGATGCCTATCCCAGAAACCCTTGCAAATAGCCTAGGCAAATAAGGAGGAGGAAGTAATGAAGGACTACAAAATAAAGGTATTTACAAGCAACAAATTAAATAAAAATTGTCCATTCTGAACACTATGAGATTAGAGCATGCAGCACAGACAAACATAAAAAAATGGGTGGAACTCCACTTTAAAAAGAGGTAGAGCATTCTTCACATCTAGATTTTGTGATGTGTCCAAGCATTTGGAGAACAAAATACCATTTTGGTCCCCAAGATACATCCATCCCCGCTAATTTGAAGAAAAAAACACAAGGGTGGGACTTTAAATGAAACATGCATCCCAGGAGAACCGCAAAACAGTTGAATATGGCAAATAACCAGTACATTAGACCCAAAAACGTTAACATGAGAGCATTGCATATCAGCAATTGGCAGTCAAGTATTTAATCGCATAAGAAGTATATCACAAACAATAATGACATACATAGTATAGTAGTCAGAAATTGAATAGTACATAAATATGTAACAATATATAATAATAAGATAAAATAACATATTGGGTTCATATATAGCAATAGTACAATAAGGGGGGACAAAAGGCCAATTCAATTAAAGCGTGTCTCCATGGTAAAAAATTATTAGAGCTTGCATATGCTGGCACACTCCCGATAGGTATTGGATCTGATGGGTAATATTAATACTACTAACTATATACAAAGGGGGCATCTAACTAGCCCCCAATGGGCACAATGTAGAAATATAAAAAATCTGTATCCTTAAAATGTATCTTCAAGATGGTTGTAACTGTATTTGCTTGGTAGAGTCCAATCGGTGTATGAGGTAGTAGATGTTGCAGTAGCGGTATATATGTATGAGGGCATCTTATTGGCTCAACGCGTTTCGTGGCTACTGCCACTCTTCAGGAGCAGGTATGTAGTAGGAGGTCTATAGATATCAAAATGGTAGAATTTAAAGTACGTAAGAATGGTGAATCTAGGTGTGGGAACAGGAGGGAAGAAATAGAGCAGTAACAATTCCTAAAATGACTTACAGGTATGCCAAGGACTATGAATGTAGGCGTGGAGTCAAGAGGCCGAGGAGGCCTGGTCGGGAGAACAACAGCCCGTGGGAGCTGAGGTGGATGTGCCCCACCACGCAGGATGGTAATCGGGTAACAGGCTGGGGTTTCTAGAAAGGGGTTTCCATAGGTTGAAGTGGTGGGTAGGTCCTCCAAGGGTGCAACCATCTATAGAGGAATGGGGGTGGAAAATATTGAAAAAGCAAAAAGTGGCAAATTGTGTGTGTAATGAAAATGAGTAGGTAAAATTAAATAGACTGGGAACCAGTGGGGAAAGGAGGGTATCAATAGGTGGAGTGGTAGGCAGGAACATAGAGTGAAGTAGCAGTGTAAGTGATAAGCAGTAGGATGGTATAAAATATAATACATTGTGGTAACAATGTATATAGTGAGAGAGCCTCAATACTGAGGTGATGGATCATAAGCACTAAGTAAAATAGTGATCAATGATAAAGAGAGGTGAAATAAGAATAACAGGGTGTGATGGTAACAACCATCAGAATTTACTGTGATATGCAAGTCTGTGAAGGTGAATGCTGCAAGTGCATTCATGGACATAACCATTTGAGGGGAGGTACTGGTTATTTGCCATATTCAACTGTTTTGCGGTACTCCTGGGATGCATGTTTCATTTAAAGTCCCACCCTTGTCTTTTTCTGTTTTGCCTTAGTGTGCAAACACCATACTGGTCCTAAAGAAGTTCAGACAGATCTAAAATATCTTACGTTTCCAAAAGATAGTCAGAAGATCAGGACATGGCTAGGAAATGCTGGTATGCAGGAAGCAATGATAGAGGAATATATTCCTCTTATACTTCAAGATAAGCGCAGCGACTTTTACCGCTTCTGTTCAGGCCACTTCACCGAAGAATCTTTTACTGGGCAAGGAAAAAGGAGAAAACTCAAAACGGACGCTGTACTTACAATCTTTGAGGAAACCCCTTTGACATCATCTGCCCAAAATAAGTGGCAAAAAAAAAAATGAACTGAATCAAAAAATCTACATTGAATAAGGCTTCAACCTCACAAGTTTTAGTTCAATGTAAATGCAATATTTTAAAAGTCGATGCTGCCACACAAACTGCTATATTCGATTTGCCACTCGCAGGGGCGTCGGGAGGCCCGGGCTTGGGTGGCTGGAGCCCCGAAAAGCCCCGAGTCTCACTATTGTGAGCCCCGAGCCGAGCGGCCACCGCCGGGAACGATCTGTTCCCGAGCGCCGCCGAACCGAGTGCCATAGCAGCAGGTCCCACCTTCTGGAGCCTGTGATGGACGTCCCACTGCTCCAATACCGCGCCGCAGGCTCCAGAAGGCGGGAATTACAAATTCACACGGCGCTCGGCTCTCCTCTCAGGCTCCTCGGCTATCCTCAGTGGCGTTGCTATGGAGGTGAGGCCCGCACCCGGGTGACACCCGACTTAGACTGGCGCCGCGGCTCCCTCCTTCCCTTCCGGGATCTGAGTCTCCAGCGATGTGCGGGGAGAATGGGGGGAGTGAGGCAGAGACAGACTGGGTGCCCGGGTTCCGACCGTCCCCACACACACGGCCACAATTAAATCTCACTGCTGCTTTCTCCTCAGATCGGAAGTGTACACAGGCACCTTGTGACACCATCCATGCTACAGTGGACAGCACCTTCTCTGAGGTATGCTACAGGAGTACTGTATTGCAGAGGAGGGGGACATAGTGGTTGGGTGGGGAGGGGCATTTGCAGGTAAAAATTATGCTGCCAGGAGTTATTTTAGGTGGGTTAGAGAATAGGTGCTAGAGGGTGCTCTTTGTTTTGGGTTAGAGAGGTGTCGGACTTGTACTAGAAGTAGGAGGGGGCAGATATGAAGTTTGACCCCTCCGCCAGCGCAATTCCTCTCCCCTCCCAAAGCACCCCCTAGCACATATCCTTTAACCCCCCCAAATCAAAGGTTCCATCTCAGCTTCATCCAATCCCATCCAGCTCCACCCACCCCCCGATCCTATACCCGCTCATCCATCCCCCGATCCCATTCCGGCTCCACCCACCCCCCTGATCCCATCCCCACTCCATCTATCCCCCTAATCCTATCCTCGCTCCATACAACCCCCTGATTCCATCCCGCCTCTATCCATTCACACCGATCCCTTCCCAGCTCCACCCAGCCCCCGATCCCATACCCACTCCAGCTATCCCTCTAATCCAATCCCGGCACCATCCATCCCCCCAATCCCATCCTGGCTCCATTCATCCCCCCCTGATCCCATACCCGCTCCATCCCTCCTCCCTGATCCTATCCCTGCGCCATCCATTCCCCCTGATCCTATCCCCGCTCCATCCACCCCCCGATCCCGTCACATTTTTTATTGCATTCCAATTATTTATTGGTTATGTTAGGATTAATCACACGTGTGTTAGCAACAGAAACCTTCACAGGTAGTGTGGCACAAGGCACCACACCTAAGGAAATAGCCTACGAAACTAAAATCACAGATCTCAAGGGTCATTAAATAAGATTAACCTCTGAACAATTGAAGGGACTCTCCTTGCTTGTGAGTTCACCCTTCAGAGGTGTCCAACATTTTTCATCACATACCAATTACGGCACTTATCGCATAGTTGTCACAGGGTTTTGCAGGAACATTCATTGGAAGTTACAAACACCCCTTAGGCAGCGCCACCACCCCTTCATCCAAATAATCCACTTTTTTACTCCTTCGGGAGGACTATCAGGGGGGGCAGCAGCCCATATACCCACCGTAGAGCGGAATCTATTTTAATCAACCAGTGTGTAGTCAGGTCAGTGTATGCAGGACAGTGTAGTCAGGTAAGGTCAGTGTGGTCAGGTCAGTGTAGTCTGTAGCAGGGCTGTGGAGTCGGAGTCTAGGAGTCGGAGTCGGGGGAAATTTTGGGTACCTGGAGTCTGAGTCGGCAAACAATGCACCGACTCCGACTAAATTTTAGATTGGAATAAAAAAAAAAAAAAAAGCAAGTTTAAATGTCCCAATTCACAAAAAGTTATAATTAATGACTTCTATACTGTAAGAATAAAGACCAATGCATGCAGTGCCTCACTTAACCGCAAAACGAACACGTTAAGTGACCGTGAAGAAGCATGCTTTTCATGCGCTTCCCTATATGGCACGCAACGCACAATTAGGAGCTGCAATACTTCTACTTTCCATAGTGTTGTGTTCTGCTTTTACAGGGAACGCATGTTAGAGAACCAGTAAGTGTCCAAATAAAAAAATTCCAACAGGAGTTTTATAAAGCACTAAAAGAAGTTGAAAAGTATGATCGCTCATCAAAACTTACTGTTGAAGAAGCCATCCTTGTTTATCCAGAGATCGTTAGTGATGTGGCCAGAATAGTCACGGCAATGCCACCCACCCAAGTCAGTGTCGAAAGATTATTTTCAGCCCTAAAAATAAAGTCTGACTTAAGAGCCTCTATGAAAGAGGATCTGGCAGAGGCAATTCTCTTCCTTAGAACTCTACATTGAATTGATTTGCATTTGCTAAGCCTATAACTACATTTCAAGATTAATATAAACCATTTCTAGGTTTTACAGATTTTGTTTTTGGTTCATTATAGATAAGCTTTGTTTTTGTTCTAAAACAACCAAATAATGTGGTTTGTATTTTTGAACTGGTAAAAATCCTGTTCCTGATGTTTATGCCTGCTGCTACTATCCAGCCACTTGATTGTTTTCATTGTGTTTGTCTTTTGCTTAAACTGTGCAATACAGTAGACTGTTGGCTTCCCAGCCAGTAGTCCTGTGGTAGGTTGCGTTTCTTTCCCTCAAGGAATGTATAAAATACATGCTCATATTAATACAGAGGAGTTGGAGTCGGGGAGTCGGAGTCGGAAGTACATAAAACTGAGGAGTCGGAACATTTATCTACCGACTCCACAACCCTGGTCTGTAGTCAGGTAAGGTCAGTGTAGTCAGGTAGGGTCAGTGTAGTCAGGACAGTGTATGCAGGTCAGGTCAGTGTAGTCAGGTCATGTCAGTGTGTACCAACACACACACACACACTCACGTAGGTCAGGGTATGTGTATCAGGTAGGTCACCCTGCACCACTCCACCGCCCGCGCACACCCCCTCCCCCCGGTGCCGGCTTGGCTTCGGGCTGAAGCCCCTGGTCTTTTTGGCACCTAGCAACGCCCCTGGCCACTCGATCGGAGGAACCAACTTGTAAAATTGCAAATCAAGAAATATTAAATTTGGATCATGATTATGTATTAACCGAGGAATCTCTAATGGCACCACCACTTGAGGTATCCACACCAATTATTCATGCACATTCCTCAGCCACTCAAGGAGCAATGTCACCCTTATTCTTAGAAAGTCCATTGCCCATAAGAAAGTGTAAATTAGCCTACGAAAACGATCCCAGTTTTCATCTGACTGTGACACTCCTCAGAACGGAGACGTGAGTCTCGCTGAGAGTGTGGATGACACTCAACCTGAACCAGAACCTGAGGATGAACTGTCATATCCAGAGGATTTGGTGAAGGAGAGAAAATTCATCATTTTTGAAAAATGTCTTGATGAACTACTTTTTGAAATGAGTTGTCCCAGTGAAGGGTGTCAGGAAGTTATAAAAAAATTAGAAAAACAAACAATTGGTACTATCATTGTAGTGTACTCGATATGTTCGGGAGATCATCGACTCAAACTTTGGAACAGCCAGCCAAAAGTCAAGAATTATGCCGCAGGAAACATTTTGTTGGCAGGCGCAATCAGTGTAAGTGGAGGAAATTATACAAAGGTAAAAGAAATGTTTGACCTTTGCGGAATCCTGATATTGAGAAAATCTTCATTTAATCGAGCACAAAATCAGTACATTTTTAAAGCTATCTACCACAGCTGGCAAACAGAAATTAAGAAGGTGACTGAAGAATTTAGTTCTAAGCCCTTGTGCCTTATTGGTGATGGTCAATACGACAGCCCTGGTTTTTCGACCAAATATTCAACATACACTTTCATGGATCTTGATTCCAAAAAAATTGTGGATTATGAAATGGTGCAGGTGTCACAAACAACTTCATCTGTTGTGATGGAGAAATTTGGCTTTGAAAAATGTTTGGATAGGATAATTGGCAAATAATTAGATGTAAAAATGATAGGAACATATTGGCACACTGGCATACAAAACTTGTTAAGTGAAAAATACAAACACATAAAGCACCAATTCGACCTGTGGCATTATGCAAAAAATGTAAAACACAAATTGACAAAAATTAAAAAAAAAAAAAAAAAATATATATATATCGTGCAATTTTGAAGTGGATTTCCCCCGTAGTGAAAAATTTCTATTGGTGTTCTATCGCTTGCGAAGGAAACGAAGATCTTTTCCGTGAACTTTGGCATGCTCTACTACACCATGGGAGAGATGTTCATCTATGGAAAATTGTCGATGTCGAGCATAAATGCCTTCACGGTGAAGTCAGTGTGGAAAACCCGACTGTTCCTTGGTTGATTTTAAATACACCTGCATATCATGGCTTATCCTCAATTGTTTTGAATCAACAACTTGATAAGACATGAAACACCTGACATATTCTTGTCAGACAGGGGTGATAGAGACGTATCACAGTATGATTTTAAAATATCGTCCAAAAAGAATCAATTTTGGTATAGATTCTATGGATGCGAGAACCAAATTGGCGACCTTGAGCCCCAATCATAATGTGATACGGAAACCTGCCCTGACTAAAAAAAGAGATGAAAGTGGTGCTGAATATTGGGTCGAACGTAAAAACTTAGAGTTTCCCAGGGGTCGAAAAAAATGGATTGTCAGGAATGTCTACGAAAAGATGAATAACCATGCTTTTGTAATGCTAGCAGACAGGATTTCAATAGTGGATGGAAACCTGACAAGTACTTGGCGAAGCAGGAAAATGGATATGTCCCAAAACATTGCCTCATTGGAAAGGCCGGAAACCAGTGTAGCTGTGAAAGCACACATGTCTCGCTTTCCTACTACTAAAGACTAAGCAATGCCTTGTTCTTTGGCTTTTTTTGTTTACCATGTAATATCGATCTAACAGCTATATTTTTTTTTATTTTTTTATATATTGTAAATATGTTTAATGTTTTTGGTTAGGTTTGTCAACAGTTCAATAAAGTGTGTGTTAAAAAATACTTTATTAAAATATTATTATAAAAAAAAAAATATTACATAAAGCATCATGTATAATAAAACCCAAAAATTTTTTTTTTGAACAGAACTATTTTTATTATGTAAAATTTAAATACAATACTTTAATATATTAAACAACAACAACAAAAACAAACATTTTAAATTACATAATTAATGAAATGCCATCTCGGATGCATCATAGTCCTCTGAATACATAAATCCAATGTATGCTCCGTTTTGGATCAGGAAAAAGCTGGCGTATAACGTTAACAGCACACGACGGGATCACCCTCCTGTTACCTTTCCCTAGGTAACCGTAGATACATGCTATATAAGTCCTATACACAGTTTTTCTTAATCTCCTAATTAAACAATTAAATTGTATCAAAATATATAAATATTGGAAAAAGAAAAAGGACAAACATAGTAGTGTAAATTGGATAAATATTATATATTTTTTTAAATTTACCTGTTGTTATCAGCATCTACCTCTGGTCGTTCCTCTATATATACAACATTATTCTCACAAGTTGCTCTGAAGCTACTACAGAACAGAAAATATCTGATTCTGTAATGCAATTTCTTCCTTCCGGTATAAATCCTAACCCATCATCAAGTTCTTTGCAGCAAACAGCTTCTACTTGTGTGGGCATTTCTATGCAACACTAACAAACACCAAGGGCCAGATTCACAGAAGAAATACGCCGGAGTATCTACTGATACTCCGGCATATTTTCAAATTTGCCGCGTCGTATCTTAATTTGTGATTCACAAACAAGATACAACGGCATTTGGCTACGATCCGACAGGCTTACGGCTTCGTACGCCTTCGGATCTTAGGCTGCAATACTTCGGCCGCCGCTGGGTGGAGTTAGCGTCGTTTTCCAGCGTCGGGTATGCAAATTAGCTTTTACGGCGATCCACAAAGGTACTCGCGTGCGTTACGTCGTCGCAAGTCGTTTTTTCCCGTCGCAAAGTTAAGCCTGCTTTTTCATGGCTTAACTTTAGACCAGCCATGTTAAAGTATGGCCGTCGTTCCCGTGTCAAATTTCAATTTTTTCCTATGACATCCGGGAATACGTTACGCACGTCGCCGTTCAAACAATACGTCGGGGTGCTGTAATTTCGCGCAAAGCACGTCAGGAAATTTCCTAACGGAGCATGCGCAGAACGTTCGGCGCGGGAGCGTGCCTAATTTAAATGGTACACGCCCCATTTGAATTAGGCGGGCTTGCGCCGGACGGCTTTACGTTACACCGCCGTAAGTTTACACGCAAGTGCTTGGTGAATTGGGCACTTGCGCTGAAAACTTGCAGCGGTGTAACGTAATGACGATACGTTACGCCGCCGCGATTCTTTATGAATCTGGCCCCAAGTTTTGTTTCCAATTCTATCATCAGCATTAGCTTGTGATTGGGAGGAATCACTCCTAGTAGAAGAGGCAATGGTAGGGTTGATTGGGAAGGCAGGATCGTTTTCACGTGGCGGATACCTGGATAATAGTTGAGTTCTAAGCATATTCCACTACAAAGAAAATAAAAAAACAAAAACAATATTGATCAAAAATATGATTTATGGATATATATACATATATCTATGTCTGCAGATCTAAAAATAGATAGTTTGTCTGATAATTGAAAAAAACAATTACAAAAAATTTAAATTTCTTTGTAAATATCTAAATCTCTCTTTATGTATGTGTATATAAGAATGCACACGTATTTAAATATATATATTTATTTTGATAAAAGAGTAATTTATATATATATATATAATAGATTATTAGGCGTCGGCTGCCAGAAATAGCCAGGAAGGCTAAGGGCCGTTGGAAGACTCCAGCTGTTCAGAGTGAGGCAATTAAAGGCCTCTATAAAGTAGCCCAGAGGATAACCACTAATTGGCTGGTAGACGCCCAGAGTGGCTAGGATTTATTTTATATTTGATTTTGTTTATGCTGTTTGGATGCTTGCAATTGCTGGAAAACAAGATGGAAAATAAACCAAAAACGTTGTTTTCAACCATCTTCGACTGCCAGTCTGTATAAATTCAGTGTGTGGTGAACTCATCCAAGGGGTCACACACCCCCGCTACCGAGCTAACCCCTTACAATTTATATATATATATATATATATATATATATATATATATATATATATATATATATATATAAAAAAATGTATTTAGATCAATACAGTCTTATTAAATACACTCATATATACAGTGTCTGTGTGTATATATATATATATATATATATATATATATATAGTGTGTGTGTGTGTGTGATCTACATATTTTTTTAATAATACACACACACACACACACACACACCTAAAAATATATACTGTGTGTATATCTAGATATACACACAGACACTATAAATAAATATATATTTTTTTTAACTATCATTTTTTATTAAAATTAAATTATTAAACTTACTCTTTCCTTTTCACTCAATAATCTGTAGCTTGCTGCTCTTGACGCTGGAGATCTTGGATCACTCTCCTGAAAATAAAAAAATAAACTAATAATGCAATTTGTAAAAAAAATATAATAGCATATAAAGCCAAATATTATAACAATTTAATTTACCATTTCAATGGGGGATTAGACTTTGTACTGTAGTCAATATTATCTATTTTCGGAAATTAAAAAAATATATATATATTATAAAAATATAAAGTGTCAATAGTATAGTAACGATATTATACTTTAATTATATTTATAATACTTAAAATCCAAATGAAAAAGTTAACACATGCATTTTTTTCCCGTAAGTTAAAGGCTTAATAGAAAAAAATATAGTAGGATCTGATAATGTTTTTCTTTACAAGGCTTGACTTATGCTAAACAGTCCTGGAGTCTTTTTAGAATACTGTAGAATTTAGTATCTACTCATTTAATGTTATTTACTATGTGTCTGTCTGAGTCATGAAGTCTGTTGGGGTAACAATGGAAGATGGAAACAATGGAAGATATAACTAATAAATACAGGTGGCCTGTTTTTTTTCTTAGGCAGTCACAAGGATTTGTTGATAACAACTAAAGAGCCAGATAAAACCACCTTGAAAAAGACCAGACTAGACTCAGACAGTAGATAACAGAACTCATTCATTATAAATGTAATATATGCAACGTTTTCAGAGTTTTAATACATAAAAAAGTTAATTTTAAACAATGATGGATTGCATACCAAAAATACATCCATTAAATAATAACACTTATTACAGTGCCTTAAAGTAATCCAAACTAAAAAAAAAAAAATATCTTACATTTTTAAAGTAATCCTACCTAGTTACATTTTGGCATTTTATGATGTCTTCTGTATTTTCACCCAATGGATTCAAGTATATGGCTTTTTTAGCTAATGGGTAAATAGCCTAGTTAAAATAAATAAATAAAAGAAACCTTTAAAATTGCATTATGTTGATTTTTCCAAAACCATTGGCATACTTTTCCAATTCCTTGGTCTTTAGCGCGTTGAACAATATGAAAATAAAAGCAAGACCAAAGAGAAAAGGATAGGAAATAAAATTACCATTTAACTAAATGTATTAGTATTGCAATATTGTTATGCTGTATATCATTGTGAGAAATAGCAACAGTAAATAAATACATGAATCATGCCTCAATGGGTATACTGAAACCTCCCAGTCTTTATTTCTATATAGCATTTAATACTACTGCTTGCACAGTAGTAGAGATATGTTTGAGGTGTAAACAATTTAAAAGCCATTTTCAAACTAAATATAAAAAAAATATACAATCGGATTCCAGGAAACAAGCAGAAGATTGGAAAAATTTCAAGACTTTGCAGTTGCATATAAAATACCTTTTATTTAAAAATTCACTAAATTTCTTACCAATAATGTCCAATGGTGCGACTCATGGACAGCCCCAATCAATATGTCAAAATTTGAAACGATTATCTGCAAAGTTAATACATATACAAAATAAGTTAAAGGAGTTGTCAAGTCAGAAGTTTTTTTTATCCTAATGCATTCTATGCATTAGGATACAAATCCTTCTGGGTGTAGCAGCCCCCCCAGCCCCCCCCCCAAATACTTACCTGAAACCGATCTCTGTCCAGTGATGTCCACAAGTCCCTCGGCTGTCCGGGACACTCCCTCCTGATTGGCCAATGACACCGGGGCTGTGTCTCAGCCAATCTAGAGAGAGAGGGGGTGGGGCCGAACGGCAGCTCCGTGTCTAAATGGACAGACTGAGCTGCAACTCGGCTCGGGTGCCCCCATAACAAGTTGATTGCTGTGGGGGCACTTGACAAGAGGGAGGGGCCAAGAGGTTGCAAAGAGGGAACCGAGAAGAGGAGGATCCAGGCTGCTCTGTGCAAAACCAACTGCACAGAGGAGGTAAGTATAACATGTTTGTTATTTAAAAAAACAACAAAAAAAACTTTACAATCACATACAGTATTTGTAAAACTTAATGGAGAAAAAAATAAAATGTTAAATTACCTTTCTTAATGCTGGTGGTTTTCCTTGCCAAATGCTGCTTATTGCATATGTGTCAATTTGACATGCTTTTTTTGTTGACCTTTTATTAAAGGTTTCTACCAATAACCATATGTAGGCATTAATGATCTGCAAAAACTATTTTATCATAGTAGAACCAGAATCAAACAATGGCCAAAAAGAATGCGATAACATGCTAGTGAAAGTTAATTATCAATTAACCGAAAATTCAGAAATAACTCACTTGGCTTTCCAGCTCATTTCCTGGTTTAAGACACAGGATATCATTGTCAAATTGAATATGGATAAATTTTTGACATAAGTATATTTCCCGTTCTATTTTGCCAAATCTCCAGTGTAACTAACTATAAAGGAAAAGTAATGTTTTTTACTTTTTTTATTAAAGAACATATCAAAGCAATATTATTGTAGTTTTTGGTTAAGTATACCTTGAGCATGTGGACTCTTTTTCTTGCGCTTTAAAATCCTCCTTCAGCTTTATCTGTTAAACCTTTAATGGTAGAATCACTGAGTCTTTCCGATTGTGCAGATGTTTTTAAATCTTTTGTAATGTTGGGGTTTTCTTGAGTCATATAAGGGACCCGTCCTGTAGGTTTTCTAAATGACTTTAAATTGTCAATATTTACCATTTCAGTGTTTTTTTTCTCATCTTCGATTAGGGCAACTTTTGCCTTCCAAACATAAAATGGTGAAGGGTCCCAGAAATTTGGAATCCATCTCCCCCCCTTTTTCTTTGGAGGGATTTGACGTTTTTTTTTTAAAAAAAAAACTGTCTCCTACATGGTAAATGTTGCTTTTAAAACCGTCATTTTTTTTTTTTTTTTGTTATAATTTTGTTTGATTCCATTATGTTCTTTTGAACAATTTCAGCTATTTTTTTCTCTTAAGCACAATCCCTCTGAAATTTCTTCATTGGCCACAGCTCCTTTCACCATTTCATGTGTTACCTAGAAGTTTCCGATAAACAAGATAGTTAAGAATTAATACAGGCTATTACAGGCTATAATAGCCTTCAAGAAAAATATAAAATCAATAATTTGATTTTTAAAAAGGCAACAAAACAACATTGTTATGTCTCTCCAGTCTTTTAAATTAGACGAACATTCAGTATGTTTTAAATGTTCACAACTTTCTATTTTTTGGCGAAGAATACATATACAGTGTATGAATATATATATATATATATATATATATATATATATATATATATATATATATATATATATATATATATATATATATATATATATATATATATATATATATATATAGTGACAAGGTCGCAGAAATAGCGATATTGTAAAGCAGCAAAGTCGCTGATCTTAAGCAATAAATACGGCTTTATTGCACTAAAAAAAAAATTATACAAAACAAAATGGCCTACTCCAATTTAGGAGGCTAACTAACAGTAGTGTCCCTCACTACACTGTACTGGAGGGGCTATTCCAGCCTCCAGTATAAACAAACAAAATAACAGTCCAAATAAACAATTATCTGTGACAGACCTTGTTCCTCCAATGTAGACAGTCTGCAACCTGTCCGTCCAGCTCAGCATACCTCTCACACTGAGCTCTACCTCTCCACTTCCCTACCAGGTGATTATTAATTAATAGGGGGGAGAGAGGAGGTTTACCTGTTGGCCTGGCTTAACCCCTTCAAGGGCAGGGAAAGCTGACCTTTCCAGTCTCTCACTGGCGTACATAAAATCGTGTACCCTGTCACAAAATATATATATATATACATATACACACACGTGTGTCTATTCACACATTTTGCATTGCTCCCTCACAATGTCCCTAAATGTCATGCAAATAATTCATACTTCCTATACTTAACCACTTAAGGACGTTAGGACTTTCCATGCTTGATCTCAGTGATCTCATCTTTTACGAGCTGCCTGAGAGTGATAGGAGTGTGATTGCTGTGAGCAATCACACTCCTATCACTCAGACAGCCGGTAGAAGCTGAGATCAGTAAAATCATACCATGTACAGAGCTGTCACTAAATGCCTCTGCTTAGAGACATTTAGCTGCCCAAGACCTCTGATAGCCGTTACTCTACTCACTGCCATCAAAAGTCCTGAGTGACAGCTGATTCCAGTGCATGCTGGATTATTACTGACAGTCCCTAATGTGGGACAGCCCATAATAACAAAATATCAGGCAGTAAGATTGACTGCATGTCACAATTACTGCCTGTAATAAATGGCAAGGCAGTGTTTAAACACACTGGCTTGCCATATACTATCTCTCCCTTTCAGCACAAACTGACAAAAAGAGAATTGCAATTGTTAAAAAAAATAATTAAAATACAAGTATTATAAATAAAAATGTATTCCATTTATTATCATCACTATAAATATTAACCCCTTACCTTCATTATCTACAGCTGAGTTTTAAATTAGTTTCACACCCTCAGGGGTTATTTATTGTTTAAAGGGTTTTTTTTACCCTAAAAAATAAAAAAAAAACACAGATCCTGTTCTACAGCTCAGTGCTTGTTCTGTGTAATTTTGCCCCCCCCCCCCCCCGTTAACACCAAAAAAACATGGCTGATCTTGCCAGTTTATACCCTCCCCTTTGTACACTGACCACGGTGTATTGTGGCTGCTGAGCCCAGACACCATGGTCAGTGTACGTGCCTCCGTCATCTGTAACACTGCACTGTCCTCCTCCACCCTCCCCTCCCTGCCTGTCGGCTCTTACTAACACCACTGTTCCCCTCTCAGCTGCTACAAAACTATGTTATGTTTACATCATCCCCTCTGTTAGATTACACTCTGTATCCTAATGCCTGAGGTTTATTTTAAAAAATACGATTTCTACCTGTTTCCTCAGTGTCGCTTGGCCGTCACGTGACTCCCAACTTTCGCCTACTTTACTCCCCGCCTCCTCAGCTGACATCAGAAGAAGGTTTTGGCTCTGCCCCCTGGAAATGTCAGACAGAGAGAGGAGAGATCCAGGAGTCACGTTATCAGCGTGATGGGTGCACTTTATGTGAAAAATTTAAATTATATTTGAACAAACAGAGCTAAAATCAAAGTTTTGTTTATGTTCAGAACATGGGCAATTGTCTACTTCCTAAAAGGTTAAACATCCCTGCTACTGACATTGACTCCTGTAGACATATAACTTCATGAAGGCATATGTGTCTTTGTCTTTCTGCAACTTATCTCACTGATCAGTGGCAGTACTGGGGTGGGTTACCCAACCAAAATGTGCATGGCCATCTCTGAAATACAAAAGTAAACTATATTCTTTTTCATTGATATAGCAAGTCATTCCGAGTTAACACATTTATAACGTGAGTACTATCAATCAATTGCATAAAAACTTACACCGAATTTAGTTGGCCACATTATGAAGACTAGATGTAGAGACTGGTGGAACATTTTTGACAAATTTAAAAAGATGTTTAACCAATTACTAGAGAAATGTGCAATACAATAGGCTGCAGTGGTTATAGTGTTTAGCACATTAATTAGAGTTATAAATTATTATTTAATTTGTAAATCTAATTACTAACCGGCAAATCCTCAGCAATTTCACTGGGATACCGTGCCTCTCTTCCAAACAACATAAAGAATGGACTATACTTTGTTGTTATTTGTTTCTTAGTATTTATTCCAAATACAACCGCATCCAAATACATGTCCCAGGTATATGTTTTTTCCTGAACAAGTTTTCTTAAAGATCTAAGGCTGCATTCACACCTAGGCGACAAAACGCCTGAAGCACGACGCTACAATACGCTGGAGGGGAGAAATAACATGATTCTCTATGGAGATGGTTCACATCTCCACGCCGAACCCCTGAAGCTCAAACAAGTCCCGGACCCTTTTTTGTCGCGGCATATCGGGCGGCTTCGGCGTTCTCCATACCCGACAATGACCTGTACAAAACCGCGGTAAACAATGCTGCAATTTGTCGCGGCACATCGCGGTAAAAAAATCGCCTACGCCTAGGTGTGAATGCAGCCTAAAGAAAAAATGCAAAGGAATGAACAACATTTTAATTGCAAGATGTAAAAAGAATATAGCAATTAAAAAATAAAAAATATATTAACTCAAAATTATATGTTTACACAAGTATCAAACATTAATCATTGATAAAAAAACAAATTACACTGCTGATTTTAATTTGCCCGCGCTATAGCCAAAAGACAGCTACAGCGCAGGCCTTAATTTCCGGGAGGGTGTAAATGGACGTCCTCCCGTCCTACCAAATACAAAACTATCGAAATGCAGTGTACATGTATATTATAGTTTTATGAAGAAATTTACTGAGAGTTTTTAGGAAACATACCTTTTTACATGGTTCCATTCAGTTTTTCAACTAAACCATTAGTTTGTGGATGGTACGCAGAGGTGTAGCTTTGCCTTATTTGAAGACGTTGACAAATCTCTTTATTTAACTAGAACCAAGGGGTGGAACAAGCAAGGGCACATTTTATAAAAATTATATTCATATACAAGATAATTGAGTGAACACATAGCAAACAAATGTTGATTATAAATGTTACATATACCTTATTACAAAATTCCTTGCCCTGATCAGTCAAAATCCGTTTAGGTGCACCAAATAGGTAAAATTATTTAGTTATACATTGTACAACTTCAGGTGAAGATTTGTTTTTTTTAATGGGAATGCAATAGCCCATTTTGTGAAATAATCTATAATTGTACATATGTACTAATTGCCATGTGGTGTTCTTGTTAACTTTCCAATCAAGTCCATTCCTAATAGCTCCCACAGTTCTGTCACCTATGTAAAACAAAATAAAAGTAAATGCAATTTTCATTAATAGATAAAAATATATGTAATATTTACATTATCAAGTGACTGAAGAAGTGTATAGATAGATATCACTATCAATACATTTTATTTCTAAAGCAAGATAATGTTTTAAAACAGTGATGCTCAACCTCCCTAAAGTCATGGGCCAATTTCAAAATTGGAACATACCATGGGCCATACAATAGACATGTCTTACATACCACTTTTAGGTGTCCGTTTATGAAACAGAGAAAAGCCATGATATTCAGGATCACGGATGATCTCTGGTGTGTACCGGTTTATGTAACTGAGATGAAGAACAGATATCTTCTCATCACAATGCAGGACCGTTCTATCACAAACAAAAGGTTTATGAAAGTGAGATCTGAAATCGTAGTATTATTCCAATGGCTTTACTTTTAATTTTGAATATGTTTTGAACATTTTTAAAATTTAAAATATTTCCCTTGTTCATGCATGTTCAAAAGCTGAGCTGTGCTGCTTAACTGATCAATATCACTAGTGTTGATAATACAATCTAGTTTAAGCTAATCTCTATATATTTTTAAAAACTATTGTACAGAGGCTTCATATTAGGGCACATTTGTACAGAGGCTTCACAAGGTTTTCAATTAAGGGTCCAGAGGGCCTAAGATTAGAATTTAACATCCCAAACAAAACTTTCTTTAAATACCTCCAGGTTAGACATGCTATTCAGACCCAGTTCAAGACCCTCCCATTAATTAGGGCTAAGACTCCTGTCATTAATAAAATAGCCCAAAAAGTTTCAACAAAAGGGTTCATATCTGAACTATATAACAAACTGGGCGACAGGATTATAAACCCAAAGGGTAATATAAGGAGTAAAGAAAGTTGGGAACGGGACTTGGGTCTAATAACCCAAGAGAGATGGGACAGGATCTTGGCCAGAGCGACATTAGTGTCTATTGCCCCCGCACAGAGACTGTCTCACCTCTTTTTGCTGCATAGAGTATATTACACCCCCAAAAAAATGCACCAATTTGGCTGGAAACTTGATGACCAATGCCCTAGATGCTCTGCTACCGGTGACCTCGTCCATATTTTTTGGAGATGTCCTAAATTGTTTAGATACTGGACTGAAGTCATCAATAAGCTTAACAACGTTTTTGGGACCTCATTGGTACTAGAGGCTAGAACCTGTCTCTTGGGAGACATGGAAGACGATAGTCTTCCCCAGGGGACAATGGAGGGGGTATTGAGAGGCCTATTTCAGGCACGTAAATTAATTGCCCAGCGGTGGCAGGCGCATGATCCTCCATGTGCTAGGCACTGGTCTGAAACAATAAATAGGTTAATAGAGAGTGAGAGAGTGATATATGTTAAGCAAGGAAACCACAAAAAATTAGAGAAAGTGTGGGGACCTTGGTTGAGATATATGGGCCTCCCGAGGCAGAGGTAAAATGCCTATGAGTAATAGAAATCCCCCTCCAGTCAATAAGGCCGGGAAACCTGAAAATAGTCAAAAACAACGGCAAACAATATTTGAGTTGAATTTCGTATCCTTCCTTTTTGAGTCTTCCTCTTTTTTTTTTTTTTTTTTCTCTCTCTCTCTTTTCTCCTACCAGATTCCTTTGGTTTGAAAGACACGGAGGCGACCTGAGGGGGGGGGGGGAAGGGGGGGGGGGGAAGGGGGGGGGGGGAAGGGAGGGCGGGGAAGGGGGGTGGGATGGTAATGTTATTATAGATATATAGGCAGCAGGATAAAGTCGTTCTGAATGTAGGTACTATGTAAAAGTTATAATACTCTTGTTTGTTTGTAAACATATCACATTTTGTAAAGAAAGAAAGAAATATAAAATAAAAAAAAGTATTGAAGTTAAAAAGGGGTCCAGAGGGCAACATGGGTTGAGCACCCTTGTTTTAGAAGCATGGACTAAAAAGATTATCAGATTTAGCCCCCCCCCCCTTCCCTCAGTATGGCTTCCACAGCATTTCAAGGGGTCTATGCAAAGAGTAGATCAGTCAGGGAAAACATATACAACTGATTTGAATAATTGAAATGTTCTGGAAGCGAAAATAAGAGGGCGGGTGAAATAAATATGACGGCAACAGACAGCTGAGGGACAGCTGAAAGGGTTCTGGGAAAGAAGGAAGAGTAAGGAGGATTTATTCAAAAAATAGAGCAATCAGGGAAATTTACATACAAGTGATTTTTAACTACAGAAATGCCAGGGTCAAGGGAGAGATGGAACAGTGGGGATGTTGTAGCCATGTGTGTGTAGCAGTCAGGTAAAGCAAACAGAAGGCAGTTGAACCCTTGAAAAGTTGTTGCGACTGTCAAAATGTTTGTTTATGGGTACAAGCCAAAATGCAGGCCTAAGCACTGAAATTTGCTTTCTGGTTTATGGGTTTAAGCCAGAATGCAAGTGTGTTTTCTGTAGTTTCAAGAAACAAAGCCTATGTGTGTGCATCAGTGGCGTACCCTGGAATTTTGCAAATAGGGGCAAAAAGACACAGTTCACAAAATGTTCACCAGCACGATAAAACAAGATGACTGCCGGGAGTGAAAATACTACCAGCAGCCATCTTGTTTATGGGCACATGAAGTACTGTGCATGTTTGAGGTTGGGTATGCATAAAACATCATATGCTCACAAACTAGATGATCGCCCAATAGTATTTTCACTGGCAATGGCCATCTTGATTAAGGGTGCCGTCAGATTCTTAAAAACGACTGTTTTGCGTATACGCAGAATACAGCTGGTTGGGAGAATATGACACTATATTCTCACCACGAGGTTCCATGAACCCCCAAACACAAGGGGACTCATACAGTTTGATGGCACACCATCACGATATATATAGATATATATATCTTACCGTAATTGGCTGGTGATCTGGCTTTGCTTTTATTTCAGTACCTTCTTTTTGGCATTCCTGACATTCTAACACCTAAAGGAAAAAAAAATGCTCATAAATCCTCCACCACAAAAAATAAAGTAAACTGATATATGATATAGATTATATATATATATATATATATATATATATATATATATATATATATATATATATATATATATATATATATATATATATATATATCAAATAAACAAAATAGCCTTAGCAAAAAAAAATGGTTACCCATTTATCAATATCAACAGTCATTCCAGGCCAATAGTAACGCAAGCAAATGGCTTCTCTAGTTTTAATCATACCGCAGTGCGCCCCATGCGAACTGCAATGAATGTCTCTGAAAATGTCATCAGCCTCCTTCACACTGGTCACTACTTTTGTGTATTTGACAATGCCATCTTTATTTGTGACAGTGCGATAAAGCACACCTTCTATTAGAAAAAAAAGAGGGAGAAATAGTTATAGCAAAAAAAAAAAAAAAAAAATGATTACAATTGAAAAAAAAAAAAACATTTGCTTTACAAACCTTCAAAATAATTATATTAACATAATGTAGTTACCTTTAAATTCAAACTTTAAAGCTCTTCTACGAATTATTTAGCAGATTTGGTTATACCGTTAGGATAACACTTGTTTAATTTGTAATTTACAATTTCTTTGTACATTTCTGGATCCATATTCTATAAAAATATCTTTAAAATTAAAAACACAAAAATTTACATTTAAAGGACCTACAAAGTACACAATATATAGTAGAATGCATACTCAATACTTATAAATGAAAAAAAAAAAACTCATATTGATTCAATTGGAAACATACAGATAAATATTAAATAAACACCACAAGCTTAATAACTTCTAACAAAGAACTTACTAACTAAAAGACTGTGGCAATATTCTCATTGACAGACACTGATTAAAAAATTTCCACCAAAGCCCTAGGGCATGATACACTTTCACCCTTTCAGTGTGCACAATCAATGTTAAAATAAGGGTCAGTCTTCAGTTGCAAGGCAGATATCCATTTGTGTCTGCAGTGAACTCCCAAGTAAACAACCAAAAAGAATAGCTGAGCATAATGGCACTTGGGCTAGCACAAAGGTAATTAAATAAAACGCAACACAAATATAATCCAACACTCATTTATTAATGGTATAAATCGGCCACGGTGTTATCCATAAAGGGGGGTTACAAAATTATTAAATGAACGAATAAATAAATAAGTTATCTTGGCTAAGATATGTATTAACTGGAGTCCATCCAGCAAAGCTGGACGACTACTTCCCACCGGCCGAAACCAGCAGAGCATCAGCCGGTTGAGGCCCCCCCAACACCATGGCTGATTCAATCAAACTTTGCAGGCCCATGTTAAAAATATCAAGACCGATTGGTGACAAATGAACCTTATCGTTTCTAAACAAACCCGGGATAAAACCCTCTAACTCCGAATGGCGGATGGACACTCCGCCAGCCGAAATCGAAAAACTGTGAATAGTTCTATTGAGTCTCCTTCGGATCCTGTCCAGATAGAACAGACCACCAGGAGGAGACCATAGTAACCTGGGAATCATTTCTGAAAATGCCAAAACTGAAAAGGGGAACATAAGTTTTATCAAATTAAGATCCCTCTTCATTTCACAAAACAGATCCCACGTACCGAATTTACCAAGGCCATTAGCGCCAGCGTGAATAACTAAAATTTGAGGGGCGGGCCAAATGCTAGATAAATACTCTAAATGATCCTTAACCTGCCGCCGACGGAGACCCCTAACACCTGACCATAAAACTAAAAATGAATTAGTGTCAAGACCTAGATTGGTGGAATAGGATCTGGATTCCGAGTGTTTGGCGGCCCAGAACACATACGAGTGCCCTATAATCCACACAACCTTCCTGGAGTGACCTGAAATAAAAATTTACAATATTAAAAGGTCCGGACGCACATACAACTTATATCTAGAACTATCCCATCGACCAACTTATCTTCAGAAAAACCAAGAGAGCTTGCTGTGGTGGCCGCCCCGATTCTAAATGAATGGGAAGAAAAACGAAAACCGGACAACTTCAAATGTTTGAGACAAGAAGAAAAAAATGCCGAAAATTGGAACCTAGTCAAAGGGGATAAATCATTATGAACAAAGAAAGAAACTGATGAAACAGGCCTAACGAGCATATACTCTTTAACGAGCCGAACAGGGCATAGGGCTCCGTTAGGAGAACTAGATAGCGAGAACCACCGACCTTTACCGATAGGGAACGACTTGGACCTACAAAAAAAAAAAGGTAAAAACAATCTTCTCTAACATATACATGCTCCGATCTAAGAAAAGGCAAAGAACTTTTGTTAGCGGCAGTAAACTCACCAATCCTGAGAGCTCCGAAGAAAGCAACCGCAAACGCAGCACTAAAAAGAATAGACTCAAACTTAGAAGAGCATACCTTATCGAGCGAACCAATAAGATCTACCAGCAAAGAGATTGAGATGGGGCGCCTGTTGTCGATAAAGGGCCTGGATCTCCTGAATCCCTTGAGAACTTGTGACACCTGAAAAAAGGAAGTTAAGGCAGGAAGGCCTGCAAATTTCAGAAAAAAGGAAACTCCAGCTAAAATCTTGCTCACTGATGCTGGACTAAGACGTGACTGAATAAGGGAAGATAAAAAAGTTAACGCAACATAAGAACTGACATCCATAGGATCCTTTCCACAACCATGACAAAAGGAACACCATTTTGACCATGAACTAATAGTCTAGCCAAGTCTTACTTGATACTGAATTCTTAAGATTGAAGAGTATCAATCCCATATTAAGCCCCAGAGTAAATCTGGGCAAGGGGTCCCTTGTTGATCTGCAGCCAACTCCCGAAATCTTTTCAGCTGTAAACGAGATAAGGCATCGGCGATGTTATTGTGTATGCCTGCTATATGTTCAGATTTTAACCATATATTGAAACGCATGCAATGTAACACTAAAAAACGCAATAAGTTAAGCACTGGAACAGACTTGGAAGATAAAGAATTAACTGCAAAGAAAGCACCTTTATTATCCGTGTGCACAAGTATTCTTTTGTTCGCAAAGGCGTCCTTCCAAATTACCACCGCCACAATGACCGGGAATAATTCTAGGAGAACCAAATTCTGCAGGATTTCTTCTTGTAACCACCCTACATGCCACCTGGCAGCACACCAGCGTCCATTCAAGAAGGCACCAAAGCCCACTGAACCAGCGGCGTCAGTGAAAAATTCCAACTGACTGCTCGTCTTAAAGTCCTGTTGCCACACTGTGGCACCATTAAAATAGCATAAAAATGCACTCCAAATCCTAATATCCTCTTTAATGCTTTTGGATAAGCGGATATGAGCATGTGGATTATTTAATCCTCGAATGGACAAGGAGAATCTGCCGGAGAATACTCTGGCCATGGGAATGACTCTAGCTGCAAAGGCAAACAGCCCCAGAAGAGACTGGGCTTCCTTCAAAAGAACTTTTTTCCTTGACAGAAATGACTCAATCAATGACCTCATCTTTTGCAATTTCTGATCTGGTAGCCTAAATTCCATGTTCACAGAGTCGATCACTATGCCTAGGAATTCTATCGACGTGGAAGGAAAACAAGTTTTTTCATGCACCAGTGGCACACCAAACTCCTTGCAAATTTAAAGATCTTTGGAAATGGAGAATGGAGAGACAGAGAGTTGACTGACTCCAAATTTAACCTTAACATGACCTCCTATATGCTTATCATTTAGATTATTAACTTTTCACAGTATGTAAAAACTGACTTATTTGTTAGCTTTAATTTTGATAGTCTATTAGGGATGGCAGGAGTGTGAGGCACTTGGGGGAAGCATGTCTGAATCAGTTTAACTTTTGGCAAGCTGGGTAAACAAAATCTGACATCAGCAGGGTTATTGTGAGATGCCTCTATCTGTTTCCTCCGGCTGCAGACAGTCCATGGAAAGTGAAAACAGTGAAGATTGTCTGGCATGGGTGTCAGGCATGTAGGGCAAATGAGTCTGAATAATTTTAACCCTTAACCAATATTTCTGGGCAATCCAAATCTGACAGCAGCAGCATCTCTGTGCGATAACGCATAGCCCCTAGTATTAGTGCCAGTTAATGCAGTAATAAAGCCAAGTATTGATTCCATGCTCTCAGCGCGGAGGAGGTAGGGATGAATAGTGAGACCTGCCAACCACAGTGATGAAAGTGACAGAACTTTGTGATCTCCCCACAGGACTCCAGATAAATTACAGTACAGCGCACCTCTCCATCCGGGACTCATGTCACTAAAGCAAAGGTGCCCAACCTTTTGAAGAGCGAGGCCCACTTTAGCGACTTGGTATGTGGTTGGGGGCCACAATGGCCACAATGAGCAGAGCGGACAGATGACAGGTCCGTGTCCACACGGACACAACCCACTCTAATCTATGGGCCCTAGGATACGCACAGACAAAAGGGGAAAGATCCACTTTTTAGGTGGATCGAATTTGAGACAGGTGGGTGTAAACGGACACAAGTCCATTCACATCTGCCGCTCTATAGAGGTAAATGGAGGGTCTGACTAGGTAAACCTGAAAAACAGACGGTCAGACTTGATCAGACCAATTGTGTGAAAATGGCTTAAGGCTGCTTTCACACGGATGCACTGTGGTTTACCTGCATCTCAACTGACCTCAATCTTAACATCTTTCTCAGGATTCCTGCAGGTATTGCTGGCTGCTGCTGTCCCCCAGGCACGCATGGCTGGTGGCTTCTGCTGGCTGTCCTCCAGGGCTGATGCTGCTGGTGGGTACTGCTGGCAGGTACTGCTGGAGGGTACTGCTGGCTGGTTCCTGACCATCAGTGCAACAGGTGAGGGTGCTGGAGGAAGCATGTGGCTGCAGTAGAGAGCTGAGCCGCTGCTTCCTGTATTACTCCTGTCACAGGCGGAGTACATTTGGTATGAATGTAAAGAAAATGGTATATGGCGCACGATCTAATAAAGCATACAATAAAATAATATAACAAAAGAGGTGTAAAAATTTGGTGTATACAAGCCATGGAGCAGAAGGGAGGCATATCGGTGGTCTACTCAGCCCTCACCCCACGGATAAAACCCCTTACATGAAGGCTTGGGAGTCTGACCAACGCAGCTCGAGCTTAGAGACTTGGCATTCGGCTTTCGCTAAATCATTCAGGGGAATTCACAATGTCTCCTTGATGGAGGCTAGCGTAAAGGTTATCACCAGATGGTACCTCACTCCCTCCAGGCTGGCAGCCATGTTCTCTAATGTAGATCCCTTATGCTTTAGAGGTTGCCAGCTAAGGGGCACCATGGCCCACGTTTGGTGGGAATGCCCCAGAATCCGTACCTTCTGGAGAATTATTTTTAACATGATCCACAGGGTGACCGGATGCCAAGTCCCGAGGTCGCCCGACGTCGCCTTATTAAATGCTCAAATCCCGCGGATCCCTAGATCCACACAAAGGCTAATCCACTTTATTTTTCTGGGCACCAAAATTTCTATTGCCAAATCTTGGAAACAGCCCAAGCCGTCCTTGTCAACTGTTAAACGAAAAGTCTCGTGGATCATTAACCCAGGAAAAATTATCTAGCATACTGGAAGATACCTCGGTGATGTTCCACAAAATTTGGGATCCCTGGGCTGAATACGTCGGCATTACCCTCATCCCCGGAACTGCTCAGCAGCTACACAAATCTTAGCCCTTAACTAGGCACTTTGCCCTCCCTTCCTCCCTATCCTTGTTCCACCCTTCTTTTCCCTCTCTTTTCCTACTCTCCATTCTTTGATTTACCTATCCCTGCTTGTTTATGCTCTTTGAGTATACGTTATACATGACTGTTCATGAGTTACCGTTTACAAGATATTGATGGGAATTCCTTTTGTGACCTCTACAACACAGTAGTTTCTTTACCCGTCTCCACGGGGAGTGTCCAGGGCCGGGTCGGGGGAGGCTCTGCCTTTAGCACAGTGTGATCCCTTCTGGGGTGCTGAGGGTGGGGGGACCCCTACAGCTCTGGGGTCCGGGCCAGGCCTGCTCGGGAACATAGCCTCACACCAATGGATGCCCCAGTTCATTCCTCCTGAATTGTTTATTAAACTGTTGCAGGTCTCAGGGATGTTACATTCTTATAGGGTTATATGGTTACCTCATTTGTGTTCGCCTTGTTGTATAGACTTGACAGGAATGATCCCACAGGTTTGATGTTTTACCTAACGCGTGTACTGTAACTGTATGAGAATACTACACTCAATATTCAATAAAAATCTATTGAAAGTAAAAATTTGGTGTAAAAATTATCAAATAAAGTTCATCTAGAAAAATTGGAAAAGATGAGGGCTAATGTCCAAAAAAGTCCTGATTGTCAATATATGGTGGTGGCTGTATGGGGCACTTGGCGGCAGCACCTGAAGCAGAAGCAGACTTCTGAAGGAATCAAAGAAACAAAAGGCAAGATGTGCCAATCTAAGTGCAGTGAGCCATAATTTATTAAATAAATAAAAGACAATAGAATGGCTACTCACAAAAGGAGAAATAACACAGGCAATGAATAAGATGCGAGCCTGGAGTCACTATGGTGTCGTCATCTATGGGGATCCATATCCAGGGCAGCTGCACGCTGAAGATGTTTCACACACAGGGATCAGGAAACCGGAAGAGACGATGAGATGCGGCGTGCGTTCCACTGTGGGGCGCAGCGTGCCGTCGTCGCACCGGAAGTGACGTGGAAGTCCAGGCCAGCCAATCGGATAACGCGTTTCACAGCGTCAGCTGTTTTGTCAGATCCATAAAGTCCATAGAAGACGGACGTATTTTATGTGAGCGGGATAGCTGTGATTGGTTGGCGGCATACATCAACAAAACAGGAATAAGAAATGAGCAGAGAAAACTAACACTTTAGCAACTAATCTAAAAACGATAAAATCCAATATGAATAATGATGACAAGATCAATGTCATAATAAAACTAAAAATACACAAAGAACACACAAAGAACGTTTACATGGATAAAAAAGCCAAAGGATAAAAATCATCCTGTATATACATCTACAAAATGATATACATCCACAGTATTAAAAATGGGAATAATAAATGATAAAAAGTATAACATATAATATATATATGTGTGTGTGTGTGTGTATGCATATATGTATGCGCAAACGCGCGCACACATATGAAGGAACAGAAAGCACCATATCTCACCAAAGCAAAACAATCACAATATAGTCCCTATGAGGATTGATATATAGTCTCTAATTATTATTAATATAGGGGGTATTATTTAGAGGAATATTGTTTAGGAAAATAATATTAAAATCATATATATATATATATATATATATATATATATATATATATATATATATATATATATATATATATATATATATATATATATATATATATATATACACATATATATTACACTAATCTCTGCTTCCATGCACATACAAATATGTACAAATGTGTGGACCATAGAACAGGTCACTCTCTCTCCTATTCTGTAAAACAACAAAATAGGGCAAAACCTCATGTGACACGGAGTCACCAATAATTTGTATAGGCATGAGCTATCATAAAAAAACGCAAGAAGAATCAAAGGAGATGAGTAGATGATGTTATTAGTATCAATTTCCTTGTTCAGGCCATGGGGCGACATAGTATTTAGGGAATAAATCCAATAAGTTTCTTGCTTACAAAGGCGCTGAAATCTCTCAACAGCAGTGGGGGTTTCAGGTATGGCTTCAATCACCCACACTTGCAACAATAAGGTATTTTGGTGATGATGTGTAGCAAAATGACGTGCTACACTGTATTTGGGGTTGGCCGCTTGGACAGCCTGCCTGTGTTCGCCAAATCTTGTACGAAGGGCTCTAATTGTTCGGCCAATATACAGAAGACCACAAGGACAGGAAATACAGTAAAAAACACGTGTCGTAGAGCAATTAAAAAAGGAATTCAGGGTAAATGTTTTTATTGGCTACAAATTTTTTTTTACCATGGGGGACATTAATACAGGCTAAACATTTAGCTTTTTTGCACTGGAACATTCCTACCAGGGGGATAAGGGTAAGTTGTTTAAGCCTTTTTTGTTTAGGGTTGTCTGATGATTTGATTTTACTAGGAGCAATCTTGCTTTTGATATTTGGTGCCCTACGGTAGGCAAACTTTGGCAACGTTGTTATGAAGGAGGAAAGGTGAGGATCTTGAGTTAGAATAGACCAATGTTTCTCAATGATCTTCTCCATTTTTTTATGTTTAACATGATATTGGGTGATGAAGCGGGTAGTGGGCCCTGAGATAGTTTTCTGAGATTGAGGTGGAAGATCTCGCTCATACATGTCACGAGCATCTTATACAAGATTAGAAGGATAACCCTTGGAGATAAATTTGTCTTTAAGGTTAATGCTTAAAGAATTGTAGTCTTCAAGTCTGGTGCAGTTTCGTCTTAGTCGATTAAATTGACTCTTAGGAACGTTGTTAATCCATCTAGGATGATGGCAACTAGAGTAATGAAGATATGAATTAACAGCTGTAGGTTTGGTAAAGTTTTTGGCACTGATATTACCATTGCTATGAAATAGCTCCAGATCTAAAAAGCATAGTGACTCAGGGTCACTGACTGAAGTAAAACTAAGGCCAAACAAATTATTATTGCAGTATGCCACAAAATCAGTAATTAAGGCAATGGGCCCATCCCAAATCATAATGATATAGTCAATATAGCGACCATATTGGCTGCAAAGGGGTTGTTTTTGTCAATATGGCTGGCTTCCCACAAACCCATGGTAAGATTTGCGTAGCTAGGTGCAAAATTAGCGCCCATAGCTGTACCTTTCTTTTGTAGATAGAAGTCATTATCAAATTGGAAATAGTTATGTTCCAAACAGAACCGGGTGGCTAAAAGAATGAAATCAATCTGTTGATGGTTAAGGTTTGGGTCTTCTTTAAGAAAATGTGAGAGTGCCTTTAATCCTATCGAATGTGGTATGGATGTATAGAGAGAGCAAACATCCAAAGACAACCAGTAGTAAGTAGACTCCCAAGAATAAGGCGATACTAATTCAATTAGGTGAGTACCATCTCGAAGATAGGACCAACCGCTTATCCTAATTAATTTACCATGTTTAAGGACCTTAATAAATTTATTCGCAATCTTACTTTGAAAAGACATTTTAACATGAAAACTTCAGATACTCCCCTTGAATCCTTTTTGCCGTATGACATATTGCCTACCTTAGATACCTCTGCGGATCTTCAGGCCATGAATGACCTGTGTGATCTCTGGAATGGATGCAGAGAGCCTTGTAAGCGGCCTGTGGCTTATCCATATATTTGCAAATATGTGCAACCAATCCTCTGCTTTTAACATACTAAGTTAGACAGTTGAATTTGGCTTGCTATTTGGTTGGTAAGTTTGTGCCTGGTTATTACGCTATACAACTTTATTTACTTATACATACAGTTTGCATCAACACGCATCCCAACCCTTTCTCTCCTTCAATATAGTGTTGAAACGTGCAGAAATCCTGTGACAAGTGTAGAACCTCCACCAGCTAGTAATAGATGGCCTCTCACCTCCCTGTTATGACCCCCCAAAGGAAAAGGTCAAAAACAGCATCCCCTTATGGGTGTAATGAATCCAGATCCTGATGCTGGAACGGCAGTCTCTCAAACCATGGAGTGGTCCCAATTTGGCAAATGTCATGTAATAATAAAGAAGATGCCCATTGCTCTCCGCAATAAAAACCTTTAATATAAATAAGTAGCAAACTTACAAACAAAGCACTATACCAGTGCTGGTGAAATCGGCATGTAGAGAAATGAGTGATGATCGCGGGTGACGTCACTGCACTTGTCATGTGCATTATACGCGTTACGTCCCAGTGGGTGGGGACTTCTAAATCGGATGCGGAAACACTAGTGACGCCCGCTGTTATATGGAGTGTTTAGAAGGTTGCCATGGCAACTCGACGTAATGGCATGTATATGCCGCATAGGACGATAAGGATCTCTCCCAGAATACCTGGAGGTGTCCCCCATGCTGACAATAGTAAAAGAGGAATTAAATAAGAACAAAAAAGGGATCTCATAAATTATATGTGAGGCTCATGTAAAACATAGGGAATGCGAGCTTTAACACATACAAGACCCCAATTGCTAAAAAAATATATTAATCTAAAAATATAATATCAAAAAACAAACCATATAAAAAAACATATATATGAAAATACATATATATGCCAAAAATACATACATGATCTGATTATACTGGATAAAATCATTTATATCAAACAAATGAATTAATATGAATCAGCGCATGACGAAATCCTAGACCATCACGAATTATAAAAACATACATATTGTGTACTAAGATTACCTACCGATCAGTTATAAAACAATTGATGTCAAAATCAACGGTGAGTCCCCCGGGGCATAAAACCTGAGTTTCATGTATCCAGTAAGATTCTCTCTTACTAAGCTGACGTATAAAATTGCCCCCCCCCCCCCTCCAATGTTTAGAAACTTTCTCGATACCCCAAAAATTTAACCCCTTAGGATTCTTTTGGTGAAATCATTTAAAGTGCCTGAACACATTGTGAGTTTTAAGATCTTTTTTTAAAGTGGAGGTTCCATCAAAAATACAATTTTGCTTTAAAGTGTAGATAAGACCTAAAAAAAAAAAAAAACTCACTCACCTTGAAATGCCTGTTGCTATGCGGTCCCACGAAATCTGCCTTCCTATTCACCGAGCTCCCTCGGCTGCCAGAATTCTGCCGCTCGTTGTGATGGCAACCCAAGTGTTTGACTTTGCGGCACTGTAGTGCTATTGCGGACGCACGAGAATGGGGCGGGACGGGCACCGTCATCCACAGTATTCCCTGGAGTAATTGCTTGTAGGCTTCACAATGCCCACAAGCACAATGAGAACGATCTGGATATACAGTGTTCGTTTTGAACAACTCGGCGGAACTTTTTAAAATAGTAAGTGAGACTATATGAACATATAAAACGAGAGATGAAAGGAGATGTTTTTAAAAATTGAAAAATGTAATGGAAACCCCGCTTTAATATTATTCACATGCTTGGCCAAGCGAACATGTAATGGTCTTGAGGTCCGGCCTATATATTGGAGTCCGCACTCGCACTCCAACATATAGACTACACCTACTGTATCGCAAGTGATTTATTTGTCAATGTTGTACTCCCTATTTGTAGCTGTGGCCAAAAAAACTTTTTTTGTTTTTTTAACATTCCCTTTAGAATTCTTACAGGGAACGCATCTACCACATGCGTAAAACCTCCCAAAAACCAGAATAATCTATTCTCAGATGGAATGGGAGTACACTAGGTGCCAAACGACACCGAAGTGAAGGGGCCTTTTTATAAATAAATTGGAGTTTGGATGGCAGAACAGGGCCCAACACTTTGTCCTGCTTCACTATTGACCAATTTTTTCCAACTATTTGTTCAAATGTTTTATATTGAACATTGTAATCAAGTACCATCCTGAAATTATGTTCATTATTTAACGGTATTTCATTACTGACCTGATCTGCAATAAGGGATAATGAGTCTGCCAAATCATTGTCCTTTCCTGCTACATGAATAGCTTTTAGCCAAATATTCAGGTTCAAACATTTAAAAATCATGTCTTAAAAGGACAATGACAGGCGGAGACTTTGATGTTAAGCAATTGATGGCATACATAACACCCTTATTATCCGTGCTCACTAAAATCCTCTTGTTTTTATAAAAAGATCCCCAAATTTCAAGGGCTACAATGATCGGAAATAATTCCAATAAAACTATACTTTTTAAATAACCCTTTACTTTCCAACCAGAGGGCCAACTATCCACACACCAATGGGTCTGCCAAATTGCGGCAAAACCCAAAGAACCTGCTGCGTCAGTAAAGAGAATTTATTTTTTGTCTAGAATAAAATCCTCCTGCCACATGGTTCTACCATTAAAATGAGAAAAGAACTGCAGCCAAACTAAAAGGTCTTCTCTCATATCATGTAACATACGAATATGAGAAAAGGGGGATATCACACCAGAAATTGAAAGGTATAGTCTTCTGGAAAACACTTTCCCAACCGGCATAATCCTGGCAGCAAATGCTAACAGACCTAAAAGAGTCTGCATCTCCTTTAATAGAACCTTCTTTCTATGAATTAATGACAGCAGTAAATGTTTGAGTTTTTCAATCTTAGAATCCGGTAGCCTGAATTCCATAAACTCAGTATCAATAGTGATACCAAGACATTCTAAGCAAGTGGATGGCCAGACCATTTTTTCAAAAGCTAAGGGCACACCGAAATGAAGACAGATTTAAAAAAATGTATCTAATAATTTTGAACAATCAGAAGAATTTGGCGGGCCTAAAAATAAAAAAAATCATCCAGGTAGTGTATCAAAAATTCGGAACCAGCTTTAAAACTAACCGCCCATTCTAAAAATGAAGAAAAAGATAAAAAATAAAAACAACAAGACAGGGAACAACCCATGGGCAAGCATTTATCAAAATAAAAATTGTCATTAAAGAAAAAACCTAGGGAATTAAAACATAAAGGGTTAATTGGAAGGAAGCGAATAGCTGACTTAATGTCACCTTTTGACATAAGGGAACCATTACCAAGACATCTTAATTTTTTAAGGGCATCCTCAAACGAGGCATAAGAGACATATGACAAGCTATCCTCAATTTAATCATTCAGAGATTGACTCTTAGGAAAGGATAAATGATGTATTAATCTAAAGGAGTTTTTTTTCTTTTTTAGGGACAATTCCTAATGGAAAGATTCTAAAATTACTAAAAGGAGAAGGAAATGGACCTTCTACTCTACCTTCCAAGATTTCCAAATTCATTTTAGATAAGACTATCTTGGGAAATTCACTAACTGATTTGAGATTGTTAACTAAAGTACATGCCTGGCCAGAGAAAACCGGTAACATAAAACTGTCACTAAAACCCTCAATGAGAAGCTGGGCTTTCAACCGGTCTGGATAGAGCCTGAGCCATGGGGAGCATATTTGGAAGCATCACCGGTGTTACTGCCTATAGAAAAGTTCCCCGACTGCTGGTTTGCTGCGGACATTTTCTTAAAGTGGATGTAAACCCCGCTGACAGCAAATTTACAGAAATAGCAAATTTCTACTGTATGATCCAATACATACCCAATGCATGTACCCTGATATTCAAAAAGTCACCCCCTTACCTGCCTGGAGCCCCGCAAAGTTGGAGAATCTGTGGGCGTTTCATTGATCGCCGTTCGGTGGGCGGAGTCGTGACGTCAGCGGACTCCTCTGCCCACCACTACACGCCCAGGGCTAGCCAGCATTGCAAGGACGAGCCTTGCGCTGGGGAGACTGGCGTGCATGTGGAAGGAGTGACAGAGCGCGTCCTGGGAAGAAACAGAGCGCGCTCGTGTCACTCCTTTCCCGGGACAGAGAAGCAGACAGGCACAGAAGCAGAGAGGCAGACAGGCACACAAGCAGAGAGGCAGACAGGCACACAAGCAGAGAGGCAGACAGGCACACAAGCAGAGAGGCAGACAGGCACACAAGCAGAGAGGCAGACAGGCACACAAGCAGAGAGGCAGACAGGCACACAAGCAGAGAGGCAGACAGGCACACAAGCAGAGAGGCAGACAGGCACACAAGCAGAGAGGTATATAGGCAGAGAAGCAGAGAGACAGAACAAGTAAATTGTTGTACTGAGAGAAGAAGAGAGAAAATGGTGAGGCTATATTTTACCTTTTTTTTCTTTTTTTTAGTCTTCATTGTTCTCAATTGCCGTTATTCTGTAAGTAAATTACCAATCGCCTGTACTTCTTTATGACAACTCCTGTATCATGCCAGCAGTCCCTAATCCAACTCCTGTATCATGCCCGCAGTCCCTGATCCAACTCCTGTATCATGCCCGCACAGTCCCTGATCCAACTCCTGTATGATTCCCGCACAGTCCCTGATCCAACTCCTGTATCATGCCCGCACAGTCCCTGATCCAACTCCTGTATCATGCCCGCACAGTCCCTGATCCAACTCCTGTATCATGCCCGCACAGTCCCTGATCCAACTCATGTATCATGCCCGCACAGTCCCTGATCCAACTCCTGTATCATGCCCGCACAGTCCCTGATCCAACTCATGTATCATGCCCGCACAGTCCCTGATCCAACTCATGTATCTTGCCCGCACAGTCCTTGATCCAACTCCTGTATCATGTCCGCAATGTCCTTGTTCTACTTCTGTGTCGTGAAACAATAGATAGTCAGAGAGGGTGGACATGCTGCACAAAATAGTCAAATATTTTGTGTATGTTACAGGACTTGATCTGAGACTGTGCTTACATGAGATGGCCATATAGTGTGCAGACATTATACTGGTGATGGCCAGAGAGTGTGCACATGATACGGAACAAAGTCATACATTGGAAGTATGTGATAGATGAGTTGATCTGAGACTGTGCTTATATGATACAGGAGTTGATCAGGGACTGTGCTGGCATTATACATGAGACGCTCAAACAGTTAAAATGTTGATTATTTCTTATAAGATCGACATGTACCGTCATGTATAAAAATCATTGAGACTTTTTATGGATGGTTGACAGGCTATACAGTGTTTTTGGATCTCTCTCTCTCTCCCTTGCTCCCTCTCTCCCTCCCTCTCTCCCCGTTTACGCGGGCAGCTTAGCGCAAATGGCACACCACTATCGATCTGGCGTACAGAGCCATTAAATAGAAATAGCTTAAATTAGCAAGTCCCAATATTATAGCTTTATGCTTGGGTGACATGAGGTACCACATTTCAAAAATGCTCTATATGGAATCCTAAACTAACTTTTGCTATGCAAGTCTCCTGTACCTTCAAATACGCTTCGAGCTGCGCTGGCTTCTTGTGTTCACGGCGCATGCGTGAACTTCATTTGCGTGTGTTAGATCACTGCGCGGGTATATTATTAGTAAATCTCATTCACACCTTCGCGTATGCGTTTTGCGGCGAAAGGACCGCGATTTGCGGCGTAAAAAAATAGGCGTTTTGTCCCGCAATTTGCAGTGACAAAACGCATCGTTTTTAACAGCGTTTATTTTACATTGTATCGTCGGCTATGCGGAAAGCCTAAGCCGCCCGATACGCGCGTCGAAAAAGGGTCCGGTACTTTTTTGAAATTCGGCGTTCAGCGTTCTATCGACGTAGGCGTTAGGAGATGTTAACAGTCTCCATAGAGAACAATTTTGACCCTCCGGCGTATTGTAGCGTCGGGCTACAGGCGACAAAACGCCTAGGTGTGAATGGAGCTGTTAAAAACGATGCGTTTTTAACGCCTATTTTTTGTCGCCGCAAAACGCATATGCAAAGGTGTGAATGCAGCCTTAGGGTGGGACCTGGGCCCCCATACTCAGTTTCAGCCCTGGTTCACACTGATGGTGCTACTTTTAAATCGCTACTTTGCTTGAAGTAGCGTGATTTCAGGTGCTACTTGATAGACATTTGTGTGGCTTCATACACAGATGTCTAAAGAAATCGCACCTGAAATCAGTAAAGTTGTGCAGGAACTACTTTAGCAAATCGGTGCAGCGCAGCTAAATCTGTGTCGCACCGATTGGAACACTGCCATTGCCGCCAATAAGCTGCAACTTGTCATGCAATTTGATCTCTCAAATCGAATGACAAATCGCTCCAATGTGAACCTAGCCTAAGGACAATAACTGGAAGAGAAGCCAGCCAAGTGGTGCCTCCCAAAATTAACAAGTCCTTTCCCATAGACTGCAATGGTATTTATATTGCAACTTTTGCACACGTTTGTCTCTGTTTGCCCACCCGGCCCAGGGGGTATTTGTCACATTTCTAATTTAGTAGTTTGCTGGATGATGTGATTCATTTAGGACAGGGCTTTGCTGTAATTTTTCTATAGCTGAGGTTTTTTTGGTCTGGGCATGCTCCTGGACTTAGTTATTTTCTTGTGCCTTTTGGTGATTGAAATGCATTTGGGATGGTCTGAGCATGCTCAGCGAGTTAGTTTTTTATTTCTCTTTTTTTGTGTGGGTGTTTCCGAGCATGCTCATAGAGCGTGTTATTTCTGTTATTAATTGAAGGACATCCTTAACAGGTGGACACACTTTAAGGCTGGGTTCACACTTGTCCGACAAACGGTCCTACATTGGGAGCCTCATGTAGCATGACGTGTGAAAATCAATGTTTCCCTATGAGAGCTGTCTTAACTGGTCCTACACAAGTCGGTCCGACTTTGAAAATGCTCCCTGTACTACTTTTGGTCCTACATTGATCCTACTTCAACCCATTGAATATCATTGAAGTCGGACCAAAGTAGTTTCCTGTTCATGAAAGTAGGATGGATGTAGAACCAATGTAGCAGAGCAAAGTCGGATGAAAGTAGTGTAGTAGTGTGAACCCAGCCTAAAGGTCAGTCTCTACATTGGGTGAAATTGTGCGTTTCATGGGCTGAACATGTGATTTCAATTCCCTCATTAGCACAGATGCCTATAAAATGTGTAAAGATCAGTTGGACTCTGCCTTGCAAAGAGGTGTGTGTGTGTGCGCCAGCCATATTGAGTTTGGAACATGGTTTATTTTTATTTTTCCTTCTGTGTCATTGCAAATCAGATGTGTTTTCCTGCAAGTTTATTTGTACTTTGTTTTTTACCAAAAGAATTCTTGGGGGGGATCTTTTCACATGTTATTGATGTTGGTGATGTGTATATATATATATATTTTTTTGGTTACTTTGATGTAATTGTGCTGCATGATATTGCAAATTATGTCTCAAGATGTCGTTAATGAATGTAATAATCCCTAATATTTCTCTCTCTCCTGTTACTTCACAAAGTAAAATGTGTACTTTTTGATTTTGTTAGTGTCTTTATTTTTTAAGCATTGTTTTGGCTGTACTGGCTCTTTTCCATGTCCTGTATTTTCTAATAAAAAAAATATATATATATATATATATATAATTATTGATAATAGGGTGTTTTTTTTATTCATTTTTTATTAATAGTAATGGTGGTGATCTGTGTTTTGTTTGTATTTTTTGTGACTGTGAAATTATGGCGGACACATTGTACACTTTTTTGTCCAAGTTTTGGGACCATTCCCATTTATACAGCCAACAGTGCTGAAAATGTGACTGGCAGGGCAGGGGTTAAGTGTGTACCCTGGGAGTGATTATAACTGTGAAGGGAGGGAGATGACTGAGCTGTGTCCATATGTACAAAGGACCCAGATTGGTCTCCTCTCCCTGACAGGACATGACATCCTTGTTTCTGTGTAACAGCCGATTGCGCGTACCTGGGGAACAGCGCAGCTGCTAGGTACACGCACCTGTTGCACAGATATGAGCCTGACACGCACCAATATGCGACACGGTGCGTACGGCCGCCTTTTGCAGTGCTCGTGCGCCCCTAGTGCTCAGAAGAGACAAGGACGTCAATGGACGTTCACCCAGCATTGTCCAACCATCGTGGAGCTGGTCTGTCTGTTCACCACATGTTTTAGGAGTGGGCGGGGGCACCATACAGGAAATAACACATACCTCCAACAGGTAGCTGCAAATCTGTTGGTCTGGGTCTTTGAAGTGAGAGATGCCTCGCTCAGTGTTCTCCAAAGCTGAGATGTTGCTAATTTGCAAAGTAAGTTATGGGCTAATTCTATTTTGCACATGGGCTGGTGTGTGTGTGTAGGTTTGTAGATCTAAATGTTTAGGCCTCAAAACACACACCTAGATTTACTTGTTCCAGATTTACTTTCAGGTCAGACATTCCTGCTTGTTTATAACTAGATCTATAGATAGAGATTATTTTCTCTCTCTCTCTCTCTATATATATATTTTGGAGAGGGAGAAGCACAAACACACTTTTCAGCATTGTGAGATGAGAATGAGGGACACAGCTCACAAAAATATGTAGGAATGGACACCCTTCCTTAACCACTTGAGACCCAGAGGACGTCCTCGGCTTTGTGTGGTGATATCTGAATGATGGGTGCAGCTACAGGCATCATTCAGATATCACCGTCTTCAGCCGGCGATTCTGTGCACCAGAAGGATCAAAGCGGCGGTTCTGCCACTCAATCGTTCTTCTAGGCAGTGGGAGGGGACGTCCCCCTCCCGCCGCCATCCGGTGCTTCTCCGGGCTCTCCCGTGCCATCGGGGGCCCTGAGAGCGAATCGGCCGGTGCAGTGTCATATTTTGCTCCCTATCGCAGAATGCTGCGGAAGTCACGTGGCGGCCAACTGCGCATGCGCAATGCGTTCCAACGGCAAATGCGATGCGTTCCAGGGGATTTACGACACTACCCTTCAGTGAACCATCACAATTTGTGACGGAAGTGACGAGGAACCATACACAGAGCGGGGGGGGCGGGAGAGAAAGAGACATACAGATGTAATGAGAACCATACTGTATCTGCATGTCTCTTTATCTCTCCCCTGCTCCGTGTATTGTTATATTATCTGCATGTCTCTTTTTCCGGACCCCCCCCCCCGCTGTTTGTATGGTTCTCATTACATCTGTATGTCTTTCTCTCCGCCCCCCCCCCCCCTGCTCTTTGTATGCTTCCTTGTCACTTCCGTTACAAATTGGGATGGGTTCACTGAACGGTAGTGTCGTGAATCCCCTGGAACGCATCGCATTTGCCGTTGGAACGCATTGCGCATGCGCAGTTTGACGCCACGTGACTTAGGCTGCATTCTGCGATAGGGAGCAGAATATGACACTGCACCGGCGCTCGTTGGTGAACCATAGAGATTTCTGGTGACCAGACGGTCACAGTCATCTCTATGACCGTCGGAGGACCGGGCGCGACGTTATGACGTCACGCCCAGTACCTGAAAGTAAACAAAGATGCTATCGCGGCTGTCGGCATGTAATCTGTTTTTTTTCTCACCGATCTAATGCTTGTAAGCCTGTAGGAGAGATGTGGGGTCTTAATGACCCCACATCTCTCCATAAAGAGGACCTGTCACACTGATTCTTATTACAAGGAATGTTTACATTCCTTGTAATAGGAATAAAAGTGACCAAAGAAGAAAAAAAAAAAAGTGTAAAAACTATAAAAAATAATGAAAAAAAAAAATAAACCAAAAAATTTAAAACGCCCCTGTCCCGGTCGCTCGCGTGCATGCAAGTCCCGCCCACATATGTAAACACCGTTCAAACCCCACATGTGAGGTATCATCGCGTGCGTTAGAGTGTGTGCAACAATTCTAGCACTAGACCTCCTCTGTAACTCAAAAATAGTAACCTGTAAAAAAAATTAAAGCGTTGCCTCTGGAGATTTTTAAGTACCGAAGTTTGGCGCCATTCCATGAGTGTGCGCAATTTTAAAGCGTGACATGTTAGGTATCTATTTACTCGGCATAACTTTGTCTTTCACATTATACAAAAAAATTGGGCTATCTTTACTGTTTTATTATTTTTTAACTCATGAAACTGTTTTTTTCCCTAAACATAGGTGTTTGAAAAATTATTGTGCAAATACTGTGCGAGAAAAAAAGTTGCAATGACTGACATTTTATTCCCTAGGGTGTCTGCTCCAAAAAAAATATATAATGTTTGGGGGTTCTGATTAATTTTCTAGCAAACAAACTGTGATTTTTACATAAAGGAGAAAAGTGCCAAAATAGGCCCAGTAACAAAATTAAAGTGGATGTACACCCAGTTTTCTAAATGTAATTTTTTGTTAAAGTTCACAATGTACAGTATAATATTTCATATCTTCTGTGCCTAGTCTTGCCACACAGAGGTAATTGAGATGAAAAAAATTAATAAAATCACGGTAAAAAAACAAAATTAAAAAAATGCAGCAAGCGCTGCAAAAACGCTAAAAAGCAACA
Organism: Rana temporaria; assembly: GCF_905171775.1. Lineage (NCBI taxonomy): Eukaryota > Metazoa > Chordata > Amphibia > Anura > Ranidae > Rana > Rana temporaria. Next base: position 155,501,001 of record NC_053493.1, on the reverse strand, counting down.
TGCATAGGTGTGAATCGAGACTAAGGCTGAATGAACTGTGCCAGATCACAAGTGATTCGCACCGCACTGCTGTTCAGATCACATGCAATGTCTGTGCAATGCGATTTCAGCCATACAAACTGTATGGCTGAAATTGCATCTCATTTGAAGCAAACAGGCACAGGACCCTTTTTTGGGGGAACACCAGAATCGCATGGGCGTTAACACCCATGCGATCCGATTCATGTCCTGTCAGTTCGCAGTGCAATATGTGAGCTGAAATGGGGGTGTCATTACCATTGTATTACACTCCCCAGCAGTTTGCATATGGCAATGACACCCCCATTTCAGCTTGCATATCGCACTGCGAACTGACATGACTGGACATGAATCAGATCACATAGGTGTGAACACCCATGCGATTCTGGTGTTCCCCCAAAAAGGGTCCTGTGCCTGTTTGCTTCAAATGAGATGCAATTTCAGCCATACATACTGTATGGCTGAAATCACATTGCACAGATATCGCATGTGATCTGAACAGCAGTGCGGTGCGAATCACTTGTGATCTCGCACAGTGCACTAGTGTGAGCCAGCCCTAAGTTCATTCAGCCTTAGTCAACATTTCCTTTAACAACCAGCTATGAACAGGTTGAATAAAAAAAATGAAAACGCAAATCGCAACAAAATGCGTTTTGGATGCGGGTCCATTGAATTCTATTGCATGCAAAACACTGCTTTTGGCATCAAGAAAAGTCCCTGACCCTTTCCAAAAACACAGAGGCACAAAAAAAGCATTGATGTGAACATGTTCCATAGGAAACCATGTCAAAAATTTTCCCGGCAAAATGCAAAGAAAAATGCATCAGTGTGAATGGAGCCTTACTGGGTGTAAGTATCACGAGAGAGAAATCCACCCCTCCCCCCACATAACACATCCTGGTCACTTGTCTCTGAACTATGCATCACCTCCATATTCTGAGAAACATCCAGGAGAGATATGTAAATAACCTGTCACTCGAAGCAAGGGGGCGAACCAGACTTTTTAATTAGACAGATTTTTATCTGGAAGTCTGTTTTATCTCACTGAACATTAAAAGAGGATCTCTCCAATCTGGATTAACTCTGTGTGGCAAGACTGGGCACATATGATAGGAAATCTTATTCTCTACATTGTGACAGCAAAGAAAAAACTCAAGTTTTTTGTTTACATCTGTATATATTGCCTCCTGCTTGTGTGTGTGTGTGTATATCTCTACCTAGATCAATATATATATATATATATATATATATATATATATATATATATATATATATATATATTTATTTTTTCTAAGTGTTTATGAGCCTTTCATAGTATTTGCAAGTCTCTCCGGCGCCCCACCCCCACACCTCTGGACACAAGCGGTATTGCATGCATGCCGTAGAAGTCAATGTTGAACAATTTTTCTACATTTACATGGACTTCGATGGGGTATATGTGTGTGCTTTGGATTCCAAGCATTCTCATGTAATATTCTCTCTCTCTCTCTCTCTCTCTCTCTCCTCCCCCCCCCCCCCGTGTATGAATGGATAGTGAGTAAAAGCAAGATTGTGTTCATGGTTTGGGTTTGTCTTGTTTGCCATTTTGTAAATTCTGGTCTTGTGTTGAAATTTGAACTTCTTTCCTTTTTGTTTCCCCCACAGTTATTCCTACTCAAAGGCTTTGATGGCAGGCAGTCCAACGCTGCCAAGCGGGGGATATTGAGGGTTGTTAAACGCCGGCTGTGGCAAAAGTTTCAGGTCCGACCGAAAGTGCTGCAGGTTCAGCACTGTTGGTCGGACCTGAAGAGGCGGAGGCCGGAATTCCTCCGCTATGTGTGCCGCCAAATTTCTGGTAAGTCAATATACTCTAAAGTTGTTTAGAAATTATCTTTGTGATGAAGTTTGGTGTAGTAACTTTGCAGGTGAATTTGTGTTGTGGATTTGGAGTAAGGGGTGTGTTTTATACCCTGGGTGTGTCAGTTGTAGATCATCTTCTTCTTTTTTTTTTTTTCTCTTGTCCTAGCCACAGCCGGTGGGAGACTCCCTCAAGTCACCTTGACCATATCCCCCGCAGACAGGAGGACTGCCTGCCTGAGTTATGTGGCTGCAGGGGCAGCTGATTAACCAGCCTCTCAAAGTCATTCACGGTAAGCACTATTTAATCAGCCTGTTGTGTTTTGATCTATATCTCTGTCTATCTTGATGTATAGTCTAAATATCTCATCTCTTATTTATGTACAGAGCAAGGTGACCAGGACCAACAGACCCAGCAGGCCTCCAATCCTTGTAAGTTGCTTGTACTAGATTGTATTTGTATGTTGGGTTTTGGTGTTTTGTTAGGGAGGGATTTGGTAGGCATTCTCAGCCTTGATGTCCCCAATCAGGATGGGCTTGGGCATGAGTGTTGGCCAAAGATTGGCATTTTTTGTTTTTTAAGGGCCAAAAACACTCATTTACAGGGGTTTCACCCAGACAAACAAGTGCTGCACAGTGCATTCTGCGCTTGTTGGAACCAGGTAAACCTGTAGAGGCAACAAAACATTACAAGAGACAGAGGGTTAGCATGATCCCGCAAGGTTTCAGATGAATGGCTCTTTGCTTTTGTGTTCCTCATTGCCTACAACACAACCATTGAGGAATGAGCATGGTTTGTTCACTAGCTGCAAGTCCAGAGTCTGACCAACTTGGATTTTGACATAGTGGACACGCATGTAGAAATGCCCACAGGGGCAACAAGAGCCAGCAGGTCTTTTTTTAGGAGGCTCAACCATTTCCCAGACATGATTAGTCTAACATTTGGCTTTTTGAGGGGACAGTAAAGTTGAGACTTTAAACTGGTTTAAAATTTGATTTTGTATTGCTTCATGTAGCTGACACTTCTGAGGAAGAAGAGGGGGCACCGACCTCTCCAGAGGGATCGAGTAAGTTGGAATGTAGTTTATTGTTGATCCTACAGTTGGACAGTGCAAAATCAGGCTCACTTCTGCCTAGAAACCAATCCTCTTCTCACCTTAGCTTGTTCAAATAACCTTCAGCAAGAAAAGCTGGAAGAAGATTGGTTTCTATGCAGAAGTGAGTCTGATTATGCATGGTCCAGCTTTTGAAACTAACCCCTTAGTCTATTGTTTCCCCTTAGGCCCCGTACACACGAGGGGACATGTCTGATGAAAACGGTCCGCGGACTGTTTTCATCGGACATGTCCGCTCGGAGATTTCTGTCTGATGGTTGTACACACCATCAAACAGAAATCCGGGCGGACAGGATACGCGGTGACGTGGCCGCGCCGTCGCCGCATCAACGTGCGCGACCCTGGAAGGTAAATGCTTCCACGCATGTGTCAAATCACTTCGACGCATGCGAGGGCTTTCGGCCGAGCGGACATGTCCGGTGAGTCGTACAGACGACCGAACATGTCCGACGGAGAGGCTTCCAGCGGACATGTTTCTTAGCATGCTAAGAAACATTTGTCCGCTGGAAACCTGTCCGATCTGCCGGAAAATTGTCCGGTCGGCCGTACACACGACCGAACATGTCCGTGGAAACTGGTCTGCCGGACCAGTTTCAGCGGACATGTTCGGTGTTGTGTACGAGGCCTTAGTGTATTGTTGTAAAATTGACACAATTATTTGATTAGTTGTGTGATATGTGTTTCTTTTTCTCTTTATTTATGCAGTTGGAACACCAGACAGGAGTGGTGAGGAGGAGGTGAATGAGGAGGAGGATGAGGACGGAAGATTACCAGATTTGAACTGTAAGTACACTTTTCCTCATTAAGGGACAAGGGTGTGCTGTCATGCCTCATTTAAAATATTTGATAGCTGGGAGTTATGATGAAGAAGAGGGTGAGGGGGCATCCTCTCCTGAGGATAATTTGTGTATCGGCAGACACAGAAGTGAGTCTGATTATGCACAGTCCAGCTTTTGAAAAAAAATCCTTAGTCTATTGTTTCCTCTTACTGTATTGTTGCAAAATGGAGAAAATTCTTTGATTAGTTGTGTGAGATGTGTTTGTCTTTTTCTCTTTATTTATGCAGTTGGAACAACAGACAGGAGTGGTGAGGAGAAGAAGGAGAATGAGAAGGAGAAGGAGAAGAGGGAGGAGGACCCTGCCCTCTCTATACTGATTTGTAAGTACCCTTTTCCTCATTAAGGGACAAGAGTGTGTGAGTGTGCTGTCATGCCTCATTTTTATAATATTTTTTTTTTATAGCTGGGAGTTATGACAAAGAGGGTGAGGGGGCATCCTCTCCCGAGGAAACATTGGTGATCCGTAGACACGGAAGTGAGTCTGATTTTGCACTGTCCAGCTTTTGAAAGTAACTCCTTAGTCTATTGTTTCCCCTTAGTGTATTGTTGTAAAATGGACAAAATTCTTTGATTAGTTGTGTGAGATGTGTTTGTCTTTTTCTCTTTATTTATGCAGTTGGAAGACAATACAGGAGCGAGGAGGAGGAGAAGGAGAAGAACCAAAGCCTCCCCGACTTGATATGTAAGTACCCTTTTGCACATTAAGGGACAAGAGTGTGTGAGTGTGCTGTCATGCCACATTTTTTTGTTTTGGTTTAGGTATGATTTCTGATGAAGAAAAGGAGGTGAAGGAAGGAGGAGGCAGAGAGAGCCCCCCAGGTGGCTGTTGTACCATGTAAGTCCTTTTTCCCTTTGTCCCTTTTGGTTTGGGGAGGGGGGGGGGTGATGTAGCTAGCTGCCTTAGAGAGCCCTTTCTCAAAGTAGCGGTTTTAGGTTGCTTTAGAGGTGTAAATCGCCTCTAAGTGCATGAAACCCGCCTCCCATTCATTCCAGTGGGCCTTTTCACACTGGGATGTTGCGGGAGGGGCAAAAACTCCCGAAAACTGGATCTGTTGGGGCGGGTTGAGAGCATTGTGTACTGTGCTCACAAACTGCTCCTGCCCATTGGAATCTTGGTCCTTCAAAGTGCTTTGAAAGCAAAATGGCCATTTCTAAAAACAAGTTCTATGTTAAAAGTGCATTGCTAGTGGCTGTTAAGTGGTCCCAATGGGAGTTATTAGTGTGTGCAGAATCATGTGACAATCGGCTCAGAAAAGCTACTTTATCAGTTAATCTCAGACAAGAAGACATGGAAGGTGATTGATTTCTATGCAGAGCTGCACCAGTTTTTGAAGTCAACATTTTTCTATAATCTCCATATAGGATTGCTTGCCAAGTTTGGGGGGAAAGAATGCCTTTAAATGTAGATTTGGTTACCTGATTTCAAGCAAACAGTCCACTCACCATACTTGACTACATTTGCTTGCCCTATTCCTAGGGTGTCACCTGCCTTAACTTCTTACATCAAAGAACAAACTGTACAGCTTCCAGTTTTATTTTTTTGCAAGTAGCTTTAAATTTGCCCACGGACTTACAGTTTTTGGGAACACAACTTTGACAGATCTAGTTAGTGTGTATGGAACACATTGGAAAAGCCAAAATCTTCAAGCCCCAAAAATCTCTCCTTTTAGTCTAACTAGCTATGAATAGGTGAAGCCAAAATCTCACCCTTCCTGGCAAATGGAGATCCTTTCAGCACACAGCAGATGTCTCGCACCCTCCGATGTTTCTCCGCCTGTGTAGAGAGGTGTGTTTGTTTCTTCTAATTTCCTCCCCAAGAATAATTCTCTCCACCTGTGTTTTTTTGGATTGACTTTTATTCCCCCCCCCCCCACCTCTCCTAATAGTTGGGAAAGGGTTTTCAGGTGTGTTTGGAGCACAAAGTAGAGGACAAGGGCCTGGTGACAAACATTAGCAGATCATCTCTGGATTTTTAGGCTTCTAATCTTTGAGAAAGCTTCACTTTGCAGGGGGAGATATACAAGGGGAAAAAAATCTTGGACAAGGTGATTTCCGAAGAAGGATTCATTTATTCACCCACTTTATTCTTTGATGTCCACCTTTCCCAGAGCCTTTTTTTAAGGCAGTCCCTTGATTCTATTTTTACTAGATTGAAACTGACCTGTTGTGGACCATGTATTTAGAGGCCAGGAAATCTCCAAACACTTCTATTGGGAACACTAAGGGCCAGATTCTCAGAGAATTGCCCAGGCGCAGCGTATCAGAGATACGCTACGCCGCCGTATATTACCTGGCGGAATTTATAATCCAGGACGATTTTGCGCTGTAAGTTACGGTGGCGTAGTGTATTTCTCGGCGCGCATTTCAAATTGGGCGGGTAGGGAGCGTGATTCATTTCAATGAATTGAACTGCGCATGCTCAGTTTTGAAATTTGCCGCCATGCTTGGCGCAAAATGACATTGCACCGATGTGATTTCTTGAACTTCGACGTGTGTTACATCCTTTCCTCTTCACGGACGACTTGCTCCAAAAAAAAAAAAAAAAAACGCGGGAACGACTGCCATACTTTAACATGGCAAGTCTATCTATACGCCACAGAATAGCAGGTTTAACTATACGCCGGCAAAAGCCGACATAAGAGAATGCGACGGCCACGTGGACCTTCGTGGATCGACGGAAAAAGCTAATTAGCATACCTGACGCAGAAAACAACGCAAAATCCACCCAGCGGGCGCCAAAGTATTGCACCGACGAACGGAAGGCGTACGAAGCCGTACGCCTGTCGGATCGAAGCCAGAAGCCGTCGTATCTTGGTTTGAGGATTCATAATTAAAAATACGATGCGGCAAATTTGAAAGTACGCCGGAGTATCAATAGCTACGCCGGCATACTTCTGTGAATCTGGCCCTAAATACGTAACATATACACTCGAGTATAAGCCGAGATTTCCAGCACATTTTCCTGTGCTAGAAATGCCCCCCTCAGCTTATACTCTAGTCATCTTTTTGTGCTTGATCTCCCTGAATTTGGGGACCTGGTACAGGCCAGCAGTAGGTCCCCTGGACCACAAAATGGTCACACATGTAGCCCTAATCTTCCTCTACCAGTGTGCAAAGTTTTTTGGATCACTAATTTTTCTGAGTCAGGCACCCCTTCCATAGACTCCCATGTTAAACGTCAGTCTAGTCAGGGGCACAGTGAGGCATGCAGATGGACACCCTAGGATTGTCGTCAAGCAACAATAGATTGGTCATGAGTTTTGGGGGGAAATTATGTGCCTCGGCTTATATTTGGGTCAGCTTCTACTCGACTTGACATGTGAATGTCAGCAATTTACTGACCCAACTCCCATGAAGACATCTTTGGAGATTAAATTAACATGTTAAGTGACTAGTTTGTTTAAGACTGTGTCAAGTTATTAGCTCACAATTGTTATAAATTAACCACTGAGACAATTCTGGATTAAAAATATTTGCCACAAGTGGGACTAAGGATTGAATTTTTTTATTTTTTTTGGAAAGGCACTACTCTGGAGCAGATCTTGGACACTCTCCGCTGGCACGGAGAGAGGCTGACAGAGCTGGAGAAGAAATGAATAAAAAAAAAAACACAATTCACGTTTTCAAATAATGTTTTTATTTTTTTATATTTTTCAAGATTGTTTGTTTATAGATTTTCGATTAAAATTATATTTTGCTACAAATAGTTCTAACTTTCTTTATCTGGTCATATGTCCTTTCAGATTTAGAATTTCAACACAGTCTGAAACCCTGCAGGTACAAAACACATACAGGCATACCCCGCTTTAAGTACACTCACTTTACATACACTCGCGAGTAAGGACATACCTGTGAGTGTATGTAAAGTGGCTCTCAAGCTAAAGCTGCAGCTGAGTAATCCGTGCACGGATAGTTCAGATTCCCTGCTACTTGGAAAAACACTCCCTGACACCCCCACTATAGTCCCTGACACCCCTCTATAGCCCCTGACACCCCAGAAGTGAAGAAAGGTATTGCTTCACTTTAAGTACATTTTCGTTTTACATACATGCTCTGGTCCCATTGTGTACTGAAAAGTGGGGTATACCTGTACATATCTGCCCAAGAATGCTAGCTTGAGGCATGATGGGCACATTTGGCCCATTTCTGGTGCAGTGAGAAAAACTCAGGTGATTAGTTAGAAAAGGAAGGATGTGTAGCAGATGGCAATAGGAAAACCACCTCTTCTAACTTCAGCTGTTACCTTTAACATTTGGTGCTTCAAGGTTAATGTTTGCAACTCATACAATATTGAGTTTGATTTTTTGTAAAAATAAAATATACAATTGTAAAGTGCTTCTGTCTCCTACAAATTGCCAGGGACCAAGTTTGCCTAAAATCATTGACAAAGGTAGGTTTGGTGTGTGCAAGTTTGGGAAGACTCCTTAGTGGTCAAAGGGGGTTGTATATGAAAGTAAAATCCACTTTGCACCACAAGTGCAGTCGCTGTAGATCTGAAATGAGGGGAAGCTCTGCTGAATTTCTTATACAATAATTTGCAAACTAAAATGCTGTTTCTCTGTTTACTAGCATGTCCCACTTGAATCCACAGCAACTGCACTTCCAAGTGCAAAGGGTCAGTTGGGTTCCTATGGTATTCTGCTCAATGTGTGCCTAGCTGACACAATCTTATCTTCCTCTCTTGAACACTCCAGCAATGGCAGACTTATGCCCCATACACTCAATTTGATAATCTTTTGTTTTTGGAATGGATCTTTACCCCAAACATGTACTGTAGTGCAAGGGCCTGCAATATTGCATACAAATTGAAGCTCTTAAGGGGTTGTATAGGTTTGTTATGGATTTTCTATCTTTTCCTTCCATTTCCCTTCTAAATGTTTATTTTTCTTTGTTTGAATTACTCACTTCCTGCTTCTCCTCAGTAAGCTTTCCACCATCTTCCGAACGGTGGCAACTCATTTAGACCAGCTTACTGAACACCTTACTGAGGAGGAAGTGAGAAATTCAGACAAAGAAAACAACAACAGCAAAAAAAAAAATTGTAAGGGAAATGGAAGGAAAAGCTTTGTGCTCATATTATCTCATTTCTTTTAAGAAATAAAAAATATATATATTCACAAAATATAATAGTGTGTATGTGGACTTTCATTTACAGAGTGAAATATCTAGATTTTTTTTAAAAAACAAAGGGAAGCCTCCTATTCCAAACGCAATTTTATTTACAAAAATAAAAAACATACATAAAAAGGTAAACTAAATTGTAAACATGAATTTTAAACACAAAATACATATGAAAAAAAAAAAAAACAGGGGCTGCATTAATGTGGTTCATTGTTCCTGCTGTTCCTGCTGATCCTACTGTTGCTGCTGTGGCTCAAGGAGCCTGGCCAACTGTTCCTGCAGAGCCATCTGCTGTTGCAGCAGCATGGCTATCTGCTGCTGCTGCTGGAGTGGGGGGTTACTGGACTGGGGTTGTGCCTGAGGGGTGGGGAAGGCATGTGAGATGGATTGGGGGAAAACCAAATAGGTGAAACCAGGGAGGGGAGTGAAACTTTGGGAGGCAAGGTTGGTCGGGAAACTCAAAACGGGTAAGGTAGAGGGAAGTAAATTTTGGGCAGGTAAAGAAGAATAGATTTGGGAATTTGGGCTTTGGCGAAGAGGGGTAGTGAAAGTGGACCAAAGGGAGAGGTTAGATTGAGCATGTCTGGAGGTGTGTGTGGCAGAGGGCAAGGAGAAAAGTGGAGTGGAGGTAGGTTCTGTGCGCGAAGATGTAGGCTGGTCAGGTGGGGGCATGGTAGAAGTATGGGAACAGGAAGGATCAGAATGGTGTGTTTGGGTGTTAGGGTCTGTGGGGTCAGGTGAGGAAGTGGGGAGTGCATCTAATTGGGAGGGAGGGTCCACCGGGGGAACTTCAGAATCAGCCACCCCCTGGCTTACAGTGCCTGGCCTGGAAATAGGCACATCTTGTTGCAACACAACACCTTGCTCTTCACTGCTACTGCCCCTGCTGTGAGAGCGTCTGACGATTGTTACATTTAGTTGCTGTACCGCTAAACGCAGGCCCTGAATCTCTTCACCACTTTGCCTGAGGACTACAGTCTGGTTGTTGAGAGCTGTAGTCAACAGTGCTGGCGGTCCTGAGCTTGTTGGCCCAAGTGTTGCTGTAAGAGCTCCAGTGTCCTTTCTACAGAATCAATTTGTGTAGAAGGCCTACCTTGCTCCAATAATCTATCCACCTGGGCAGCCAACCTTTCCCCAAGATCGATAAGTTGCCTTTGCCCAGGTGGCAGGGGTGCTGATTCTGCTGCATCCAATGTGGGCTGGAAAGAAAATAAACAAAAAGATTAAATTAGAAAACAAATCATTTGCATTGCTGAACACACAAACAGTAGTAAAAGTGGGTGCCATTTTCACAAACAATAAAACATGTTCAAGGCTGCGTTACTTAGCACAGGAGACTTCAACAGAACTTTTTCAAACAACTTAGCTAAAATTACGAGTTTTGATAACAAAATGTTTGGAACAAGATGAATTTAGAATACGAGTTATTATTTTTTGTTCAATATATTTTTATTATAAGAGAAAAAATAATTGACAGACATAGACATAAACATAAATCCGAAAACAAAAATCACGAGGATCAGCAAGACCGCATGTCATATCAAAAAAGCACACATCAAAACAGTTATACCACACAAATAATAAGCTTATTAGCTGTGAACTGTGAGGACTCCGGGAGCCCCCGGAGCCCACCGCTCCCAGTATCATTACGGGGAGAGCGGAACATGCGGCTGATCCTCAGCATACGCCTCTCAACCATATGGAAACAAACACACTCATGAGAAGCGTATAAACCAATAATCACCGTAAGTAACAAAATGTACCAGAGAAAGAAGAGAGGGCTCAGGAGAGCAGGAAAAGAAAAAGTGGTAGAGGTAAGAGAAGAACGCAGAATAAGAGGGGGAAGATAAGGGGGGGTGGGGGGATCCTCCGCCGCCGTCTGCCAACCTGTATCGGAAATACAAAAGAAATACAACTAATAGGCCCACAAGCTACTAGTAATTATGGCTTGTCAAGTGCGAGGTTACGTAAGTTTTAAAACTCAAAACCCTACTGGACTTAGGTACAGAGTCTACACATTTTGAGACATTAAGTCAGCATATGCTGAAGTGTACTTGAACGCAAACCAACCGGACCATATTTTCCGAAATAAATCGGATTTGTTCCTTAGCGAGTAGATAAGATCTTCCATATAATAGATACGATCTACTTCCACTAGCCATTGGACTAGCGTAGGAACCGCTGTCTGTTTCCAAAATCTTGGAATGAGCGATTTTTGCTGCATTCAGCAAGTGAGGCGTTATAGACTTTTTATATGAGCCGATTGGATTGGTTCAGTTGTACAGTGCAGTAAAATCACCCAGGGGTCCCCAACGGTTTCGTATCCTTGAATCTCTTTCATCCAGTGCAAAACCGCCGACCAGAATGGGCGAATGTGCGTGCAGTGCCACCAGATATGCGCATGCGTCGCATTGTCCCCGCATCCCCGCCAACAAAGCGGGGACGTCAGGGGGAAAATGGTGTGGAGGACCACCGGGGTGTAATTCCACCTTGTAAGCAGTTTGTAATTGACCTCTGCAAGTTTAGATGAAATGGACGATGTGTGGGCAAAGAATAAAATGGAATCTCTCTGGGATGGCGACAGATCCTTCTGCAGTTCCTTTTCCCACTTGAGTAAAAATTTGGGGGTGCCCCTTTCGGACATGTTGTACAGTGCTTTGTAGAAAAATGAGAGAGGCCTCTCCTCCTGCTGGTCCTCAACAAAGGCGTATTCTATTAAATTTAGGTCATCTAAGCCCCTCAGGGGTTTTGGTAGAGAGCTGACAAATGCCACTAATTGACGATATTTCCATTGCACCATAGGAGTAACGAGGGCTGGGTTCACAAGGTCCGATAGAGGGACGACGCCCTGTGCTGATATTACGTGGTGAAGCAGCGTAGCGGACCCCAAAGACCAAGGGCGTTGTGGGGGCTGTATTTTGCCAGGTGGGAAATAGCCGTGCCCTGATAATGGCATCAACGGTGAATTATGCAGCCATCCAGACGTTTTACCTAACCTATCCCAGATCATCAGAGTGGAGTGTGTTAATGGCGAAGTCGTACGTGACAGAGTTCTGAATTTACGCGGGATCCATATCTGAGTATATGGATCTACCCTGCACAATTCCGCCTCAAGTGATACCCACAGCTTGGATCGGCCACGGTATTTCCAATCCGAAATTCTAGTGAGAACAGTAGCTAGGAAATATCGTTTAATATCGGGCATTGCCAGGCCTCCCTCTCTCTTGGGCCTAGACAATAAAGATCTTGCAACTCTGGGCCATCTCCTGTTCCAGACAAATCGACCAATCAATGATCATACTAGCGTGAAGAACCCCACCGGTATTCTGTATGGAATCATTTGGAACAAAAACAACAGCCTGGGCAGAACATTCATTTTAAGAATGCTAATCTTTCCCAGCCAGGAGTGAGCAAGCTGCGACCACCTCTGTAAATCAGATCTAATCGTGTTCAATAAAGGGATAAAGTTAGTGCGGAATAATGCTGTAGGATTAGGAGTAAGGAAAATGCCTAACTACTTCATTGCTTTGGCCTGCCAACTAAAAGGGAAAGACGTCTTCAGATGAGGCACAACCCGGGGAGAAACCGTTAAATTCAAAATTTCGGATTTACTTAGATTTATTTTAAAGTTGGAAACCGCCCCATAAGCTTCAAATGCGGCCATAAGAACCGGAAGCGTCAGCGTCGGGCGCTGTACATAAAACAAAATATCGTCGTATTTGTGTTCGTGTTTACCGACCGTAATCCTGTGAATGTCCGGGTTGTGCCTAATAGAGGACAGAAAGGGTTTAAGGGAGAGGGCAAATAAAATGGGCGAAAGGGGGCATCCCTGCCGTGTACCATTATGGAGTGTAAACGGTTCGCTCAATGTACCATTAACCCGTAATTGGGCTGTGGGGGAGTTGTAGAGAGCTGAGATACGTGATCTAAGAGAGTGGCCAACACCTAGGTGGGAGAGTGTAGCCATAAGAAACTCCCAGTCCACCCTATCGAACGCTTTTTCAGCATCAGTCGATAACAGAAGGGTGGGCTGGGAGGATCTCCGGACGTGTGCAATTAGGGATAGTGTGCGAAGGGAGTTATCACGTGCCTCTCTGCCAGGTATAAAACCTATCTGGTCCCTGGACACCCACTTCGGGACGAGAGGAAGGAGCCTATTTGCTATAACCTTGGAATACAGTTTAGCTTCCAGGTTCAAAAGTGAGATAGGGCGGTAGCTCCTGCAACAACACGGGTGCTTCCCTGGTTTGGGGATGACCGTGATGTGTGCATGGAGCGTTTCCGGGCGGAGAGATCCACCGTCAGGAACCGAGTTAGCGTATGTCGTCAACCAAGGGATTAAAAGATCAGAAAAGGCTCTATAATAGGCCACCGTGAAGCCATCAGGGCCGGGTGCCTTCCCGTTAGCCATGGCTTATAGCGCAACATGAAGCTCTGACGTGGTGAACTCCCCCTCCAGAGCCTCTAGGGTGTCTGCCGGGAGGGATGGCAGGTTGGCTTGTTGCAAGTAATTTCGAATAAGGCACGTCCTAGTGTCCTTATCTGCTATTGTATGCTGAACTTGATATAACGTTTGGTAAAACGATCTAAATTCCTTAGCTATAGCAGACGTCTCGTAGACTAGGGCGTCCGATGAGGATTTGATTTTAGCAACGAAGGTGGCCGACTTTTTCTGCTGGAGTGAGCGAGCCAACAGCCGACCAGGCTTATTGCCCCACTCATGCCAACTCTGAGCTACTGTACGGGATCGCTGCTTCTGGTCCAGGTGAAAGAGTTCCTTCAGTTCCTCTCTCTTCTGGGTCAGGGTTTGAAAAATCAGTGGTTGGAGGTCTACTTTATGTTGGCGTTCTAGGGCCTCAATCTCTTTCAGCAATCGGGCCTGTAAATGAGTGCGCTCCTTTTTTTTCCTGGAGTCCAGCTCAATAAATTTGCCCCTGATGAAAGCCTTATGGGCTTCCCAGAGCGTACCTGGCGAAACCTCAGGGTCGGCATTCTCAGCAAAATACAGTACTAGAGCCTCCGCAATAATTTTCTTATCAATGTCATCTAGGAGCAAATTATCATTGAGTTTCCAATTAGTCTGCCGGATGGGTACCGAGGGGACATTTAGGGAGAGTGTGATTGGGGCATGATCCGAAAGAGGAGAAGTCGCAATCGCCACACCAAGGAAAGATGGTGGTGGTCTATTAGGAAATAGTCGATCCTAGAGTATGAAGAATGGGCATGGGAGAAGTAAGTGTAATCTTTCACGCGGGGGTGCGCAATCCTCCAAATGTCCATCAATTGGGACTCGTGTAGGCGTCTGCAAATAAATGCTAAGCGCCTTCGCGGAACGCCGGAGCCCCCCACCGACGTATCGATGGGCGGGTCCAGCGGGACATTAAAGTCTCCCGCAAGGAGAACACACCCACGTGCAAACTCCGACAACTTCCTAAGGGTACTTGATATAAAAGTGGCCTGATCCCGGTTAGGGGCATAGAGCGTAGCTATCGTATAGGGCATAGTGCCCAAAGTGCCTTTGAGGAACAGGAAACGGCCCAGGGGGTCACTCTGCATCTCGTCCAACACAAAGGAAGCATCCCTGCGAAACCCGATAGCCACACCCTTTGCTTTATGCACGTCTGACAGACTATAATACTATACAGGGTATTGAGGAGAGAAGAGTTTCACTGAGGTAGTGTGTGTGAGGTGGGTCTCCTGAAGGAGAACAATGTCCCCCTTCAGTCGAGCCAATTCCCTATATAGCTGATGCCTCTTACCTGATAACACTAGGGGCCAGATCCACATACATTTCGATCGGCGCAGAGTATCAGAGATACACTACGCCGCCGTACCTTACCTGGCGTATATATGAATCCTCAGCGAGTTTTGCGCCGTAAGTTACGGCGGCGTAGTGCATTTCTGGCGGCGGATTTCAAATTGGGCGGGTTGGGGGCGGGTTTCATTTGAATGAAGCGCGTCCCGCGCTGAATGAACTGCGCATGCGTCGTCCCGAATTTTCCCGCTGTGCATTGCGCTAAATGACGCCGCTAGGATGTAATTTTTTTTAACTTAGACGTGAGTTACGTCCATCCCTATTCACGGATGACTTACGCAAAAAATACAAAAATTTCAAATTTCGACGCGGGAACGACGGCCATACTTAACATGCAAGTCTATCTATAGGCCGCAAAATACCAGCTTTAACTATACGCCTGAAAAAGCCGACGTTAGAAAATGCGACGGCCGCGCGTACGTACGTGGATCGTCGTAAATCGTTAATTTGCATACCCGAAGCTGGAAAACTACGCAAACTCCACCCAGTGGGCGCCGAAGTATTGCATCTAAGATCCGAAGGCGTACAAAGCCGTACGCCTGTCGGATCTTACCCAGATGTAGTCGTATCTTGGTTTGAGGATTCAAACTAAAGATACGACGCGGGAAATTTGAAAGTACGCCGGCGTATCAGTAGATACGCCGGCGTACTTCGTCTGTGGATCTGGCCCCTGCAGTTTAATCAGCAACAATTTGTTTCGGTCTCCATAGATCATGCTGTAATTAAAATGTGTATTATTCTTTCAAAAGCAATATAACAATTTTCCATTAATAACTATGCCATTCTCAACATGAATGATGTTTTCGCTTTTGTTCTGACAACGACGGTTTGTCAACTGGGGCAATATTTTTGGGATAAAGAAGACTTTGAAGTCCAATGAAACTGAAGGTCACCTTTAAGACCAGAAAATATATGATTATATACAGTATGTTGTACACAAAGTCCTGACGACGCACTTCATATATAGTCCTCAAAATCCATTGCTCTCTTGCCTAACTGTACTGACTGCTGAAGGCAATATTTTTTGTTTGGTCGCTATTGCTCGGGTCTACACAAGTATCATGCAAATTTTAATTGTGCTCCAGGATGGACAACTGTGTACTTGCTACCATACCATCAATGAAAAAATGATTTATTTTTGGTTTGTATTTTAATGCCGTGCTATGAAATATTCTAGATTTCCAGTGTGGCAAAACAAAGTAAGTCTTTTGATATCTCTAAGCCAAGTTTTCCATAGAACATGGGAATGTAGGCTGTACCAAATAAATTAAACAAATACCTATAAATAAAACTTAACATACCAAAATGTAATTAAATAATTTTATTGATAAAATGTATATATATATATTTTTTTTTATGGTAATATAAATGGCCGCGGCACCTTTATTGGTAAATATATAAATATTATATAAATAAATAATCCAATTAATAAATTAAATTCTTAATAAATAAAACTCAATATTCACCTTCTTAAAAATAACTATCAAACTTAAAATTCTCTCTCAAGATCTCGCTCAGTCATAAAACTCGAGCGAATACCATAAATAATTAAAATAAATACAAAGTCCCCCCTTGACTTCAAGGGTGACATACCACATAACAGGTGCTGCGACAGGGTGGGGGGGAAGGGGAGGCACACCACGCTGTTCCAGGTTACAGCTGATTAAAGCGGTTGTAAACCGCATAAACTTTTTTTTTTTTTCCCCCAAACCTGCAATGCAAAAGGCATAATAGGCTAGTATGCACCGCATACTAGCCTATTATGAAATACTTACCTCGGAACGAGGTGTGTACCACTTTCCTGGTCCACGCCGAGCAGGATGTCATCTTGCTCCGGCGTGTCTTCCGGGTATCGCCGCTCCAGCGCTGTGATTGGCTGGAGCGGCGATGACGTCACTCCCGCGCGTGCGCGCGGGAGATTTAAAATCGGCAGGGTCCGGCGATGCCGGTCCTTCAGCCGTGGAGTCCCCCCTGCGCATGCGCCGCCCGCATTGCGGGGGTAATATCTCCTAAACCGTGCAGGTTTAGGAGATATTCTCCTTACCTACAGGTAAGCCTTGTTGTAGGCTTACCTGTAGGTAAAAGTCCAAATAGTGGGTTTACAACCACTTTAAGGCCTCAGGATGCTGGGCTTATTTAGCCCCATACACGTGCAATAAGCCCGGGAAAAACGTGACTTCAAAAGCCCGGGAAACACGTGAATTCCAAAGCCCGGCAAACACGTGAATTCCAAAGACAGGCTTCTACCCGCCCAAATTGAACCTGACAGCCCCAGTGAAGCTGACAGGAAGCCATTTTTTTTTTTTAAACTTACAGACCTATTAAATATTATTTCTTATATATTTAATTATTTATTCTGACAGCCACACTCCCCATGTTGTGGGCACTAAGTAATGCCCCCTTTTCATGGGAATGTAGGCTGTACCAAATAAATTAAACTAATACCTATAAATAAAACTCAACATACCAAAATGTAATTACATTTTTTTTTTTTTTATGGTAATAGAAATGGCCGCGGCACCTTTATTGGTAAATATATAAATATATAAATAAATAAATAATCCAATTAATAAATTAAATTCTTAATAAATAAAACTTTCAATATTCAACTTCTTAAAAATAACTTTCAAACTTAAAATTCTCTCTCAAGATCTCGCTCAGTCATAAAACTCGAGCGAATACCATAAATAATTAATTAAATAAATACAAAGTCCCCACCAGCCGCTTTTGTTCGCTAACAAAAACGACCTACCCCAACACCGTGGCCATTTCTATCATGTTTTGCAAATCCATATTAAAAATATCTAAACCTATATCAGATAGGTGAACACCATCTGGCCTGTAAAGGCCAGAGAAACCACCCTCCAATTCAGTATGCCTATAGGAAAAACTGCCCAAAGTAGGCATGAATTTTTCAATCGAGTGATTAACTCGTTTCCGTATCTTCTCCAAAGATTTTTTCTCTGAAAAAGATAACCAGATCAGATGAGGAATCATCTCTGAAAAAATGATTCTGGAACGTGGGAAAAATAAATGAATACGCTGCAAGTCATTTTTTATCATGAAAATTAGGTCTAACGTTGAACTTTTTCCTACATCATTCCCTCCGAGGTGAATTATTAAAAGCATGCAGTGTAAGCCAATGCCCCCTACCAAAAATATCTGTCTTTGACTTGCTAACAAAAACATGTACTTTTCCTTGCGAGATACAAACTTCACCTACTTGCAAACCAGAATTGCCTTTTTTGTTGCTTGGGACCAGGGCTGTCTTTTCCATTGGGCACGCTGGGCAGTTGCCCGGGGGCCCCACTTGCCTGGGGGGCCCCAATCGGCTGCCCAGCGACCCCAGTAAAATATGGTGGAGAGCAGCGGGTCAGAACTGTAGAACTCTATTGTGTATACAGTCTCTGAGGAAGAGTCTTAAGAGGAGTCAAGAGTGGGAGCGCCGCCGAGATGGGGGTCACGGGAGAAGTCAGACATGAGGAGACAGTAGGATAAAACCAGAGCAGCCAAGCTGGAGCCATCTGAATGAGCCATGCATGTTGCACCTGAGAGGAGGTCAGTGATAGCGCCGCCAGGCCAGTCTAAGGGGCGGGTGGTTGCTGATGTAAGGGGGGAGTGAATACAAAAATATTAGTGACCCCCCCCTTACCTTAGTGTATTTACTCTACGGAAGGTGGTCTCTGGTCACCAAAGTGCCCCACACATCAGAGTTCCTGGTGTTCCCCTTTACATCAGAGTCTGCAGGATTCCCCCTTACAGTGCAAGGACCCTGATGTAAAGAGAAAGCAGTGAACTCTGATATAAGGTGGTCTCTGGTCACCAGAGTCCCCCTCCACATCAGAGTTCCCCCTTACATCATGATCTGCAGCGTTCCCCTTTACATAAGAGTTCCCTTTCACTGTAAGTGGGAATCCTGCAGACTCTGATGTAAGAGGAAACTCTGAGCAGGCTGGGTTATAGTAACCTGACCTTCATGTCAATGAAGAAATTTGTAAAACTATAATTTTAGGTACTTTTTTTGCAGTGGCAGTAAAAAAAATGTGGTTCTGCCAGTAAATTTCATGATTTTTGTCAGTAAATTCTCGTGCCCGATTGTGTAGACAGGGCCCCAGTGCACTGTATTGCCCGGGGGCCTATAATGCTCTGAAGATGCCACTGCTTGGGACTAGCTCCGATATACGGAGAGCTGCAAAGAAAATTAACACAAAAGCTGTCTGGAAGAGTAATGATTCAAAATCTGAGCAACAAACCGTAACAGTAGCTAAACAAATATTTCTTAAAAGCTCTATTGAAATGGGCCTGCGCGTGTCTGGCGTAAAGGTCTGCCTTCTATAACCCTTCAGGACCTGACGTACTGAAAATAAACTATTACGGGCTGGCAAATTATGCAACTTTAGGAAAAAAGAAATCCCAGCCAAACTCTTGTTAATGTGGTGAAAGGATGATCTATGTTGCATAAGAGAACAAAGAAATGCAAGGACTGTCTGTTCCGTAGGAGAAAGCCCAGATAAACCTATTTCCTCATTGAATAACAGCCACTTTCTCCATGCAACCGAACAATCGATCCATGTTTTGGGGGCAATAGAGCTCTTAATGGCCGACACAACAGGAGTTATATCAAATCCCATAAATGACTCGGGCAACTGTAGCCTACTGGGTCCGCTTCCGGCAAGAGTTGTCTGAAACGAGCCATCTGAAAACGAGACGGGGCATCTGCTATCAGATTACTCTTTCCAGCCACATGCTTCGCTTTTACCCAGATGTTAAGTTTCAGACATAATAGAACAAAATATCTTAGTAGCTTTATTACAAAAATGGATTTCGAAGAAAGACAATTCAGTGCAAAAATAACGCCTTTATTGTCTGAATGAACCACAATTCTTTTATTTGAAAAACTATTACCCCACAGTTCAAAGGCTACCACTATAGGGAACAATTCAAGTAGAACTATATTCTTTGTTGCATTATTGGCCACCCAAAAAGGAGGCCAACTACCACAGCACCAATGGGTGCTCCAAATAGCAGCAAAACCATGTGCTCCCGCTGCGTCAGTGTAAAGGTCCATGTCAGCTGAAAAAATAAATTCTTCCTGAAAAAATGTCCGACCATTGTAATCTAATAAAAACTGAGACCAAACTAAAAGATCATCTTTTAGCTCGGAAGTGATGCGTATATGAGAAAAAGGTGATTTAAATCCAGACATTGCCAAAGACAACCGTCTGGAAAAAATCCTGCCAACTGGCATGACCCTAGTTGCAAAGGCCAATAATCCCAAAAAAGACTGGAGTTCCTTTAACAGGACCTTCTTTCTTCTTAGGAAAAGATAAATCAAACTTTGAATTTTACTTATTTTAGCTAAAGGGAGTTGATACTGACATAGCATGGTATCAATGGTGATACCTAAAAACTCTATAACTGTAACTGGGAAAACCGTTTTCTCAGTGGCAATAGGGAAGCCAAAATACTGTGAGATATTTAAAAATAATTTCAGTAATAAGCAACAAACGGGAGAATTTGGTGGACCAATAAAAAGGAAATCATCTAGATAATGGATGACTCCGTCGCAACCCGATTCGTGGGTGATGACCCATTGCAAAAATTTGGCGAACGTTTCAAAATATCTACACGATAGGGAGCAACCCATGGGTAAACACATATCAAAGTAAAAATTTTCTTCGAAACAGAAACCTAATCAGTTAAAGGATTCAGGGGAAATTGGCAATAATCTGAAAGCAGATTTAATATCAGAGTTTGCCAATAAAGCCCCCTTACCAAATGTTTTAATAAGTCTTATTGCGTCATCAAAATTTGCATACAAAACGGAGGATAAGGTGTCATCAATCTCATCGTTTAATGAATCACCCTTGGGATACGAGAGGTGATGTATCAAACGATATGAGTTAGGCTCCTTTTTTGGCACAACACCCAAAGGAGAAATGCGAAAATCTGCAAAGGGAGGAGAAACAAAAGGACCAGCAACCCTACCGGCCGCTATTTCTTTTATTAATTTCTCCCTTACTACCTGGCTATGCATCATGACAGATTTTAAATTGCTTACCATAGTACAACCGACTCCTGAAAACACCGGTAACTCAAAACCTAAGGAAAAACCTTTAATTAAGACCTACGCCTTCTCCCTGTCTGGGTACAGCATTAGCCAAGGGAGCATTTTTTCCAGCTTCACTGGCGTGCAAAAAAAAAGTGTGTGTGTGTGGATAGTTTCTTTTAAAACATTTTGTAACCGGGTGAGTCCCAAAACAAAAGGAGCACTCATGCTTGTAACGGCATGAGGTCGACCACTTGCACTGGGACTCATTGTAAGCGTAACAGAAACCTTTCTTGTAAATTGTTGAACTATTTTGGCTTACTGCCGGTTGCCTTGCAAAAACCGGTTTCTGCGGAAGAATTTAATTCAACCATAAGCCTACGTCTTTCATACCCCACTTTAAGTTGGGATAAACCGACATTTTCTGACGGAAAGATTCATCATAATTGAACCAACCATATCCGCCAAAATTCCGGTAGGCTTCCAAAATATTTTCCAGATGCTGGAATAAACCACTGCATTTATCAGGGAATTTTTCCCCCATAATTGCAGAAAAAATACAAAATGCTTGAAGCCAATTATAAAAAATGTTTTGGAACCATGCGACGTCTATCCTCAGGAGTCTCATCTAATTTTTTATCAATTTTGCTAGAAAATTCTTTGCCAGGTAGTAAAGATAACAAATCAATAAATTCACCTTTCCAAATTTTTTCTTTAATATTAGTTGTCAGGTGAAAACCTAACGGAGAAATATCGCATGGTAAGGGCTCTTTAAACACATTTCTGGGACTTGAGCTGGGACTGGCAAAGAATAAATGGGATCCTGAGGAGAATTAATATTAGAAATGCTATGAATCTCTGAAGGGTTAACCTGACTAGTCCAAACATTAGCTGGAGACATTTGTGTATTTCATTTATTACTAATCACATCCTGTAATTTGTTAATAGAATTTAACAATTGATTTAACATTGAATGGCCAGCAGACTCACCATCTACAGAGGACGCTGCTGCCACCTGTGGTGGAATTGTAGTACTACGCGAGCTGCTGTGAGAGCTTGAAGCTTTTTCAGACGAATTCGACCGTTGCTGAGCCATCACCTCATCCAGCCTAATCTGCCTGGAGACTGGTGACGCTGAGGAGTCCTCCACTGCTGATGGAACCTGAAAAGGAAACAAACAAGGCCTCTCTTCTGCATGTGATTGACGGGCTCTACCCCGCCCTGCAGTGACGCGCACAGGAGAGGGAGAGGCCGGATCTTCTGGATCCGGAGACTGCTGCGTTGACGTGGGACACTGGCTTCCTCTTCCGTTCTGGTCGCAGACACTTTTGCCGGGCGCTCAGGCGGCTGGCTCCTAGGAGACCTGTGGGGAAGAAAGGATGGCTGCAACGGGTGAGGGTCCTGAGATACCTCAGAAGGACCCGCTGTGTCGTCTTCTTCCTCAGGAACGAGAGGGAACTCCGCTTCAGATTCGGACACGCATCTCCTCAGCCATTCTTCACCGCCTTCAGCCGCCGCACGCTCTAGGACCTTCCGGACCAACGACTCCATGACTCCAGGTACGAGGGGGGGGGGAAGCACACCACGCTGTTCCAGGTTACAGCTGATTAAGGCCTCAGGATGCTGGGCTTATATAGCCCCATACACGTGCAATAAGCCCGGGAAACACGTGACTTCCAAAGCCCGGGAAACACGTGACTTCCAAAGCCCGGGAAACACGTGAATTCCAAAGCCCGGGAAACACGTGAATTCCAAAGACTGGCTTCTACCCGCCCAAATTGAACCTGACAGCCCCAGTGAAGCTGACAGGAAGCCATTTTTTTTTTTTTTTACTTAGACATATTAAATATTATTTCTTATATATTTAATTATTTATTCTGACAGCCACTCTCCCCATGTTGTGGGCACTAAGTAATGCCCCCTTTTCAATGTCTTTAAGCTCTTTGTATGCACATGATCCATCTCTCAACCATTTTCGGGTTATATTGGATGTTTCACTTATGGGAGAATGCTTGCATTCCTTGTAGTGTTCACATCCTTGCCATTCATGAACATTGATTACATGACATAATACAGAAGACCACTGTTCCTTTCATTTTGAAGAATTGGGTGTGTCTGTTACCCAACCTCGAATCCCTTGATACCAGGATGCGACCTTACGTATATGGCAAAGGGTTCCATCACTAAAATAAAATATAAGGGGGGACAAGGGACAGCCCTGCCTCATACTGTTGGATATAGTGAAGGGAGTGGATAGAATTCCTGACATAAAACTTTAGCGGAGGGTTTAGAATACAAAGCCAGAATAGCAGATAGTATGTTGTCCCAAGCCAAAAGACTCCAGTGCCCTAGTTAGATATAGCCAATGGACCCTGTCGAAGGCCTTCTCCGCATCCAACGAGAGGAGCAGAGAAGGCCTTCGCTGCGCTAAGTGAATGACATTAATCATGCGGCAAGTAGCGTCTTATGAGGTTTATTTTTAATGCACACCCACTGACTAGATCAATCTTAGCGACAGCAGAGAGAGATCAGGGAAAAAAAATTCTTCTGACCTGATGTGCCTTGAGGGAGCCACAGTCCAACTTCCTGATTGGTTGGGAAGACAGTTCCATGCTCCCACACAGCACTGCATGTCAGAGGGAGGATTTGAGATCTTACTTTGACCAGCATCTACCCGGTTTTGGAGGGAGTACTTGCAACTTGCCCATGCGCTCACTATTCGGCAGTTATACTATCATTGGTATATGTGTGTGTGTGTGTGTATGTGTGTGTGTATATATATAAACATCGATAATAACAGTGGTGTGCACTGGTAAGACTTACCTGTGAACTGAAGTACTTCTTGATGACTCATATAGAATCAAACATCAAGAACTAGGGGTATTTTCAATAAACTGTGAAAGAAAGACGGAGGTCGATAAACTGAAATAATTAATGGAATGAAGTAAGGGGAATAAGGATAAAAAACGATGAGCCACTTTCTTGTTTGTGGGTGCACTAGGGTAAATCAGTTCCATTCTTACATTCCATAGTATGGGAAGAGGGCTGTGCCTTCCCCATCCCCCAAATCCTAACAATTTTCTCGTAGCTGGTAGCAGGTGCAGTCTTCATGTACAACGCAGTAGACATAAAGAGGAGACAATACAATGGAATGCCACTTTTTGTGGGAGTATTGGTATCCATTTTGGTTGTGGGAGTATTGGGACTCGGAGACACAGAGTAAGTGCAGGATTTATTTTGTTTTGTTTATCTTAAAAATAATAATATAAGGAGGAGCATCGAGTATTGTGTGTGTGTGTGTATATGCACTATGCATCCAATAGCTACTCCAAAAACTTGAACCCAAAAATAATATAAAATGATAACGATGATCCAATCAAATGCAACTTGGGTTGAATCATGACAATCTCTCAACTGGTGGATAATTTAGAAAAAATATTCAAAGGAATTGATGGCTTTACTTCAATTCAACCTGTTCTAAGGCCTCGTACACACTATTTTTTGGTCGAGGATACCGGTCGTGTGTACATTTTCGTCGAGGAAACTGACGAGAACCTCGTCGAGCCAAATAGAGAGCAAGTTCTCTATTTCCTCGTCGGGAGTCCAAATTTGGCTCGCCGAGGTTCTCGACGGGCTGGTTTACGCCGAGAAACTCGGACGTCTGTATGCTAAGAAACCCGCGCATGCTCAGATTAAAGTAGTAGATGGGAGCGCAACTTCAGTAAAAGTATCGTTTGTCATGGAGATAGCACATTCGTCACGCTGCCAACATTCTATTGCATCGTTTAAATGCCGCGCATTTCAACCATCTTTAGAATGTTAAAAAATGGACATTAAATTTCTTCTTTTGCTGCTTATCTTCACACAGATTATTGACAAATTGGTTTCACCTTTTTAATGCTGATCTCATGAATATTGACAAATCTTTTCTCTCTGCTGTTTTTTTGTTTTTTTTAAAAAACAAGTTCTTCATTTAAGATAATTTATATTATGAGTTTATTGTAATCATTTTTTTTTCTTTTTTTTTCTGGAAAGTAACCACCATTGTAACCTTCTTGTTTTGTCTTATGTGATCTGTCCCTTAATAATATTACCTTTTGACATTATTTGTAAAGTTAACCTTCCTTCTCACAAGGGACATATTTTTGCTGATGAAAAACACATAGACAAGTATGAATTTTCAAACAAAAAAAGACCATTTATTTTGGTCATGAACAGAAAAAATAAAATAAATATATATATATAATAAATGAAAGACAGCACTCAATAACCTGCTGGCATTTGTGCAAAGCCAGGTGGGGCACAATGTTACATCTGAGCAGCTGGATCCTCGAATTGGGACATTGAGTGGCTCATCCAGGAAGGAGCACAATCTGGTCTTGGACTCCCAGAGGTCTGGAACAGGAGCAGGTCAGGCAGATGTCCCAAGGAAGTGATCCCACAGCAGACTGCCTTCTGTCACACCACCTGGAAGCAAGGGAGTCACTTCTTGGTCTTCCGGACAGCCTTCTTCCTTGCAGCCTTCACTGCAGCCTGATCTGCAGCCTTCTCTGCAGCCTTCCTTCTCTGCTTGGCTGGAGGTGGTGCCAGTGGAGTAGTACTTGTGCCAGGAGGAGGAGAAGGTGTAGGAGGTGGAGGAGGCAAAGTTTCAGGAGCAGGAGGAGAAGGAGAAGAATTAGGAGTTTCAGAAGTTTCCTGAGCAGGAGGAGGATGAGGAGAAGGAGTTGTAAAATTTTGAAGAGGATCAGGAGGAGAAGAAGTCTGATGAGTTTCAGAAGTTTCCTGAGCAGGAGGAGGATGAGGAGAAGGAGTTGTAAAATTTTGAAGAGGATCAGGAGGAGAAGAAGAAGTCTGATGAGTTTCAGAAGTTTCCTGAGCAGGAGGAGGATGAGGAGAAGGAGTTGTAAAATTTTGAAGAGGATCAGGAGGAGAAGAAGAAGTCTGATGAGTTTCAGAAGTTTCCTGAGCAGGAGGAGGATGAGGAGAAGGAGTTGTAAAATTTTGAAGAGGATCAGGAGGAGAAGAAGAAGTCTGATGAGTTTCAGAAGTTTCCTGAGCAGGAGGATGAGGAGAAGGAGTTTGAAAAGTTAGAAGAGGATCAGGAGGAGAAGAAGAAGTCTGAAGATTTTCAGGAGCAGGAGGAGGAGGATAATTAGATGGTGGGTGAGGATGGCCGGGGGTCCAAATCACTGTGTCCTCAGTGATTACGCCCCTCACCCCCTTATTGAGCAGGCTTATGAGGAGGGGCTCAAATAGGAACCGCTGCTCCTCACTCATTTGCCCCATTTTTGACATCACCAGGCTGCCATAACTCTCCTCGGTGGTGGTAGGCTGCTGGAGGGCGGCCTGTGCATCATGGATCAGGGCCAGTGCTGCTTCACTGACCCTCATATCCCTCCTTTCCCTTCGATTTGGTATGCGGATGGGAGGCACCTGGCACCTTGTGCTGCTGCTGGGCCCTGCCACCTCCTCTGTGGCACTAGGCCGTGCCACCTCCTCTGTGGCACTAGGCCTTGCCACCTCCTCTGTGGCACTAGGCCTTGCCACCTCCTCTGTGGCACTAGGCCTGGCCTCCTCCTGCCTGGCACTTTCCTGAACCTCCTGGCTGGTGTCCTCCTGTGTATCAAAAAGGGTCAGTTTTAATGTGGTTTTTAAAATTCACACACAATTTACAGCTCCTGACTGTTGATATTTTTTTGTCAATATTTTGAAAAGCTAATAATTCTGACCCCAGGAGTTAGCATTATTTTCAAAAATACTTTGGCGGCAACTACTGACTAATGATATGGAAACCACATTTCGCCCAAATATTATTTTTGTTTAACATATTAAAGTGGAGGTTCCACCAGAACCAAAAATTAAAACTAAACAAATTTACTCAAAAAATTACATTAAAATAATGTTGAAGTTTTACTCCCCCTAACTAGCTGTTGCTATGTGGACTTAAAAAATCTGCCTCTTCATCCTCCGTGGTGTATTATGTTCCTCCTCCTACACTGGGTGTCAACTTGTGAATGGGACGCGCTGCATTCTGGGAACTGTGTGTGTCCCCGAAAGCAGCCGGCCCATTCACAAAGCGCCGCGTCGTTTGCGTATGCGCATTATGAAACGGGCAGTGAAGCCGTTCGGCATGACTGCCTGTTTCCCTTAACTATGGATGGTTGCGCTTGGAGCTGCTAGGATTGAGTATGGGCCTCGGCGGGGGCTGACATCGTTGGCGGCTAGGAAAGTTACGTGTCCTTATTGAAAGTCATCAGCTACAGTGTTTATGATTTGCATAATTGTAAATTTTACTTTTTTTAAATGGAACATCCGCTTTAACATCTCTTTGTCAGCAATTCAACACCACAAAATAACACATTTAAAGTACTATACCGGGCTCCAGGCAGGCAAATCCGGCTGTTCCTCCAGGGTGGAACACTCCTCTTGATCGTGAGAGGGCTCCCCTTCAGGAGGATCAGGTTGGCTGCAGGGAAGGCTGGAGGGAAGGCTGGACCTTGCTCTTCCCTGTCTGGGAGGAAGGCTGGAGCTAGATCTTCTCTGTCTGGGGGGAAGGCTAGAAAGTGACTCCCTAACTTCCAGGTGCTCATCCAGAAATGACAGTCTGCTGTAGTACCACAGCGATGGGACATAGACCTGCCCTGCTCCTGCTCCAGACCTCTGAGAAGCCAGGACCATGTTGCGTTGCTTTCTGTATGAGCCTCTCAAGGTCCCAATGCGAGTATCCAGCATGTCAGATGTAACATGGGGCCCCACCTGGCTGCGTACAAATGGTAGCAGACTATTGAGTGCTGCCTTTCTTCGCTCTTTATTTTTTGACCTTGGGTCTTTTGTGGCCCAAAGAACAGGCAGCTCTCTCAATTTGTCTATAAAAATGGCCAGAAAATCGGGGTCATTGAACTTATTCATTTTTCTGCAAGACAAAAAATATGCAAAACACACAATCAGTCTAGAAACTGGAGTAATCTTTATCCCCATATAGCCCTTAAATGTCTTTGCAGTATAGGCGGGGCCGCTGATAGAAATCATGGGGCCCCGTACAGCCTACCTGACGGGGCCCCCTTCAGCTCCACCCCTGGCCCTGCCTTGAAACTGTCTCTGCAGCACGTTACGGGATTGCCGGCATTGGTAGGCACCTGGAGCAGACAACCGGGGGAGGGGGGGGGGGGCTGCCGCGAATTGAGTAGCAGAGTGGGGCCCTTTACAAATTATTATTAAAACTGAAGAAATCGAATTAAAATATATAAAATAAAGGAATAAACATTTTAGAAAAAAAAAAGGGGGGGGGGGGGTTGCCATTCAGGGCCCTGGGGACCTCTGGGCCCTTTAATTAAAAACAAAAATTTCATTTTTCCAAAAAATTAAAGAAAAGGGGGTTTGCCACATCTAGACCTCATGAGCCCTTTAATATATATGGAAGAAGAAGAAAATAAATAAAATAAAATAATATGAAAAAAAAAAAAACAATTAAAAAAAATGTGGATTGCCATCCGGGGGCCCTGGGGACCTTTAATAAAAAAAAATATATAATATATATATATATATATATATATATATATATATATATATATATATATATATATATATATATATAAAATAAGATAGAACATTTTTATTGTGTTATTTTTTAAAATGTGGTGTTTTCATCCCAGGCCCTGGGGATCTCCGGGCCACTAAAAATCCAAAAAATTATAAAATTATATATATATTTTTTTTTTAAAGGGGGTTGCCATCCGGGCCCCTGCTGGCCCTGGGCCCCCTACAACAGGGCCAGCTGTACTGGCTTATCAGCGGCCCTGAGTATAGGCCAAAATCAAAGTATAGCTACACACTCGTCGGTCAACCGTCTTCCTCCACACCCCCCAACGTACGTACGACACATGTGTGTATTTTTTCACGCCCCTTATCTTTCGTCGCGCAATCGACAAGAAGTAATTATCTGAGCAGGTGTTTGATACTCGGTCATGTTCAGGAAACAAAGCCCTGGTGTGTGTAACGAGGCATAGATCATCATTTTGGGGTGAAACACAAAGCATAACGCCGAGATTCATGCCGAAAACGACGAGATTCATGCCTAAAACGACGAGGTTCATCATGCAAAAAAATACACCTTTCATGCAAAAAGAACGACATTGCCCACACAGCAGTTTTTGAGAAATGTTCCAGCACAGCGCGGTTAGGTACAGCCCGTACAACGGCACTATAAATGGCCATTTCCATGTCAGATCTTGGCTGCCTGACATCGAAATTTATGTTTTTTGTTGCTTTCTGCTCGGTTAACCCCATATCTAGCCACCAAACTCAAAGTTGAAATAAAACGTTACGTACCGTCGTATGACACGGTCGTTAGTTCCGTCTCCTTCTACAGATTCTGAACGCCGCCTTCAGTCACGTGGTATCCCTTTATACACGCGCATGCGTGACGCTCCGCCCGTCTCCACACCCCTGACGTTCTTTTTAGTCTTTTCCCCGCCCCTTCTCTCTCCTTGACCCCGCATCAACAAGATGGCAGCAGCACCCGAGCACCCCAACATGCCTGCCCCAGAACAGGAGAGAGCTCAGAGATCCACTGGCACATATAGAAGAAGATAAAAAGCCAGCAATATGTCATTCATGGAGATGGTGGAGATGGTACAGATCCTCCGGGAGGAGGATTATGATGGGAAACACGGGCCATATCTCCACCCTAACAAACTGAAGGCCCTGATAATGAACAAAGTGGAAAGGAGGATCTTCCGCAAATTTGGAATCCGAAGGTCTCGGGAGCAGCTCAGAAAGCGCTGGTCGGACCTGGAGCTGAGGGAACAAGAGACCCTTCAAAAAATCAGGCGAGAAATTAGAAAAAGTAAGTAATTTTTATGGGTAATCCTGTCTTGTGTTTGTAATTGTCGCCATGTGCTTTTTCTTGAAGGTTGTACTGTATTATGTATTTCATGTTAGTGGGCCCAACTATTTGTCGTGAAAGTCGTCGTTAATACACAGAACGACGACTCGTACGACCAAAGATTGTGCCCATCAACATGTTATTTATTTTTTTCATATTATTTAAGTTATTTTTTTTTTTTTTTTTTTTAGTCCTTAGATATGTAGATATAGAGAGACAGAGAGAGAGAGAGATTAAAGGGCTCATGAGGTCTCCATGTGGCAAACCCCCATTTTTAATTTTTTATTTTTTTTTTGTAATTAAAGGGCCCAGAGGTCCCCAGGGCCCTGAATGGCAAACACCCCCCCTTTTTCATGTTTAAATAAATGTTTAGTTATTTATTTAAGAAAATTACTATTTTTACTTTTTCAATTTTTAGTTTTATTAGTAATTTGTAAAGGGCCCCCCTCCGCTTCGCAATTTCTATTTCAGACGGCAGCCCCCCCCCCCCGTTTTCTGCTCCAGGTGCCTACCAATGCCGCCAATCCCGTAACGTGCTGCAGAGACAGTTTCAAGGCGGGGCCAGGGGGGGAGCTGAAGGGGGTCCCGTCAGGTAGGCTGTATGGGGCCCCATGATTTTGCTCAGCGGCCCTGGTGAGATCCATTGTGGAATTAATTTAGATGTGTTTTTAGTAATCCAAATTAAGTGAATATACAGGAAAAGGATAGTCTGCTCAGCAGTTGGGGACACATGCGGTCTCACAGTAGCACAATTGTTGGCCACAAAAAACTAACGATTTAGTGGCTAACACAAAGGTGAGGTCATCCAGTGGATACTTGTTTGGCTTCCATGTTTAAAAAGAAAAAAAAGGTACACAGATTTAGCTTAATCTTTGGCAATGCCTACAATCCTGTGTCCTGCTTAGAGGGGTGTTAAAAACCAACAATAGTCCCATAATTTATTGTAACAATTATTCATATTCCTCTTTCAGGACTTCAATATTTTTCAATAATGTTTGAAACACCTTTTCTTCATTCTTGTAGGGCGACAGGAAGCAGCAAGCCATGAGGCTATCGAAGGACAACCCCGCGGGATCAGGATGAGGCTGCCACCACATCCGGTAAAGTATCATCTAATTTTGGTTAGCTAGATGTAGGCCTGCCTAATTGTACTAAATGGTTTTGTCCCCCATTTCAGGAGCAGGTGGTGGCTTGGACAGGCAGACTACCCAGATGTTGATAAATGAAATATGGTCATGCAGAGAGAAAGTTGAGGAGATCCATCTGGCCAACCAAGAAATTAAACATCGGACCAGGAGGGTGGAAAATAAGCTCAAAAATTTAGTGGACATTTTGGGGAGAGTGTGAATGACCCAACCAAAAAACTGAGTTTTGGAGTTCTTACTCAAAAAAAATTACAAAGAGATTTTTGTATTTTTGATCATAAAAAAAAAAAAAAACTCAAAACTGATTTTATTATATTAGATAATTAAAAAAAAAAAGCCAAAAAATGATTATTGTATTTTTGATGTTAAAAAAAAACCAACAACATTTTTTTTTTTTTTTTTTTTTCCGTTCCACAACCATTTATTCATTCAGTTTATAGTCCATGTAAAAAGATTAGAGCCATGTGATTGGTTGTGTAACCATAAAATGTAACCATCCACAAATGGACGCCTCCACGCCTCTAAGTGTAGCAATATGTTGCTAAATCAATATACAGTGGAACCTCGGATTGCGAGTAATGCGGTTAACAACCGTTTCGCAGTACGAGCGTTGTATTTTGAAAAACTCGGTTTGCGAGTGTTGTCTCGCAAAAACGAGCAGGATTCAGGCCAAAGCGGTGTGCAGTACCGCGTTTGGCCTGAGGCAGGGGGGCGCCGGCGCCGATCGTAGCCGATCGGCGCAGTTCGGAGCCATTCAGAAAGACCTAGGAATACTACGTTCCCGAGCCTTTCCCGAGGTTTGCCGAGGTCAGCCGAGCTGTCCTCGGGCCTTTTCAGCTGTTTCCGAGGCTCTCCGCCCCCCCCCCCCCGCCTCTGGCCACACGCGGTATTGCATGCCATTGAAGTCAATGTGGAACAAATTATTTTAGTTTCCATTGACTTCAATGGGGAAACTCGCTTTGATATGCGAGTGCTTTGGATTATGAGCATTCTCCTGGGAACGGATTATGCTCAAAATCCGAGGTTCCACTGTACCTTCATATTGCTACACTTAGAGGCTCCTCTCTTCTCTTTTGTGTTTCTATTTGTTTTTATTTCAAAAGGTTTTTTAAAAACATACACAATTCACATTAAATTACATTTATGTTAAATTTATACAAAAAAAAATTAATCTTTAAATACACTCAACATAACTTAAATATACATGACAACATTAAAGACAACATTCTCGATTTGGGTCTATCTTACACCTTTTTATCTTTCTCCCTCTCCTTTATCTTCCCTCTTTTCTTATGCTTTCCCTCCATCCTCCTCCAAAAAAAAAAAAAAAAAGGGGGGGGGAGGGAGGAGGAATTAAATACTACGTGTATCTTTATCCTCTTCTCCCTTTCGTGACACCTATCAAAATATCTTTATGTGTTTTATTTTATATTTATCCCCAGTGACTAAATCCATTTATTTTTATTTTCCCTTCCTTTCCCTTCCTCTTAAGGGGGAAAAGTTAATTAACATTTCTCCCCTTCAAATCCACTCGTGTAAAAAAAAAAAAAACGCAAAAAAAAGGGGGGGGGAGAGGAATTAAATACTTCATGTATCTCTATCCTCTTCTCCCTTTCGTGATACCTATCAAATTTCTTTATGTGTTTAACTTTATATTTATTCCCAGTGACTAGATCCATTTATTTTCATTTCCTCTTCCTTTCCTCTTAAGGGGGGAAATTTAACTAACATTTCTCCCCTTCAAATCCACTCGTGCAAGAGAAAAAAAAAAAAAAAAAAAAAAAAGGGGGGGGGGGGGGGAGGGAAAGGAGGGAGGGAAAGAAAAAAGAGAAGAAAAGTCATTAATATTAATAAAGGAAAAAAAAAAAAAAAAAAAAACCTTTAGGGAGTGACCTCCCTCTCTCTCCAGAGGTACTAAACCCACAAGCAAACCTACATCCTATCTTCCCTGCTCATAAGATCTTGATAGAGCTGGGATTGCTTAAAGTCCACCCAGCCTCTCCAGATCCCTGCTTCTCTCTGGTTTATTTCCCAGTGCTGATCTTCCTCCATATTTCTAACTTTTTCCACTTCCTTTAACCATTCTTGTATTGACGGGGCCTGTTTTTCCTTCCATTTTTTCGGAATCAATAATTTTGTTATATTTAGTAAAATAGGCACAATTGATGTTTTATATTTTTTCTTGGGTATGGTTGTTACATGGAACAAACACTGCCAGGGCTCCAAAATAATCTCTACTTTACTAATCTCTTTTATTATTTCTAATATTTGTTTCCAGTATTGTTGGATTTTAGGGCACTGCCACCAGATATGGGCATGGGTTCCCACCTCCCCACACTCCCTCCAACACAGGGGTGAGACCTGGGGGTTTATCTTATGTAGTTTTGCTGGGACGTAGTACCACTTAACCAATAATTTAAAATTCATTTCTTTTATCCGGGTATTTATTGATGTTGAGTGTACATAATCTACCACTTTATTTCTCATATTTTCTGATAATATTTGGTTTAATTCCCTTTCCCAACTTCTTGTTGGGCATATAGCTCCAACTTCCTGTTGTATTATCAGAAGCTTATAGATGGTTGAAATTCCGTAACCCCCTGTGTCCGTTTGATCCACTAATTTTTCCCATACATTTAATTCACCAATCCCCCTGAGTGGTCTAGGAAGGGAACCTAGAAAATGTTGCAATTGTTTATATCTCCAGACCTCCCAAGGGGAGGGCCCATATATTTCACGGAGTTCACTTAGTGAGCAAAAGACATTCCCCTTCATTACATCCCTCAATCTTAAATAAGGTGCTGTAGTCCATTTTAGATATAATTTGTTGTCCTTCCCCGGAGGAAAGTAGTTGTTTCCTGTTAAGGGCATTAAGGGACTATTTTGTTGTAACTGTGAACCTTTGGCTAGTTTATCCCAGGTGTTAAAAACTACCGAAGTAATTGGTGCCACTGGTTCCGTCATCCCTCTAAACTGCCTCGGGATCCAGAGAATCTGCCCCAACATTACTTTAGAAATTTTCTCTTCCAAATCTACCCATTTTTTTCCCCTGGGAAGCACATGCCCAATCTATCGCTCGCCTCAAGATCGCCGCCTCGTAATATTTTTCAAAGTCGGGGAAAAAGACCCCCCCCTTTTCTTTAGTCTTTGTTAGTATCCGAAAAGCAATACGATTTTTTTTGTTATTCCATACAAATCTCTGTATTACTGATCGTAATGTTTTAAAGAAGGTCCCAGGAATATCTATTGGTAAACTCTGAAAAATATATAGGGCCCTTGGGAGGATCATCATTTTGACTACATTTATTCGTCCGAACCATGATAGTCTATGGGCAGGGTATCCTTTGAGTTCACTATTAATATTATTCAGCAGGGATATATAATTATCTTGGTATAAATCTGTATTTGATTTTGATAGTAACACCCCTAGATATTTCAACCCCTTTGTCTTCCACTTGAATGGGTACACTCTCTGAAGATCCCTACTGTGATTTGTTGGTACCGAGATATTCAAGATTTCTGTCTTATCCATATTCACTTTTAGATTTGATACTAAACTGTATTTTCCCACTTCCTCCAAAGTTTTTGGGAGAGTTTGTACAGGGTTTCTTAGATATATTATAATATCATCTGCAAAAGCTGATATTTTGTATTCTTGTCCCCCCACCTCTATCCCCTGAATCTCTTGATTAGTTCTTATCGAAGTCAAAAATGGTTCCAAAGACAACACAAAGAGCAGGGGGGACAATGGACAACCCTGTCGCGTCCCATTAAAAAGCCTAAAGCTTTCAGATAAGGTCCCATTAACTTGAATTTGCGCCGTTGGGATAGAATATAGGGCCCCTATCCATTTAATCATTTGTGGGCCTAAACCATATTTCTTTAATGTCTGTAGCATAAAGTCCCAGTCTAGTCTATCAAAGGCCTTCTCGGCATCTATTGATAGAAACAAGGCTGGTCTTCTGCTTTTTTTGGCTTCGTGTATTAAGAGAACAGTTTTTAAGATATTGTCTCGAGTCTCTCTACCCGGTACAAAGCCTGCTTGATCTTCCTCTATAAGATCTGGCATAAAGGGTTTTAGTCTTTCGGCCAATATCCTCGCATAAATTTTCATATCTTCGTTAATTAAAGATATTGGCCTAAAACTAGAACACATTGTGGGGTCTTTTCCATCTTTTGCTAAGAGGGATATATAGGCACCAAGGGCTTCTCCCCGTATTTTCTGTCCTTCCCCTATTGAATTCATATATCGGTGAAAATGTGGGCACAGGATATCAACAAATTTCCAATAATATAAAGATGTGTAACCATCAGGGCCGGGGCTTTTTCCCAATCTGCTGTTTTTTATGGCCAGCTCTATTTCTTCTCTTGTAATATTTTTATCTAATCCTTTTGAGTCATCTTCAGTTATCTCTGGTAACTTAATTCCCCTTAAGTATTTATTTATTTTATCTTTTCTATCTTGGATATCCCCTGGATCCTGTACGTCATTTACTTTATATAATTGTTGGTAATATTCCATAAAAATCTTACTAATATCTCTGGTGGAATGTTTAATTTCTCCCAGTTTATTTTTAATCTTAGCTATATAATTTGGTTTTCTCCTGGGTTTAATCTGTCCTGCCAGCATTTTCCCCGGTTTATTGCCCCATTTATACTGTTTTTTAGCCATTTTATTAAAAATACGTTTAGTCTCTAATTGTAACATATCTCTCAGGGCTTCCCTTTTTTCCAGCAGCTTATTCAGTACGTCTTTATCATTTATTTTTTTATGTTTCTGTTCTAAGTCCTGAATATCCTGTAATAGTTGTTGTTTTTGTGCTGTCCAGATTTTTTTCCTCTTTGCTCCCTCTGCAATCAGTCTCCCCCTCATATATACCTTATGTGCTTCCCATAGAACAGATGGAGCAATATTCTCTATGTTGTTCTCTATAAAAAAGAAATTAATTTCCCTTCCCAAATCCTCTGCTATACTGTGATTATCCAGAAGTGTTTCGTCCAGCCTCCAAGATCCTTGCCTTTCCGGTACATCTTCCAGCTCTAGGCTGATTATGACCGGTGCGTGATCAGAGAGGGTGATCGACTTCACTTCTGCCTTTTTCAATCCCTCTAATAACAAATGGTCTAAAAAAATGTAATCTATTCTTGAATAGGAAGAATGCACCTGGGAGAAGTATGTAAAGTCCTTCCCTTTTGGGTACAGGACTCTCCAGGCATCTACCAGGTGCTGCTGATGTAGTTTTTGTTTAACTGACCTTAGATGTTTACCCTCTGATCGGAGAGAGATGGGTTGGGTATCTAAGCATGGATCAAACACAAAGTTTAAGTCCCCCGCCATGATCACTTTTCCCTCCCTAAAATTCTCTAGCCTTTTCAATACATTTCTTAAAAATAAACTAGGATGAACATTAGGGCAATAAATATTTACCAGCGTATATTCCTTATTAAATAGGTAACCTTTTACAAACAAAAATCTCCCCTCTGGATCTGACTCCATCGCTTTTAAAGTAAATGGGGTGTTCCTATCAAAACCTATGGCCACTCCTCTAGATCTCTTGTCCGAGGAGTAACCATGCATCCATACTGGAAAACCAATAGTATTCAGTCCTACCTTGGTGGAGTGTTTAAAGTGGGTTTCTTGCAAGAAGACGACATTCGCTGTCCAACTTTTTAATTCTTGCAGTATTTGATGTCATTTACTAGGGTTGTTTAGACCTCTGACATTATAACTAATTATTTTTAGGGGGGTCATTTCTCAAATATAAGCAATATTTTCCTATGGAGGGATTAGCTCTTTTATTTCTATCCGGGTTGACCCAATCGACTAACAACATAAAAACGAAAATTACTAAACTACACATTCCTTCTTCCCAATATCCCCTCCCTCCCCCCTCCCCCTACATTGAATATCAATGTCATATCCCATCCAGCTGTCGCCAAGGACAGGCGTCCAACTGGTTGGGGTTGGCTCCTAGGGGTCTCAATATGACCTGCCGGTCGCCGGGTCCTCATCCCCGCTACGGGAATGGTCCACGGAGACCGGCAGAGCATAAGCCATCCCGCCGTACCCTCCCCAAGAGGACACTCCCTTACTCCCTCCCCCACATGCAGGAAACTCCCATCCATTCATTTTTTTATTCCTTTATTTAACCCCCTTGTTTAAACACTTAAAGAATAGATAGAACTCTAGACCCTCACCCACGGCTGCTCTCTCAATTGTTTCCACTCTGGGGCTTTTATTTCCCAATTTTCTATTTGTGGTACTGGTATATCCAGTTTACCACAAAAACTTTTTAAATCTTCTGGTAATCGCAGTATGGCTGAAATCCCCTGGTTATTTACCGTTAAACAAGCTGGAAATCCCCATCGGTAAATAATTTTTTTCTCCTGTAATAGTTTTACCAGGGGCTTTAATGCCTTCCTGCGAGCCAGGGTCTCTTGTGATAAATCTGTAAAGACCAGGATCTCTGTACTCATATATTTCACCAGTTCTGATCCTCTCAGTCCCTGTACAACTTCCTGTTTTACCTTAAAATCCAGAAACCTTGCTATTACATCTCTTGCTATACCTGTTGGTGGGTTAGTTATTCTTTGGACTCTGTGTACTCTTTCAAAATTAATCGGTGCTGTTGCTTCTCTCTTTAAGATTTTATTGAACAATTCGAGGATCGTGGTCTCTAGCTTGCTATTGTCTACTGATTCCGGCAGACCACGTATCCTCAGATTATAATAAGAGGGGGAACCAATGCGCAAATCAACCTAATCAAGGATAATTCTGAACTAAAATTAAAATAAATAAATAGCAGCCACGACAAAAAGTGTTCTCACACTCAAGACAGATATGAATAATGGTAGGTGTAATGGCGCTAAAAACACTAAAAAAACTAATAAGCAATAAATAATCTCATCACTAAACCCATAAAGTAATAGAGAAAAAATTCCGTGGTGAATCCTCCAATGGATGTGAATAAAATGTGTTCCACTCTGGGTAAATCCTGGAATACCATCCAACATCAATAAAAATGTGGAGGGTATTAGTAGTGGTAAATAATAATAAATGATAAGTGAACAGCTGTGCCAAGCCTCTGCACAATGTTGCATCAATCCAATCAAAAGTGAATAATAGAGTAACTAAATGAACATCGATAATTGTGAAAAACAAATCCAATATATAAAAACACCAAAAACAATAGTCCATTAAAGTGCAGCGTGCAATGATTAAAGTGTAACAAATTCCAAAGTGATCCGAAGTATTAAAACGACATGCAAAAAATTGAGCATGAAAATAAAAATAAAATCTATACGTGAAAAAAATGTCCAGTGAAACAAATAACAATGTCTCTAAAATTCACCAAATGAGGTTAAAATAAAAGCAGAGTGATAATAATAAAATGTCACAGTGTATAAAATGATGAAAAATACACAATCATAAATAAATGTTCAGTGTAAAAATGTGCTCCAAATCACAAATCCTTATATCCACAGCATTCAGTGATCTATGCTGGATGTGCATGCATGCTTAAAAAACTTCCACCATCAGGCTTCCCAGAAGTGTCCGACAGACTAGGTGTTCCAGCCCCTTACCTCAGAGCGGCTTGTAATTAAGCCTAAATGGATGTCTCACAGGCAGTCTGCTGTTCATCCAGCCCTTCAATCCCACGACTCGGTCACGGATGATTGCAGTCTCTCAGAGGAAATATAAAGCAAGGGGAGCCTCCATAGTGTAGTAACATCAAAGCATTTTATTAAAAAACAAGTAGACACTCACATTTCTAGTGGTACAAAGTCGGCGTGTATAATCTTAGTGTCTCCCGCTCTACGGCCGCGAGCGGGTGACGTCACCAGCAGCTCCTCCACGTCCTCACGCGTATCGCAACTGATCAACGTTGCTTACTCATAGGATGGAGAGCGGCTGGTATAGAGGTGACTTAAATAGCGCCAGGCGGCATCCTAATACATACAAACTACAGTATTTAATAATCAAATTCCTGATGTGAAGTACAAGGACTTCTAACAATGTTTATATAACTGAAAAAAATTTAAAATAAAGATAAAATGAATACTAATACAACCGCGCTCAGAGTGCTCACCCTGGTGGTCAATACATAGTATTACAAGATGTATTCAACATAGGCAGAGGGTAAAGACAACCTCTAATTGAGCTGGAAATAAACAATTCACATCTGTAACCAAAGGAGAAAAGCAAAATGTTTGACCAATATGTCCAGATAGCTCAATAAACATCATATCTAGACAAATCCTGGTCAGTCAGAGCAATAACCACGCATAATAGTTACTAAAAACTAATGCTTGTGGACCAATAATCTAGCTCAGTAAAAAGAATAAATAATATACTGATATAGACAAATTCCAAATAAAACCAGATAATAAAAACATGAAGAATGGGGGTCAGAATCTGTAATGTTAAAATAATTATCAACTACTTCATTAAAATCATTAAAATGATAAAAAGATCTAAAAAAAGTGGAGATGGAGATAGACTTCTAGTAATTGGATATAAAACAATTCAAATCAAATTCCACATTGTGTCCATGAGGTGTTAAAGTGCATAATTCGTGTATCCAGCGAGATTCTGCCTGGCTGATTTTTTGCACTTTATTGTCCCCTCTCCAGTGCGGTTTATATTTCTCAATGCCCCATACCATTAAAGAGGAGGGGTCTTTATTATGGTAACGTTCATAATGGCGGGACAAACTGTGTTTGGGGTACCCATTTTTTATGTTTTGTGTATGTTCACGTAATCTTTTCCATAAATTTCTTTTAGTTCTGCCAACATACTGTATTTTGCATGGACATTCAAGAAGGTACACTACCCCTTCCGTGTCACAGGAAATAAAATCTTTAATTTTGTATTCTTTACCTGTGACACTGGATTTAAAGCCTTCCTTTTTCTTTTTACTCTCTTTTGTATGTTTGCATGTATAGCATCTCTTGCAGGGGTAGTATCCTTTTTCATTAAAAAATGAGAAACTCTTTTTCTCCGGTGGATCCAATACATTCTTAGCTATCATGTCTCTTAGAGTGGGGGCCCTTCTGTATGTGAATATTGGTTTTTCTGGTAAAATTGATGACAAATGTCGATCGGCTTTCACGATATGCCAATATTTTTTACAAATTGCTTCAAGCTGCTTATGCTGGACACTATAGTCCATTATCAGTGGTACTTTTCCAGCAAAGGCATTATTCTTTACAGAGTCCTGGATAAGGGTAACTCTGTCTAGGGCGGCGACATCTTTAATTTTTTTCTCAATATAGTCCTCTTTATAGCAGAGACGCCAAGAATCCCCGAGGCGTCATCGAGAGAATGGGGTACAGAGATCCAGGAATTGGAGTCCAGAACCGAGATTATGGGAAATGAGGAAAGGAGATCCCAGGAATCGGGATACCCAGAAGAATCGGGACAGAGAGGAGAAAACGAGGAGAACACCACAAAGAACCCAGGAAAATCAATCTGGAAGGCACGGAAACCAAGGAGAGGATGCAGAGCGGGAAAGAAGAAGCAGAAGAAGATGAAGCCAATAGGAGAAGGAATTATTAACATCAGCGGAGTAGAACTTACCAAAGAGGAAATTAAAGTACTGGATAAAGGCTTAAAATATGCTCCAAAGAAAAACTTTAATAAGTTCGATGCATATGTGGACATCAACAAATTTGCTAGGAACCTACATATTAAGAAGTATATGATGAACAAACCAGGAGATGGGATAACAAGAATAACTACTGAAGAGAATGACATTGTGTATAGTAATCTAAGAAATAAATCGGTGTTCAATCCACCTATTAGTAATGATGGACACATTGAAGCGTTCAGGCGAATGGTACTGAAAGATCTACATGATCTTAAGATAAAGAAAATATCTGATTCAGGAGATTTTAAGAATGGGATACGCAAATTAGAAGAAAGGAAAGATGTGGTGGTTAGGCAAGCTGACAAAGGAGGGGCCATTGTCATTCAATCTAAGGTGGCCTACAAGAAGGAAATTGAGCGCCAACTTAATGACACCACCACTTACCTAAAACTTCCAGGAAACCCTATTGTACGTTATAAGGAAGATCTAGCAAACTTGGTCAAAAGGGGTACGAAAAAAGGACTTTTAAACAAAAAGGAAGCCAAATATTTACAACCAGTAGGATGCAAGATCCCAGTTCTATATACACTTCCTAAAATTCACAAATCTAGAGATGACCCACCTGGTAGGCCGATTGTGAATGGCATTAACTCCGTGGGTGCAAGAATTGGTGAATATATAGACTGGTTCTTGCAACCCCTAGTGAAGAAAACTGAATCGTACCTTAGGGATACAAAACACCTGATCCAGCTTCTTGACACTATCTCTGTTGATGGAAGTTCTATCTATATGGCCACAGCTGATGTTTCATCTCTGTATACCATCATCAACCATGAAGAAGCAATCCAAGCCACTAATTGGGCGCTAACTGGTCTCAGCGATCTAAAAAATACACAAAAGAGCTTTATACTTAAGTGCTTGGAATATAGTCTTGATCACAATTATTTTTGGTACGGTGATGATTATTTTAAACAAATTTGCGGGATAGCGATGGGAGCCAAGTATGCTCCCAGTGTGGCAAACCTCTATATGGCGGAGTGGGAAGCAGAAGTTTTATATAACAGAAAACCACAACAACTACTTTTATATCGGCGTTTTATTGATGATATTTTAATTATTTGGTCAGGAGATAGGGAGAGCCTTTTAGATTTCGGCTTTTATTTGAACTCCAATGACAAAAATATTAAATTAACCTGGGAGATTAGTGACGAGAAAATTAGTTTTCTGGACTTGGAAATTGCCAGAGAAGGGAGTAAGCTAGTAACCAAAACGCATTTTAAAACTGTAGACAGAAATAGCTACTTACCCTTGGATAGCTGTCATCACACCCCTTGGTTGGAGAACATCCCCAAGGGGCAGTTTTTAAGACTAAGGAGAAATTGCACAAAGACTGAGGTATTTCTGGAACAAGCTAAATTTATTGGCAAAAGATTTGTTGAAAAGGGCTATAAAGAGGACTATATTGAGAAAAAAATTAAAGATGTCGCCGCCCTAGACAGAGTTACCCTTATCCAGGACTCTGTAAAGAATAATGCCTTTGCTGGAAAAGTACCACTGATAATGGACTATAGTGTCCAGCATAAGCAGCTTGAAGCAATTTGTAAAAAATATTGGCATATCGTGAAAGCCGATCGACATTTGTCATCAATTTTACCAGAAAAACCAATATTCACATACAGAAGGGCCCCCACTCTAAGAGACATGATAGCTAAGAATGTATTGGATCCACCGGAGAAAAAGAGTTTCTCATTTTTTAATGAAAAAGGATACTACCCCTGCAAGAGATGCTATACATGCAAACATACAAAAGAGAGTAAAAAGAAAAAGGAAGGCTTTAAATCCAGTGTCACAGGTAAAGAATACAAAATTAAAGATTTTATTTCCTGTGACACGGAAGGGGTAGTGTACCTTCTTGAATGTCCATGCAAAATACAGTATGTTGGCAGAACTAAAAGAAATTTATGGAAAAGATTACGTGAACATACACAAAACATAAAAAATGGGTACCCCAAACACAGTTTGTCCCGCCATTATGAACGTTACCATAATAAAGACCCCTCCTCTTTAATGGTATGGGGCATTGAGAAATATAAACCGCACTGGAGAGGGGACAATAAAGTGCAAAAAATCAGCCAGGCAGAATCTCGCTGGATACACGAATTATGCACTTTAACACCTCATGGACACAATGTGGAATTTGATTTGAATTGTTTTATATCCAATTACTAGAAGTCTATCTCCATCTCCACTTTTTTTAGATCTTTTTATCATTTTAATGATTTTAATGAAGTAGTTGATAATTATTTTAACATTACAGATTCTGACCCCCATTCTTCATGTTTTTATTATCTGGTTTTATTTGGAATTTGTCTATATCAGTATATTATTTATTCTTTTTACTGAGCTAGATTATTGGTCCACAAGCATTAGTTTTTAGTAACTATTATGCGTGGTTATTGCTCTGACTGACCAGGATTTGTCTAGATATGATGTTTATTGAGCTATCTGGACATATTGGTCAAACATTTTGCTTTTCTCCTTTGGTTACAGATGTGAATTGTTTATTTCCAGCTCAATTAGAGGTTGTCTTTACCCTCTGCCTATGTTGAATACATCTTGTAATACTATGTATTGACCACCAGGGTGAGCACTCTGAGCGCGGTTGTATTAGTATTCATTTTATCTTTATTTTAAATTTTTTTCAGTTATATAAACATTGTTAGAAGTCCTTGTACTTCACATCAGGAATTTGATTATTAAATACTGTAGTTTGTATGTATTAGGATGCCGCCTGGCGCTATTTAAGTCACCTCTATACCAGCCGCTCTCCATCCTATGAGTAAGCAACGTTGATCAGTTGCGATACGCGTGAGGACGTGGAGGAGCTGCTGGTGACGTCACCCGCTCGCGGCCGTAGAGCGGGAGACACTAAGATTATACACGCCGACTTTGTACCACTAGAAATGTGAGTGTCTACTTGTTTTTTAATAAAATGCTTTGATGTTACTACACTATGGAGGCTCCCCTTGCTTTATATTTCCTCTGAGAGACTGCAATCATCCGTGACCGAGTCGTGGGATTGAAGGGCTGGATGAACAGCAGACTGCCTGTGAGACATCCATTTAGGCTTAATTACAAGCCGCTCTGAGGTAAGGGGCTGGAACACCTAGTCTGTCGGACACTTCTGGGAAGCCTGATGGTGGAAGTTTTTTAAGCATGCATGCACATCCAGCATAGATCACTGAATGCTGTGGATATAAGGATTTGTGATTTGTAGCACATTTTTACACTGAACATTTATTTATGATTGTGTATTTTTCATCATTTTATACACTGTGACATTTTATTATTATCACTCTGCTTTTATTTTAACCTCATTTGGTGAATTTTAGAGACATTGTTATTTGTTTCACTGGACATTTTTTTCACGTATAGATTTTATTTTTATTTTCATGCTCAATTTTTTGCATGTCGTTTTAATACTTCGGATCACTTTGGAATTTGTTACACTTTAATCATTGCACGCTGCACTTTAATGGACTATTGTTTTTGGTGTTTTTATATATTGGATTTGTTTTTCACAATTATCGATGTTCATTTAGTATCCTCAGATTGTTACGTCTATTCCGATTCTCTTGATCCTCTAATTTATACCGGATATTTCTCATTTCAACCCAATCTGAATCGATTCTTTCCCTTAGTTCCAGAATCGCATCTTTATGTTCATCTAGATGGGCTTCTGATTCTTCCACTCTATGTAAAACGTTTTGTATATCTGTTCGAGTAGCACTCAGTTCTTTTTTAATCATGCCCTCTAAGTGGGCCATCATTTCCACCATATCCTGCTTTGTCGGTAGTGCCTGAAGCTTATCTATATCTTTTTCCATCTTTTTTTGTAGTGGATCATGTTGTATTCCTATATCCGTATCCTTCCCCTGTACTTCTGCTAACTGAGTTATTACCTCTGGGGTTGCTACTCCTTGGTCCTCCCTCTGGTCTAATTGTTCCGGTACCAGATATGATTTTATAGAATTACTACTGTCAATTGGGTTTGTTTTTCCTCCCCCTTCTCCCCCTTCCCCCCATCCT
This sequence comes from Rana temporaria, assembly GCF_905171775.1. Taxonomy (NCBI): domain Eukaryota; kingdom Metazoa; phylum Chordata; class Amphibia; order Anura; family Ranidae; genus Rana; species Rana temporaria. Next base: position 155,456,500 of record NC_053493.1, on the reverse strand, counting down.
TCTACCTTCTCTAGAGTTACTAGGGCTTGTTTGGAATATTGAATTTTAATTCCAATTTAGATCTTGCTTCTCCTTAGACAACTCTTTGACACTTTAAGGCCTCCTCTTAATAAAGGGGGGACAATGGGGGGGGGGACAGTAGGCGGAAATAGAAGGCAATAGAGTGGTATTTACCACTTACAGTTTTTATACTTTTTACAGCCTTCTACTTTAAATCTTAAATAGATATTAGATATCCTCGTTATTACATACACACAGAGAAAGGGCGGAAAAAATTTGACAGACCGCCCTCCCCTATCCACCTCTATCTCCTCTGTATTCAAATCTCAATGTCCATTCCAAAAAAAAAAAAAGGGGGGAGACAGAGGGGGGAGATGCGGATTACTTGCCACAAAAGTCCCTGTGCGATATTTTAGTCAATCCAACATTCCAACAATAGCATTTTTACCCCCAAAAGAAGATATCCCTTTGAATTACCAATTACCACTGATCACAATAATTGTCTGTATTTTGAGGGCTAGATCTAGCGCCCAAAAAAAAAAAAGGGGGGGAAAGGAAAGGAGAGGAGAGGGGGGAACTCCAAGCCTCCAGGCCTCCAGGCGGTCACTTTCAATATTCAGTATGTCCCATATGTATGTGTGATTATTTAGGAACCTCATTCAGCGGCACATAGGAGATATAGCTAAAGAATCAAGTAGCTTCTGAAGAGTCCAAAAAAAAAAAACAAAAAAAAAAAATGTTTTTCTCCTCTTATACTTTAAATCATGCTTAAGTCATGCTGTGTCTTTATGGCTTTATATCTTGTACAATATCATTTTCCCCGTCCAGCTTACCCCTCGGCTGCTGCCCGGTCTTATCCTTCTTTCCTTTTCTTCCCACGCTGTGGAATTTAAGATACAATCTGCCTTGATCGAGCTCTCGTCTCCTTGTTCCTCCTCACAATACAGGCAGATAGAACTCCTCCTTCACCCAGCCATGTGACACATCCACCGGCCAATGGGAGGGTTCAGATCTCGATGTGTCCTGCACACCCCGGACCTCGAAGCGGGGTACACAACGGGTCACACGGGGTACACAGAGGACACGGAGTCACAGGGTATGCAGCTAAACAGCCCAGAGGACCGGCATCCGAGCACCGGACCACCAGGACGGAGCAGCGAAATAGCGGGGCAGAGCAGCAAAGCAGCAGCAAAGCAGCGGAGACAGCAGCAGAGCGCCAGGCAGCACGATATAGCACGGTACAGCACAAACAACCCGGACAGGGGTATACAGTTTTTACCGCTTTTTTTTTTCCAGGTTTCCAGTCCTATTTCACAGCTGAACGATAGCAGTAACGAAAGCAAGGATAGTAATGGTAATGGTAACGATGAGAGCGGGCGTAGAAACAGCTGAGGATAAGACTATAGTGATAGTGGTACTAGTAACAGCTCAGCTCAGCTCAGCGGCGACAACAGCAAGACAGCGGCATCAGCAGCATCAGGAGATTAGCAGGATTAGCAGGACGTTAGCAGGACATTGGCCGGCATACAGAGCGAGACCCAGCTAAGAGGAACAGCCGCATATGAGGGTCAAACATAGGCATAAGCAGGCAGGTCAGGCATACTAATTGTGCTTAACAGCTATTGCATGTCCACTTCAGGGAGAGACGGCGAGACTCACGGCCTCACACACTTTGGCGCCATAGTGTGGCTCCTCCCCCCCCAACAACAACAAAATTTTAAACTGATTTTTGTATATTAGATAATTATAAAAAAAAAAATGATTATTGTATTTTTGATGTAAAAATTTTTTAAAAAATTACAAAGAGATTTTTGTATTTTTGATCATAAAAAAAACAATAAAAAAAGTGATTATTGTAAATTTGATGTTAAAAAAAAAAACTAACAACATTTTTGGGGGTTTTTGATCTAAAAAATTCAAAAAAAAATTGACAAAGTGAATTTTGTATTTTTGTTCAAAAAATAAAAAAATTTGAAAAAATGATTCCATTTTTGATAAAAAAAAAACAGGGATTGTTTGATTTTTGAATATTTTTAAAAATATTGTCTTGTTTTATTTTGCTTAAAAAAATTATAATAAATATCTTCCAAAAATGTTGTAAACATATGGAAAAATACCCAATTTGTAAGAAGATTGTTAAAATAAAGAAAAAAATCTTAAAACAAAAAGTGTGTGGTGTTTGGATTAACCACTAGCCGACCGCGCACCGTCATTATACGGCGGCAGGTCGGCTCTCCTGGGCGAGAGCCCGTAGCTATACGTCCTATCGTATAGCCGCCACTAGGGGGCGCGTGCGCGCCGCCGGAGGCGCACGCGCGCGCTCCCCGCTCGCCCCCGACTCCCGTGCGTGTGCCCGGCGGGCGCGATCGCCGCCGGGCACACGCGATCGCTCGGTACAGAGCGGGGAACGGGAGCTGTGTGTGTAAACACACAGCTCTCGTTCCTGTCAGCAGGGGAAATGCTGATTTTCTGTTCATACAATGTATGAACAGAAAATCAGTGTTTCCCCTAGTGAGGCCACCCCCCCCCCCACAGTAAGAACACACCCAGGCATACTTAACCCCTTCCCCGCCCCCTAGTGTTAACCCCTTCACTGCCAGTGGCATTTTTATAGTAATCTAATGCATTTTTATAGCACTGATCGCTATAAAAATGCCAATGGTCCCAAAAATGTGTCAAAAATGTCCGAAGTGTCCGCCATAATGTCGCAATACCGAAAAAAAAATCGCTGATCGCCGCCATTACTAGTAAAAAAAATATTAATAAAAATGCCATAAAAATACCCCCTATTTTGTAAACGCTATAACTTTTGCGCAAACCAATCAATAAACGCTTATTGCGATTTTTTTTTACGAAAAATATGTAGAAGAATACGTATCGGCCTAAACTGAGGAAAAAAAATGTTTTTTTATATATTTTTGGGGGATATTTATTACAGCAAAAAGTAAAAAATATTAATTTTTTTCAAAATTGTCGCTCTATTTTTGTTTATAGCGCAAAAAATAAAAAACGCAGAGGTGATCAAATACCACCAAAAGAAAGCTCTATTTGTGGGAAAAAAAGGACGCCAATTTTGTTTGGGAGCCACGTCGCACGACCGCGCAATTGTCTGTTAAAGCGACGCAGTCCCGAATCGCAAAAAGTACTCTGGTCTTTGGGCAGCAATATGGTCCGGGGGGTAAGTGGTTAAAGAACCTGTAACTTTACATGTGTTTACTTTGGGTGTTACCTGGGAAATGGTTGCGAGTTGGCAAGGAAAATACACTTGACACTACATGTAGTACATTATGTAAAATGATGAGGCAGCTCAAAAAAACACAAGCGACAAAATTCAAATTTTTGGGTACACAGATTTATAATTTGGGATAAAACAAAGCTAAGCCAAATTGGCTTGGGAGGGAATGGCCCCCCTACCCATAAAATAGTCCATATATTGGTCACGGACTGCACGGCCACTTTGGGGGGGCAAGCCAGTACGGGCAGGTTCCAGGCCCGGCAACATTTGATCCGGATTGTTAAGTCCAGCCTCAGGCCCAACCGTGGCCATATAGTTTGGCGAATTTCGCCGCAAAAAATTGTGTAAAATGCAGCATGCAAATATGATATAGTTCCATTTGTACTCCGCCATATGGATCGAGGTTAGGAACAGGTGGAACCGGCTGGCCATTATCCCGAAGGCGTTCTCCACCACCCTCCGGGCTCTGGCCAGCCGGTAATTAAAAACACTCCTCTCTGGGGTGAGGGTGCGCTGGGGGAATGGCCTCATTAGATGGGGTCCCAGGCCAAAAGCTTCATCAGCCAAGAAGACGAAGGGGAGTCCTTCCACGTTGTCCGCATCCGGTGGCAATGCGAGATCTTCGTCTTGGAGTCGTTCCCCGAACTCAGTCTGCCTGAAAGCTCCCCCATCCGACATCCGGCCGTTCTTGCCCACATCAACGTACAGAAATTCGTACTGTGCTGACACCACCGCCATCAGCACAATACCGTTGAACCCCTTGTAGTTGTAGAACTGGGAACCAGAACGGGGTGGAGGCACGATGCGGACGTGCTTTCCGTCGATGGCTCCCCCGCAGTTGGGGAAGTTCCAACGCGTCTCAAACTCCGCTGCCACAGTCTGCCATTCCTGTGGCGTGGACGGAAGCTGTGTAATTGAAAAATAAAATTGTTACAAAAAATTAGGCACATAACATTGCAAGCACGTTATACAAAGACATAATAATAATTCTAACTTTTAAATTAAAAGAGCTTTTTACACCTAAAATATAACGCACAATTAGCACTTACATCACCCCCTCTGATGGATCAATGATCAAATTTGGGAGTTCAAAAAATAAAAAAAAATAAAAGGAAATCTGGAACTCCCAAACTCATCTAGCCCTCTCCAAACTGACTATTAAAGTCTAGGTTCACCCCGATTTTTTATATTTTTTCTTGGTGAACCTAGACTTTAAGAGTCATTTTGGAGAGGGCTAGATGAGTTTGGGAGTTCCTGGTTTTTTTTTTCTGGAACTCCCAAACTCATCTAGCCCTCTCCAAAATGACTATTAAAGTCTAGGTTCACCCATAAAAATTTAACAAATCTTGGTGAACCTAGACTTTAATACACATTTTGGAGAGGGCTAGATGAGTTTGAGGTGTTTCTTTTTTTTTTTTCTGGAACTCCCAAACTCATCTAGCCCTCTCCAAAATGACTATTAAAGTCTAGGTTCACCAAGATTTGTTAAATTTTTCTGGGTGAACCTAGACTTTAATACACATTTTGGAGGGGGGGGGGGCATTACAATGGATATAACACAATACATTGGAAAGTGACTAGGCTAGGTGTGTTAGGGCCCAGGATAGCATGCTGGGGAGGTAAGTGAAGGGCAATAGGCATGTCGGCCTTAAAAGGGACATCAATAAGAGCTTAGAGCATGCATGGGGGCAAAGGGGACATTCACAGTACATTACAAGCATGGTAAGTAGGGAGGAAGGGAATAATTACAATACATTCGCATACATTAAATACATTACATGTGATATTAAAGGAGAAAACTTACCCTCATATAGTCATCCTGCAGAACATGGATAATGGCAGAACAGGTATCTGGGATTATGAGGCCCAGAGCCTGGGGGGAGATGCCCGTCGAGAACTTTAAGTCCTGCAAGCTTCTCCCAGTTGCCAGATACCGTAAGGTGGCAACTAGCCTCTGTTCAGCGCTGATGGCTTCCCGCATAACAGTGTCCTGCCTGGTAATATAAGGCGACACCAAAGCCAACAGGTGCTGAAAAACGGGATCAGACATCCTCAGAAAATTCCTATAATCAACAGGATTATTTTCCTGGATCTCCCGCAGCAGAGGCATATGACAGAATTGGTTCCTACGGAGCAACCAATTCTTGGTCCCTGAACTCCTCCTCACCCTGTTCATGGCCGGGTCTAGGTCTAAAGCAACAAGACCTGAACCATACATTTGCATAGCACGAAGTCGCCTACGACGATCAGGTGCCTGCAACATGGCTAGAAACGACCGTGTAATCAGACCGCACAATCAGACCGCACTGAAGAACAGCAAGTGCTAGGAAGAACGCACTGAAAATCAAAAACGAGCGCACAGAACCGCAATGTAAAACAATACGACCTGACCGCACGTCCCGATAAACAAGATACGAACCCACAAGCACAAACTGAACGGCAGAAAACGATATGAAAGCACGACGACTGAAAAGCGCGAATCGTCACTCACCAAACTTTTACTAACACGCGGAAACACGATATCAGCAAAAGCAGCCCCAAGGGTGGCGCCAAAGAATTCAAACCTCCCCTTTATAGTCCCGTCGTACGTGGTGAGCATCACCGCGCTTGAGAACGAGGAAATTGTTGTCTGTTACGTCTGTACGCAAAGCAAGCCCGTCGAGCTCCGGAACAAGTCCAACAAGGAACTTGACGAGGAACTCGATGTGTTTCGCCCGTCGAGTTCCTCGGTCGTGTGTACGAGGCCTGAGACTAGAATAGATGCCAAATAGAAAAAACACACTCAGAAAAAATATAGTGCAGGTTATGTACCGTATTTATCGGCGTATAACGCGCACTTTTTCATCTTGAAAATAATGTGGAAAATCTGTGCGCGTTATACGCCAATATGTATAAAAAGAAAAAGCATTGTACATACTGTTATACTGTAAAACGATCGCATGGCGAGTTTACAGCATCGGAGACACCGTCGGAGATAGCCTGGGGGATGTGGGGGTCTCGGGCCACTCAATCTCAGATTTCAGATCTCCAGCAGCCATCCCCCACTGCAGTGCACAGAGGAAGCTTCCTGCTATCGCTGCTCTCGTGGCTCTAATTCTCACAGCCGTCGTGACTCACGGCAGATTCCTGTCAGATTCCAGTCATCGTAACTCTCGCGCCGTGCAGAGGGTTACCATGGTTACACTGACTGGAATCTGACAGGAATCTGCCGTGAGTCATTCAGGTACAAATCCCTTCAAATGACAGGGTTAATTGGGGGGGGGGGTGTTTGAGCAATGATACAACCCATTGTCCAAGCCCTGAATAAATCCCATAAATAAAAATTAAAAAAAACAAACTGAAATGTTAAAAAAAAAAAAAAAACGATACAACCTGTCTGACACCCATTGTCCAAGCCCTGGATAAATACTCAAAACAATTCCAATAAATAATAGAAAAAAAAAACCGAACTGAAATGTTTAAAAAATAAATAAAAAATATAAGGATTGTTAGTTCCCAATAATGAGGAAAAATATGAAATTGTCATTAATGAAATGAGAGAATGTAAAATGTTTTATCTCAGTGCTGTTCACATTTGTGCGCTCTACGATATTGCATGTAATTTGCACTGCAGTGTAAATCACATGCGATGTTGGTGCGATGCGAAAAGGGGCCGGACACCTGAATAGGGGGTGTCCGCAGCAACCATAGATGTATTCATGCAATGCATGATACTATCTATGGTGATTAGAGCAGTGCAGGGGAGAGGGGGTGGCTCTCCTGCACCCTTTATGGACGCACCACCACTGGATCTTACACCAGTAAATAAACACCAGTATGATAATAACACCAGTATTACCATACCATACTACACACATTACAACAGAGTACTGGTAAATTTACACACCCAATACTACCTTAATTTTTGTATTTAAATGTAGGTAAAAAGAATACCACTGACTCATCCTGACGTTCCAGCAATGCACTCTGCACTATCATAAGTGCCCTCAGTTAAACAACTGCATTCACTACCATACTTACGGTATTTCACTACTACTTGTATCCCTAATGGAATCAAAACAAAAGCGTGGAGCATATACAGCTTGTTTCAAGTTAAAGGTTGTGGAATATGCCAAACAACATGGAAATAGGGCTGCAGCAAGGCATTTTGGAGAGCCACCAACAGAAAGCACAATACGAGATTGGCGAAAAATGGAAGAAAAACTCAAGACATTATTAAAAACAAAATTCAATTTTCACGGCAGTATTGTTAAATGAGGCGCCTGGTTACGCACGATCGCGCACTTCCGGTTCCGCTGTCTCTCTGGAACCCAAGGGTTGGAACGCACGCCCACGTCCCCAGCGTGGAACAGTCTCCTCACCATTGCAATGCCGAATAGCCTCAGTGCCGGAATACAGGCACCAACACAAATAAGGGGCCATTTGGCATTGTTTGGTTTTACAATTTTAATAAAACTTTACTACTCTATGGCGGTTTTCATTTTCTCATTGTTTGGTTCTGTGACATTGGGAGTCGAGCTGCTCTAAAGGATTCAAGGGTGCTTATGGAGATCTGAAGCATTGGGCTTGTGATCATTAAGCTTTCTTGACCTCTTTTTAAGTAAATAGGCCTACACCTTGCGGTAAGGAGCCATCCATTTGAGCACATTCGAGGTGTGTCTTTGTCTTGGTGGTGGTGGAATACCCCTATCAGTGGATTACATTGAACACAAGTTTACACAGAATTTGATTGGACACAGTCACTTTATGAATGGACTTTAATTTTTAACATACATGTTATTATTAATTTCCACAATTCAATTGTATTGTGTTGGTTGATTTACACTTGTGTATATATATATATATATATATATATATATATATATATATATATATATATAATTTATTCTCACTTATTTCTAGTAATTTAGCGCATCCTATCCTCCAATTTCACATTGTTAAATGACCAACATTAGAAGAACAGGTGAAGGAATTTGTAGTAAATCATAGAAAAGCTGGCATTGCTTTATCAACAAAAATGATCATCATTCAAGCAGTGAAAATCAGCAAAGGGTTGCAAATACAGGATTTCAAAAGGACAACATCATGGTGTCAAAGATTTATGAAGAGGCATGAGCTTCGGATGTGAACAAGAACCAGGATTGCCCAGCGTATGCCGGATGATTATGAAGAGAAGATAATACATTTCCATCACTTTATTATCAAACAAAGGCAAAGACAACATTTTGAAATTGGTCAAATCAGGAACATGGACAAAGTACCCCTCACTTTTGATGTTCCTTCAAATAAAACTGTGGAGGCAAAAGGTACCAAGACCATTACGATCAAAACTTCAGGGCATGAAAAAAATCATTAAACTGTGGTCCTTGCGTGCACTGCAGATGGAAACAAGCTGCCACCATTGTTAATTTTTAAAAGTAAAACTTTTACAAAGGAGAAAATTCCAAGTGGCATAAAGGTGCATGTTCGTCCTAAAGGTTGAATGGACGAAGAAGGCATGAGACTTTGGATTAGAAATGTGTGGGAGAAGCGCCCGGGTGCTTTGTTAAAGAAGCCGTCATTGTTAGTACTGGACTCATTTAGATCTCATCTTACAGAGCCAACAAAGAAAGAATTTAAAATGTGCAACACAGAGATGGCGGTCATTCCAGGAGGACTAACATCACAATTACAGCCATTAGATGTTTCCATTAACAAGCCCTTCAAAGCCTTAATGCGTGAAGAATGGAATAAATACATGTGTGATGAAAACCAACATGATATTACAAATTCTGGGCGATTGAAAAGACCTGGCATTACAAAAGTGTGTCAGTGGATAAAGACTTTGTGGGACTCAGTTAACAAAGATATTGTCATCAAATCTTTTAAGAAATGTGGCATAAGCAATGCTTTGGATGGTAAAGAAGATGAGCTGATATATGAAGACAGTGGGCCAGATTCTCAAAGAAGTTACACTGGCATCCTGTGCTCCCATTGAATTAGTATTCAAATATGCAAATGATGTAGATGCGCTGATTCCCGAACCTACGCGCGGTGCGCATAAGACAAATGGCCGGCCTAAAGTTACCCCTCATAAAGCAGGGGTAACTTTGCACCAGACGTGTGCAAGTCAGCTTGAGAGCAAATACAGCAGCACCATTCCGGACGAGCTGAGCAACCACACTTATAGGACAACACATTCGTATCCCAACATGCCAGGGGCAGGCATGGTCTTAGCACTACTAGTGTGTGCAGAGGCAGAGGCGCGTAGAAGGAGGAGGAGGGCACAGGAGAGGATATACCGACCGCGCATTAGCCTCTTTGCCATGGCTGATTTGGAGGTGTATCGCCGCTTCAGATTCAGATGGTCCTGCTGCCATCCTGGAAATTACCAGAGCCCTGCAGGATGACATCACCAGCCAGACACACCGCTCACATGCAGTGCAGCCACTGGAGAAGGTCCTGGCAACACTGCATTTCCTTGCCACTGGTTCTTTTCAGCGCACAAGTGGAGCCGTGGCTGGGATGTCACAAACCAGCATGAGCAGATGTGTGCACCAGGTTGTCCCCGCAATCCTGAGACGCATGGCCAACTAAATCATCAAACCCACCCAGGAGGACCTGCGGCAGAAGGCAATGCGTGATTTCTGCCTAATTGACGGATTCCCACGCACCGTAGGGGCCATTGATTGCACCCATGTGGCACTACAGCCCCCCCCCCCCCCGTGACACAGAGCACATTTATCGCACTCGGAAGCATTGGCATTCCATCAATGTACAGGTGATAGCTGATGCCAAATACCTCGTATGGCACGTTCGTGCCAAACACCCAGGATCAAGCCATGACAGCTACATATACCGTCAGAGCCCCATCCCAACAGAATTTGAACATAATGTGTATGGGGACAGCTGGCTGGTTGGTGAGTGACATGGGTGTCAGGCATGACTGTCCGCCCCCATGATGCAGACATCACGAGGGGCACATGCACGACTAACATCCTCCTTTATTTTCCCTTCCAGGTGACGCGGCATATGCACTTGGACCTCATCTCATGACTCCATTCCGGAACCCCCAAACCAGAGGAGAGAGAAAATACAATGCTGCACATGCACGTACCCGTGGAGTGGTGGAACGCACCTTTGGCCTCCTGAAGTCCTGGATAAGTCTGGGGGTACCCTGTTGTATTCCCCAAACTTTGTGTGCCAGATCATCGCTGCATGTTGCATGCTGCACAACTTCGCCGTGAGAAAGGGCCTGGAGATTGACATACGTGATGACCTGACCCCCCAACCACCCAGTCCCCCCCTGCCAGAGGCTACCCCATCTGCTGATGGTACAGCAGTCAGGAGATGTCTTGTGGAACGAATCTTTGAACGTTAAACACACACATTAATCATGGCACAATGAGAATGCACGCATGCACACCACTGTGGTCCCTAGCACACACCCCACATCCTCATCACATTGGATTAGACCACCGCACGGTACTAAGGAGCAGCAACACTGCATCAAGGCCCCAATGATGTTGCTGTCCATTCATACGTCATTCATACGGACCTGGGGAGAACTTATCCCCAACGACCGAGGATGACACCCCTTACTGCCAGGAGTGTCACCCCCCCACATTCACACACCATTCACACTTTACTCTGCACTACTGCCTGTGTGCAGCAAAAATAACATAAAAAGCTCTTAACCAGAGCAACAAAAATATAAAAAGCTCTTAACCAGAGCAATAAAAATATAAAAAGCTCTTAACCAGAGCAAAAAGATCTAAAAAAAAAACATTTGCCCCGGCGCGGGCTACGCCTGGTGCCCAGGCTCCTGGCCCTCAGTTGCCTGGGGGGAGCCTCAGTTGGGGGGGTGGGGCATCAGGTGGAGGAGCATCCCCAGGTCCCTCCCTGGCTGCCTGTCTGCCCTCCAATGCCACCGCTATGCGGCTGAGCACAGCCTCCAGGGAAGCTGTCTGGGCCTGTACAGCCACTCTAAGGCACTTGACCTCCCCCACTAGTTCAGCCGTTGTCGCCTGCAGCTCCCCGAGGCTGGTCACAGTTGCTGCGCTGTTTAGAGCCACATCCTGTATGACATCCGGTACTGGACCCGAGGAGGCCAGGCTGTCAGCTAGGCGCCTCAACTCCACCACTAGTTCCCCCATATGGCGGCTCTGCTGGTCCTGCTGCCTGGCCAGATTTTCTTTCGGGCGCACCCCTTGTCTTTCGGGTCGCCTTCCTAGCGACAGGAGTGGCTGGGGCCCTTGCATAGGGGGAGGATCTTGAGGGGCTGGAAATGAGGGGGATGGGACAGGAGGGACTGGAGAGGTTGTGGGAGGACCCTGAGGGGCTGGAGATGATGCGGGTGGTTGGTTGTGATGGTCCTGCCAACATATGGGATTCCTCCAAATACAGGATCACCTCCTGGTCTATATGGACCACCTCCTTCTCAACCACCTCCTGCGCTGAGGACTGCCCACTCCCCTCCACCAAGGCCTGTTGGCTTCCCAGGGGGGTCAGCCAGAGAAACAGGATGCTCGGGGAATGCTATAGGACGGCCACTGGCAGCATCGGATGGCCCCGCTCCCTCCTGCACACCTGTGGATGACACAAAACATTCACATGTTGGTGGACCCACACACTTGTCACATGTTCCCTTGCCCCCCCACACATGCTACACACCAGATCGGAGATAAAACACACTTACCTGTCCTCATGGCCGGCCTAACCGGTGTCGTAGCCCTCCACTCCCTCCACCTGAAGGCAGCGGGCAATGACTTGCTCCTCCTCAGTCAGCCGGATCGTACAGGGTGGTCCCCCTGGAATGGCGATTGATCTTCGCCAGCTTGCCTCTCACCAAACCCCGCAGGTCATTCATTTTTTTGGAGATGTCCTGGGGGGTCCTGACCTCATGACCTACGGCATTTACTTGGGCAGCTATCCTCATGAGGATCTCATCCTTCTTGGATTTACTGGTGCTGGCACTATCTGCACCATGGAGGCGAGCATCATACCTCTCCATGGCAGATATGATGATTTCCCTCTCATCTGGGGAGAAGTTTTTCTTCCGTTTCTCCTTTTTGGGACCAGGCATAGCAAGGCAGCAATGTCAATAGCACATACAACACCAACCCAAAAAATGGTGTAACTTTGCGCTCGTTGGGCGCATGTGGTGACGCTCTTATGCACTGGGCCGGCCCATCTCAGGGGGAGTTGCACCCAATGTTGCTTTGCACATGCGCAGAGGGGCGGGGCACGTCCGGCGCATGCTCCGTTCGGTCCGGACTTCATTTGCATGGGGTCACGCTTCATTAGAATGGATCACGCCCACTTCCCTCCTACCTTCACTTGCGCCGGCTTACACCGACACATTTAAGTTGCGCTAGCGCATCGTAGGACGCATGTGTTATACATCGATTAATACGGTATCTAAAATGTAATATGTTTAAGATGAAAGTTATCACTCAGTCAAAAGTAGAGACTGAGAGAGCCTGGGAAGCCATGATCAGTCTCATGGTTTTAGTTCATGGATTGGACTCTTTTTGGGTTTATAATCATCATTTTTTGTGTGGCAGACTGATAAATCTGAAGTTGTCCGAAATTAACTGCCTGAAGATTTTACTTGGGATGTTTTCCCAATCCCAATCCACATCAAAGAAAGGTGATGATATAAAGGCCAAAAATAGACCATTCAATACTACCTTGAGACTGATCCCAGCTTTCCAAGCTCTCTCAGCTCTCTCTAGTACTTTCTCACTGAGTGACAACGTTCATGATGATAAACAAACATATTCCTTTAATTTTGAATAGATATCATGGCCTGTCCTGCAGCTATATTTGGTTTTGGTTATGTTGAATTTTATATTTGGAATCTAATTTTAGAAGAAATTTAATTAACCACTTGACAACTGGGCACTTAAACACCCTTAATAACCAGACCAATTTTCAGCTTTTGGTGCTCTCACGTTTTGAATGACAATAACTCAGTCATACAACATTGTAACCAAATGAAATTTTTGTCCTTTTTTTCCCACAAATAGAGCTTTCTTTTGGTGGTATTTGATCACCTCTGCGTTTTTTTTTTTTTTCGCTATTAATGAAAAAAGAACGAAAATTTTGTAAAAAAATGAATTTTTCTTCATTTCTATCATATCATTTTGTAAAAAAGTAATTTTTCCTCATACATTTGGCCTAAAATGCATACTGCTACATATTTTTGGTAAAAAAAAAAAAAAAATTTGGATATTATTTAGTCTGGGTGAAAGTTATAGGGTCTACAAGCTATGGTACCAATTTCTGAAAATTGAACAATTTGATCACACCTGAAGTACTGACAGCTTCTCTCATTTCTTGAGACCCTAACAAGCCAATAAAGTACAAATACCCCCCAAATGACCCCTTTTTGGAAAGTAGACATTCCAAGGTAGTTAGTAATAGTCATAGTTAGTTTTTTGAAGTTGTCATTTGTTCCCACAATTCTTTGCAAAATTAAGATTTTTTTTTTTTTTTTTTTTTCATACCAATATTGTCATTATAACAGGTTATTTCTCTCACATGGCATGTATATTCCACAAATGACACCCCAAAATATATTCTGCTGCTCCTCCTGAGTATGGCGATACCACATGTGTGAGACTTTTACACAGCGTGGCCACATACAGAGGCCCAAAACCGAAGTAGCAACTTCAAGCATTCTAGGAGCATAAATTACACATCTAATCTCTCAACCACCTATTACACTTTTGAAGGCCCTGGAGCACCAGGACAATGGAAACGCCCACAAAGTGACCCCATTTTGGAAAGCTAACACCCCAACGTATAATCTATGAGGCGTAATGAGTCTTTTGAACAGTTCATTTTTTTCCAGATGTTCTTGGAAAATGTGGAAAAAAATAAAAACGCATTTTTTTTTACAGAAAGTTGTCCATTTATAGGATATTTCCAACACATAGCATGTACATAGAAAAAATTACACCCCAAAATATATTCTGCTGCTCCTCCTGAGTATGGCGATACCACATGTGTGAGACTTTTACACAGCGTGGCCACATACAGAGGCCCAACACCGAAGTAGCAACTTCAAGCATTCTAGGAGCATAAATTACACATCTAATCTCTCAACCACCTATTACACTTTTGAAGGCCCTGGAGCACCAGGACAATGGAAACGCCCACAAAGTGACCCCATTTTGGAAAGCTAACACCCCAACGTATAATCTATGAGGCGTAATGAGTCTTTTGAACAGTTCATTTTTTTCCAGATGTTCTTGGAAAATGTGGAAAAAAATAAAAACGCATTTTTTTTTACAGAAAGTTGTCCATTTATAGGATATTTCCAACACATAGCATGTACATAGAAAAAATTACACCCCAAAAAATATTCTGCTGCTCCTCCTGAGTATGGCGATACCACATGTGTGAGACTTTTACACAGCGTGGCCACATACAGAGGCCCAACACCGAAGTAGCAACTTCAAGCATTCTAGGAGCATAAATTACACATCTAATCTCTCAACCACCTATTACACTTTTGAAGGCCCTGGAGCACCAGGACAATAGAAACGCCCACAAAGTGACCCCATTTTGGAAAGCTAACACCCCAACGTATAATCTATGAGGCGTAATGAGTCTTTTGAACAGTTCATTTTTTTCCAGATGTTCTTGGTAAATGTGGAAAAAAATAAAAACGCATTTTTTTTTACAGAAAGTTGTCCATTTATAGGATATTTCCAACACATAGCATGTACATAGAAAAAATTACACCCCAAAATATATTCTGCTGCTCCTCCTGAGTATGGCGATACCACATGTGTGAGACTTTTACACAGCGTGGCCACATACAGAGGCCCAACACCGAAGTAGCAACTTCAAGCATTCTAGGAGCATAAATTACACATCTAATCTCTCAACCACCTATTACACTTTTGAAGGCCCTGGAGCACCAGGACAATAGAAACGCCCACAAAGTGACCCCATTTTGGAAAGCTAACACCCCAACGTATAATCTATGAGGCATAATGAGTCTTTTGAACAGTTCATTTTTTTCCAGATGTTCTTGGAAAATGTGGAAAAAAATAAAAACGCATTTTTTTTACAGAAAGTTGTCCATTTATAGGATATTTCCAACACATAGCATGTACATAGAAAAAATTACACCCCAAAATATATTCTGCTGCTCCTCCTGAGTATGGCGATACCACATGTGTGAGACTTTTACACAGCGTGGCCACATACAGAGGCCCAACACCGAAGTAGCAACTTCAAGCATTCTAGGAGCATAAATTACACATCTAATCTCTCAACCACCTATTACACTTTTGAAGGCCCTGGAGCATCAGGACAATAGAAACGCCCACAAAGTGACCCCATTTTGGAAAGCTAACACCCCAACGTATAATCTATGAGCCATAATGAGTCTTTTGAACAGTTCATTTTTTTCCAGATGTTCTTGGAAAATGTGGAAAAAAATAAAAACGCATTTTTTTTACAGAAAGTTGTCCATTTATAGGATATTTCCAACACATATCATGTACATAGAAAAAATTACACCCCAAAATATATTCTGCTGCTCCTCCTGAGTATGGCGATACCACATGTGTGAGACTTTTACACAGCGTGGCCACATACAGAGGCCCAACATCCAAGAAGCACCATCAGGTGTTCTAGGGACATAAATTACACATCCAATTTCCTTACAATCTATCACATTTTTGAAGGGCCTTCATATTTCTAACACAGCATGTACATACCAAGAATTACACCCTAAAATACATTCTGCTGAGTAATGGGTAAAAAAAAAAGAAGATTACCTGTGGTTTTAGTAGTGCAATTGTCCACAGAAGGAGAGCCCCGATCCAGGCAGCAGGCAGGGACGTGGTCACTGGTCAGCGACAGTGAATGGAATTGTCCAGGCAGCAGGCAGCAGGCAGGAATATTGTCCATAGTCAGGAAAAATATTCGTCCTGGTAGGAACATGGTCCAAGTAGCGGGCCATGGGTAGGGGAATGGGGACAGGGGTAGAGGCTTCTCCCACCCAAATCTCTTTGAAGCCTCCGGGCAACCAGACCCTAATCCGGGAATGAGAAAACTAAAAAATTAGTTTTTTCATCCAGAAAAACAATTCTGGAGCCCCTCACATATGTGAGACCCCTGTGTTCCCACTAGTATAGCAGGGTAAAAGATCAATCCAAGGGGCAGGCAAAAAACGTGGTCAAACAGTCCAGGGTCAGTTCCAGAGCAGGCAGATGTAGGTACAGTTTAGGGTTAGGCAAAAGAGTGGTCGTAAAACAAGCCAGGGTCAGTTCCAGAGAAGGCAGAGGTATGTTTAGGGTTAGGCAAAAGAGTGGTTGTATAACAGGCCATGGTCGGTTCCGGAGAAGGCAGAGGTATGAGTGCAGTGGCATAAGGGGTGTGGGGGGGAAATTACAGGAAATTAGAATTGCGTTTACCATACGTCCCTAATAATGAAGAAACGTATGGTAACGGCGGAAACATGTTCCAATACAGAGGCCTGGTTGGGAAGGACAATCGGGACAGTAATACACAGTGTCTTTTCGAATTCCTCTTCTGGAGCACACCCGGCACCTCTTCTGATTTCTGTGGCCTGTTTCAGGGGAGGGGGTTTTCTCAGGAAAGTGACGCTCGTGGAGTCTGCTCACAGAATCAGAGCGAATATTTTCCGGTGGGTTTTCGGGGTACAAAAGGGCGGTGATGACTTCTTCTTGATAGTCCAGATATGATACGGGGTTCTCTGATGACTTTTTGTAGATTACATAGGAGTTATAAAAGGCCAAACTAAAAAAATAAATGGACACTTTCTTGTACCAGTGGCGGGATTTTCTTGTGGGCAGGTAGGGTTCTATCATCTGGTCATTGAAGTCCACTCCCCCCATGAACAAATTATAGTCATAGATGCACTTTGGTTTTTGGATTGGGCCGGTTCTTTGGGGGACTTCCACGCAGGTGTCGTCGTGGATTGATGTAAGCATGTGGACGTTCCGTTTGTCCCTCCACCTGACAGCCAATATCTCCTGGTTCCTCAATGCTGCAGACTCCCCTCGTCTGAGCTTTTGATCCACCAGTTTTTGCGGGAAGCCTTTCCTGTTGGGTCTTATTGTGCCACATGCTGGGGTATTCCGGAGGTAAAGACAGCGAAACAGGGGCAAGCTGGTGTAGAAATTATCCACATAAAGGTGGTATCCCTTTCCAAAGAGTGGATACATCAGATTCCAGACCACTTTTCCGCTGACTCCCATATACTCTGGACATTCAGGGGGATGCAGTTGCGAGTCCTTCCCTTCATACACCATGAATGAGTAGAGGTACCCTGTGGCTCTGTCGCAAAGCTTGTACATTTTGACCCCATATCGGGCCCTTTTGCTGGGGATGAACTGCTTGATGCCCAGCCTGCCTGAGAATTTGACAAGGGACTCGTCCACAGATATGTTCTGGTCAGGGGTATATAATTGGGGAAATCGTTGAGCGAAAAAATTTAGAAGTGGCCTAATTTTATATAGCTTGTCAAAAGCAGGGTCATTTCGGGGAGGGCACTGGGCGTTATCGTTAAAGTGGAGGAACCGCATAATTATTAAATATCGGGATCTTGGCATAAGGGAGGAGAAGAGTGGCATGTGGTGAATGGGTTTGGTGGACCAGTACGAGTACAATTGGTTTTTTTTTGAAAGTGCCATAGTAAAGGTTAGGCCTAAGAACATTTTAAATTCGTCCACGGTTAGTTCTCTCCACTCAAAGGGGCGGGCATATCTGGAACCAGGGTTACTTCTTATGTACTGTTGTGCGTAGAGATTGCACTGGGCCACAATGAAGGATAGCAAATCTTCGGTGAAAAGTAAATTAAAAAAATTAAGCATTGAAAAGTTTTCGGTGTTCACCTGGACACCTGGCTGGGCAGTGAAAGGGGGGATATTTGCTGCTCCGGAATTAGGGGGAAGCCACAGGGGGTTTTGAAGGCCATAGGGAAGGCTGGCATGGCCCCTTTGTTGCAGTGGCACAGCGCTTGAGGCGGACGGCACAGCGCTTGAGGCGGACGGCACAGCGCTTGAGGCGGACGGCACAGCGCTTGAGGCGGACGGCACAGCGCTTGAGGCGGACGGCACATCGCTTGAGGCGGACGGCACATCGCTTGAGGTGGACGGCCCTGCGCGTCTGGGAGTAGGCCGCTTCTCCACGCCAGCACCCCTTCTTTTCCTGGGCCCACGTTCCTCTTCAGATTCTGAATCCGACCCACTGTCTATAACTGGTTCATAGGCCGAATCCGAATCGGACAGAGACTCCTCGCTGCTCTCATCGCTCATGGCAAGTAGAAGATGTACGGCCTGCTCACCGGTAAAGAATTTTTTTGCCATACTGGTGGCTGGTGAGGCTGTACTGCAGAGCACTGTGGTGGCACTGATGGACACAGGTGGGCACTTATGTGCACTGTAGTGGCACGGGTGTGGCTCTGGTGGGCACAGGTGGCTCTGGTGGGCACAGGTGGCTCTGGTGGCTCTGGTGGGCACAGGTGGCTCTGGTGGCTCTGGTGGGGCTCTGGTGTGCACTGATTAGTAGAAGGCGGCACTTATGTGCACTGTAGTGGCACGGGTGTGGCTCTGGTGGGCAAAGGTGGCTCTGGTGGGCAAAGGTGGCTTTGGTGGGCACAGGTGGCTCTGGTGGGCACAGGTGGCTCTGGTGGGCACAGGTGGCTCTGGTGTGCACTGATTAGCAGAAGGCGGCACTTATGTGCACTTTAGTGGCACGGGTGGGCACAGGTGGCTCTGGTGGGCACAGGTGGCTCTGGTGGGCACAGGTGGCTCTGGTGGGCACAGGTGGCTCTGGTGGGCACAGGTGGCTCTGGTGGCTCTGGTGTGCACTGATTAGAAGAAGGCGGCACTTATGTGCACTGTAGTGGCACGGGTGTGGCTCTGGTGGGCACAGGTGGCTCTGGTGGGCACAGGCAGCACTGGTGGGCACAGGCAGCACTGGTGGGCACAGGCGGCACTGGTGGGCACAGGCGGCACTGGTGGCCGCAGGCGGCACTGGTGGGTGCAGGCGGCACTGGTGGGCGCAGGCGGCACTGGTGGGCGCAGACGGCACTGGTGGGCACAGGCGGCACTGGTGGGCACAGGCGGCACTGGTACGGCACTGTTTTGGCACTGGTATAGGACTGTTGTGGCTCTGGTGGCACTGGTGCGGCTCTGGTGACACTGGTGCGGCTCCGGTGACACTGGTGCGGCTCTGGTGTGGCACAGGTGGCACAGATGTGGCACTACTGGGCACAGATGTGGCACTATGGACACAGATGTGGCACTGATGTGGCACTTTAGGCACAGATGTGGCACTGATGTGGCACTATGGGCACAGATTTGGCACTGATGTGGCAATATGGGCACAGATTTGGCACTATGGGGCAATATGGGCACAGATGGGCACTATGGGGCACTGGTATGGATGGCAAAACTCACAGTTTATCTCCTCTTCTCTCTCGCTGATACTGTGTGAGGAGAGGAGAGGAGATAAACTTTCATTGACCTTGCTTTGTTTACATTGTGATCGCGCCGTCATTGGACGGCGCGATCACATGGAAAAAGACCACTGTTACTGGTCAATTTCCCTGATCTGTGTAGCGCCGGGTCTCATAGACCCGGCGCGCACAGAATCTTCTGTGTGCGCGCCCGAGGCGGCGCGCATTGCTGCTTCTGCGGGGCGCCGTTAATTAACGGCAACCCCCAGTTAAGCAACCACCTTGCCGCCGTTATATGACGGCGGCTGGTGGTTAACTGGTTAAAGATAGACTTATGGCACATAGATTATGGTTGAAGTTCAAGACAAAGTAGCAGTTAACTCTCAAAGTCTAGTGCAGGGTATCCCAGTTTTGCAAGGTTAACTTTCAGGAATGCCATCTGCTCCATCAGCTGTGGAGCCAGCTGGGATCGTTGCGGGGAGAGAATATTCCCAGTGATCGAAAATACCCGCTCACTTTGGAATGATGTTGGGGGGCAGGATATAAGCTCATGGGCTACATTGGAGAGAGGGCAGGCCAAATACCCTTCTTTTCCTGCCAATATTGTAAAGGAATTGTAGTAGCAGGCAAATTTGGCTCGGAAAGATAAGCCTTTACTGTAGCTGAGACACCACTTTGTTGCCTGAGGGGCGGTCTCGTGGGTCCAATCAAGCGATCTAATGTCTGTGTCCAAATTGCGTCTGCTCTAGTTGTCTTGGCAGCAGTGGTAATGATAGGTGTTGACACAGTATCATCGGCAGGCTCCTCCCATTCTTCTTCCACCTCTAACGGCATTAATAATTGTCTTTGCCTGTCACACACCCTCGCAATTAATTTATCCCTCCAGGTTGTTAGTACATTACTGTGCATGGGCATTTTGCCCTTAATTCGAGGATCACATATTGCGGCAAATATTAGCTCAGGACAAGCTTCTATAAGGCCATTAATCCTTCGTTAGTTGACCCTTAAGCCTCATTAGAAGTGCAGCAATGTCTGCAACTAATGAGCCAGCAGGTAACACCTCTCTTTTGCTGAGAATCTCATCCAGCGTAATGTTAAGGTGTGTGAATAGGGGGATAACTTGAGACAAGATAGCATTCTCTCGGCTCAAGCTTTCTGTGGCAGCGTGGAAGGGACTAAGCACTGCCACCAACTGACCAATGATTGTCCACTCCTCCCTGGTTAATGCTCGAGGTATGTCTATATAATGCTCATGGGACATGGCATGAATTGCCTTTTGCTGCTCAAGCATTCTCTCCAGCATTTCTAAAGTGGAATTCCACCGAGTGCTTATGTCCTGCTTCAAGCGGTGCTGACTAAGGCCAAAATTAATTTGCTCTTTTCGTAATATGTGGCTGTCTTTGACACTTCGGTGAAAATGGCCTGCTATCTTACGACAGGATTCAAGAATTGCTGACAACTTTTGACTACTGTCGTCGTCCAGAGCAGCCTTAACGACAAGATGCAGGACATGTGCCGAGCAGCGAACTCCTACAAATCGCCCATCGCGCAGAGCCTTAATCATGTTTGCAGCTCCATCTGTTACCACAAACCCTATCTTTGGTTGCATGCCTGCTTGTTCTCCAAGCCACTCTGCCACCATTTTTTGCAGTGCATGCAAAATATTATGAGCACTGTGTTGCTCATCTAGAACCTCTGCATGCAAGAGGAACGAACGGTGCCCCTGCTTGGGAATTACTGCCTCAGCTCCTGTACTTCTTGACCCTGGTTTTTGTTTGATAGGTTCAGAGACAGTGGGCTGCCACCAGTGCGCGGTGAGTGACAAAAAGGCATGCTGGCCACTGGGAGCACTCCACAAGTCGGAGGTAAAATGCACAGACTGGCCAGCAGCTCTGCCCAATTCCTCTTTTAATGCCCGCACACGCAAATTGTACAAAGAGGGTACTACCTTACGGCTGAATGTAGTACGGGAGGGTACAGTATACTGAGGTGCGACAGCCTGCATTACCTGCTTAAATGGCTGCCCTTCCACCAAATTATAAGGTGCTCCACCAACAGCAATTAATTGCCCAATAAGGAGGGTAATTTTGCGCGACTGCTGCCTGGACATCCCCCTAGAATAAAATCCGCTAAATTGCTGCAGGGTAGGCTGATGACTGGGATGCCTAATAGTTGCACAAGAGGTTGGATCCCCTTGCCCCTTGTCATGCCTATCAGTGGTAGCACTAGTACTGGTGGTTCCACTCTTTTTAGTAGGTGGAGCTGCCACCCCACTTTCCTCTCTCAGCAGCAGAGGCTTATGCTGAGAGCGCAAATGATGACCCATCCCAGAATTTGAGACATGCCCTACATTTCTCCCACAGGTCACTTCTCTGCCACATATTTTGCATTTGACTATGCGGCCATCCCCAACATAAACAAAATGATCCCATAGTTTTGAGCGCAGGTGGTGGTTATCGTTTTCACTGACACTGGGTGGGGAAGAATCTTCTACAATTTTTTGTTCAGGTTTATGGCTTTAAGAATGAGTATCTTTAGAGGTGATGGAAGAAGATGGTGGTGGTGGTGGCCTAACACTGGTTACTGTGGCACTGGCTTCTGGGGTTATAGGAGAAGATGGTGGCCTAACAGTGGTTAATGTGGCAAAAGTAAAATCTTCTAAGACAGAAGAGGCGGGTGATGGTGACTGTGACTGGATTGCGTCTGTGAATAACAGAGGAGACAGAGGAGGGCCAATACCAATATCTGTTGCTGGACTAGACAGATATTGATCTTCCTTTAAGTCTAAACCTAATCCTGTTTCATAATCAGTAAAACCTAAAAAGGTGGGATTAATGTAATCGATGCCATCATTGTGCTGTTTAGCAGCAGTTTCAGGTAGTAAAATATTAGCTGCCACTTCTACTCTATCTGTAGAGCTGCTGCTGCTAGCACTTTTGGTGTTGGCAGTGGCAGATTTTCTTTGATCTTGAGCAATTTTTTCCTCCTGCAGTAGTTGAGAAATCTCCATTTTTGGCTGCTTAGACTTGTCTGTACTAGCAACAGCCTTTGCAGGAAATGCCTGACATCTCTTCTAAAACGGAGAAGGTGCAACACTAGGCCTGATACTAGCAACATCTTTTTTGGAACTTGTTGCTGACACTTTATCATCCGCATTTTGCTCTCTTGCTTAAGCTTCCCTCATGGGGAGAGGAGGAGAAGTATCCATTGTATTACAGTTATTGGTTTTTAAAGAAAAAAAATAACAAATGATGTATTATAACCTTCAAAAATGCAACTGCAAAAAAAAAAAAAAATCTCAGACAGTTATATATAAAAAAAAAAGTGCACACACTCTAATAGAGAAAGGGACATGTTGGGGGTGTGGAAAGAGCTGCTCACCCCTAGAGATAAAAAATGGAATGAACTTCCCCGATGGAGTTTTTTGGCAGCAAGATAAAGGATGTGAGTCAAGAGGAAGAATTGTAAAAGTAAAAAAGTTTAATATAGCATACAGAAGTCATAAAAGTGAGCTCTGGTATTACATACAAAGTCATGGAGTACATACATTCAGATGAGCACCAAATATATGACACATATGAAACATGAATGGTAAACAAATGTGTCAGAAGAGTTCCTGATGCGTTTCACCCACTTAGAGGGTCTTCTTCAGAGGAAACTGAGAGGTGCTGACTGTAACAAAAGGTAAAGATATTCAACATATATAGTTGTTACCGTAAGTTGCAAAACAAAATATCTGTTGACATAGTTGTTACATGGTCAGATGTCTTACTTGCTGTATGTAATCATAATTGTATTTTAACCAGAGATTGCTAAAATACATTTTTTCTCTCGAATGGACCCAACACTGAATCCTCCACACAGGGGGCAGAGCACCGAAGAGAGACCCCTTGGCCGTAGTGTCCCTGTTGGTGGGTTACAGCAGCCCACAGTTGAGCGTGGGAGAAAAGGACTATAGATCTGGCTCGGACTGGCTGGGAAGGAAACCTCAGCGGGACGGTCAATAAACGGCCACCTAACAGGAATAATAATAATGAATATACATGCAATATGGGTTTGCATATAGAAATTATATTGGGGCAGGTTAGGTCAACATGCGCACACATTGGTTGAATATCGCAGGGGATCAGGGAAAGAATGATAGGGGCAAGTATGGTATTAATTTAAACAATAAAATGATCAAAGTATATGGGCATATAAAAAAAAAAAAGTGATGGATGTGCTGGGGAAAGGGGAACAAAGGTATATGCTATACTGAAAATAACACAGCTATGTCTAAATAGATAGAGTCAAAAAGTACCTTTGTTGGCGGATAGACTATGCCTAAAAGAAGCACAAGGCTGGCAAAGTAAGCCCAAGCCTAAGAATAAAAAAGTAAATAAGTGAGGGTTTCCATAAAAGTAATCATATTGACACAGCAATGCCCAAAAGTAACAATTCTTACCCCTAACTAGAGTGATCAGCTCCTGCAGTGGTGGATGAGAGTCACAGACTGACTCTATAGGTCCAAAAGAGGGATATTTATATGTGTGTGCCTGTTACCTTAACCAATAGTGGTCAGACGTCCTGGGCTGCCTCCGCCCCGGATGGCCTCCCCTGAGAGGTCGTGGCCAATCGAGTCAATGGCGGCGATTCCCCCCGGTGGGCTCCTCGGCGTCAGTGGAGGGGAAACCCCGGCCACTGTTGCAAACGTTGTGTCCGTGACGTCAGGCGTATGCGCCATGCCCGCCATCTGGTGGAGTGAATCGAGAACACAGGGCCCTGTGCTCTCTCCCCCTCACTGCAAAGCCACCAGAGTCAGCAGGCCAGGGGCGAACGGTGCTGTGGTGCCATCATGTGGAGGATATCATAAAGGTCCTGAAAGAAAAAAAGGAATAAACAAAGTTAAATTGCAATGAAAAGAAAGAATAATAAACAATTTATTACAAAGAAAAAGGAGAAACACTGAAAGAACCTGGA
Organism: Rana temporaria; assembly: GCF_905171775.1. Lineage (NCBI taxonomy): Eukaryota > Metazoa > Chordata > Amphibia > Anura > Ranidae > Rana > Rana temporaria. The sequence continues at coordinate 155,431,877 of NC_053493.1, read as the reverse complement.
TGGAACAATCAAAGTGTGCCAGCATTTCTTATGTTTATATTAACCCATGAAAATAGAACTTATGGATTCATATGAGAAATGGTTATGCAGAGATTTTTTATCAGCCAAATATTCATTTAATGGATTAAGATATATTATGGAAAAATAAAATTATATAAAGTAAGGACCTTAGTAGAGAAGTGAAAAACGGTCAAAAAGGAAAGGGAAGCAGATGTGGGTAGGGAAAGCGCAGTGATTTAGAGCAGGGGAAACAAATATGTCAATGAGTTTTTCCTTCAAAAAAGGGGCAAAATATAGTGATTCCTTCAGGTCGGAGTAGCCTTGAGCCTGAAAATCCATCTCTGCTCTCGCTGGAGCAGAGTTTTGTTCCAATCGCCCCCCCGATCTGGGATGTGCATCCGATCGAGGGCGACTAAGGAAACTTGGGGTGCTCGATAATTATGGTCAATAGCAGCATGTCTCCCAAGGGGGACATAGATGTTACCGATGTCCATACTAAATTTATGTTGAGACACACATGTTGTGTCTTGCCTACGTAGTAGGCACCGCATTCGCATTCCATGTAATATACAACTCCACGTGTATGACAGTTCACAAAATGTGTGGGTTTAAACATTTTCCCGTTGGGGAGATGAAAGGTCTTGTCTTTCCTCATTAGAGAGCATACCGAGCATTGCCCACACCTAAGGCTGCATTCACACCTAGGCGTAGGCGTAACAGGCGTTTTTTTCTCGCGTTTTTTTAAAGCGTTTTGGCGCGTTTGCGCAGAGCGACGTCCGGCGTTTTTTTTTTTTTTTTTGCCCAATAGGAAAATAGATCACCTCTGTCATCATTTGTTGCTATGTTAAGGTTTTTTTTTCCTCTTTCTGGGTGATAATTCCTCTTCCGGGTCATCCTTGTGCTTGTGACTCCATTGTGAAAATGAGTGATGGCGAGATGGCTTTGTTCATGGCAGCAGCCACTGCTAGCCAATATCTTATAAACGAGAGGCAGAGAAAAAGGAAGAGGCAACGCAGATTTTGGATACACCCCGTCATTGCTGATCGGGAAGAAAGAGGGCAATTTTGGGTGATGTACCAAGACCTCCGTGACCATGAAGACAAATTTCTGGACTACACCAGAATGTCCATAAAAAGGTTAGTAAAAAATTATCTGGAATCATTTTTTTTTTGACATTGTACCATTTGGGTTGCCACCTTTTCTTCAAGTCAAACATGTACACTTCAGCGGTGCACAACTATTTTTTTTAATAGTATGAACTATACATATATTTTGCTAGTATTTTACATTTCTAATCATATGAATATAATAAAAATAGTCCCCTTTCCATTGCAGTGCACAGAGTTCCCCCTTTACATTACAGTGCACAGAGTTCCCCCTTTACATTAGATTCCACAGAGTACCCCCTTTACATTAGAGTCCACAGAGTTCCCCCTTTACATCAAAGTTCATAGAGTCCCCCTTTACATTGCAGTGCACAGAGTTCCCCCTTTACATTACAGTGCACAGAGTTCCTTTACATTAGAGTCCACAGAGTTCCCCCTTTACATTAGAGTCCACAGAGTTCCCCCTTTACATTAGAGTCCACAGAGTTCCCCCTTTACATTAGAGTCCACAGAGTTCCCCCTTTACATTAGAGTCCACAGAGTTCCCCCTTTACATTAGAGTCCACAGAGTTCCCCCTTTACATTAGAGTCCACAGAGTTCCCCCTTTACATCAAAGTTCATAGTCACCCTTTTGCATCTCAACTCCCAGATTTCCCTTTCACTGTATGGGTTAACCAACATAATCTGATTGAAGCGAGACCTCAAGATACTCAGACATAAGGGATGCTCTGTGAACCATGATCTAAGGGGGGAAACCGAGATCTCTGATGTACGGAGAGGACTCCAATGTGAGAACTCTGATTTATCCTAGTGTACTCACCAAGAGGCAGGATAGAGAAAGGGGGGGGGGTGCTTCTGTCAGACAGCGATGGATGGTGAGCTCACTCACCCCTTGGCAGATAGCACCTCTCATCCTGGCATATCTGTGGCTGCTGGGTTTTAAGTTTCCATCCCCTGCAGCCATTAACCCTGCCGGAAATCCATAGTCTGGTCAGAAAAATGTGTCAGAGTGTCAGGCAGTCTGAAACCCGGACACATGATTCCAAACCCGAACTGTTCTGGAGAATCCCGGAAAGGTGGCAACCCTAGTACCATTCCATTGCCAATTTTAAATTTAATTTTTCTTTACAGCTTTGATGAGTTGCTGGAATTGCTGATCAACAGATTGCAGAGGATGGACACCTACTTCCACAACTGTATCCCCCCTGTGGAGCGACTTATCATAACACTGAGGTAATTTTTATTTAGCGCTTTGAATGTAATACACTCTATTAATATTTCATATATATATATATATATATATATATATATATATATATATATATATATATATATATATATATATATATATATATATATATGTAATAAAAACCAAACACAAATTCTGTAGGAACAAATTTAGTTTAATTTTTTAACAAACCAAAACATTGGGTAGATTTTTTTTTTATTAAGAATATATACAAAAAGTGCCTATATGTTCTACACATATTAGTTATTTACATGTGATGTAAAGTTGGGGAGGAGTCCTCTTCCCCGTGCGGTGACATGGCGACTGATAGTGCTTGGGCAAAAGGGGGCCAAGTGGAAGGTGGTGCTGGTTGTGGTGGTGGTGTTGGTGTTGGGGCATTACGGTAAGTCGGTTGTCTCGGTCGATGTGGGTAATGTGAAGTAGGTGTAGTCGTTGTCGCAGGGTAAGTAGAAGGTGGTGGGTGGTAAGAAGAAAGTGTTGTAGGAGGCAGAGTAGTGTATGTGACAGGTGGTGTTGAGAGATGAGGAAAAGGAGAAAGAGTCGTAGGAGGAGGGTAAGAAGAAGGTTGTGTATAAGGAAAAGGGTTCAGAGAAGTGTGAGTGGAAGGTGTTGGCACAGGAGGGAAATGAGATAGAGTGGTGGTCAAAGGATGGTGAGCAGAAGTCGGAACGGGTGGTGGGGAGAAATGGGGCGTGGGTGGTGCTGGGACATGCTTGGTGGGTTTATTGGCATAGGGGCCATAGGGTGGTGGTGGTTCTGATATCTGGTCAGCTTCTGTCGGGGGTATAAATGTTGCTATGTACCCAATAGTACAGGCCAGCACCACCATTTGCAGATTTGGGGGGACTTTATCGATTAGGTCCCCCAGACATTTTGCTGCATTTTGGCCATATGACCTATTGTTCATGCGGTCGGACATGTTTGACATAATGTCTAACATGCGGTCCAGGGCTGGATCCGGAGCTGGAGCCCTCCTTCGCAGAGCACGTGGAGGTCCAATAGGCGCGATGCTAATTGTGGACTCCTCTACAAGTGGTGTCGTCGCATTTGAACGCGATGCATCGGAGTGTTGTGGTTCCGGCTCCAGAGACGCCATCGCTTGATCCCCCGATGCCACGCTTTCTCTTTCCACAATCTCTACTTCAGCTGTGGCAGCTTCGTCCCAGCAGCTTTCAGTACTGGAAAAAGAAATCATATATTCAAAAATAATTTTAAACATTTTGTTTACCGAGCAAAGTACAGATAATGGTTTACCTCCCCAAAGCCAGCACCGGTCTGAGAAACTCCAGTTCCTTGGCGTGGACATATTCTTTTACGGAACAGGCTCCACTTCCACTTCGCCGCTGCTCCCGCTGTGCCCTCAGCTGGCGAGCGTAGGCGTCCCGTATGCTCTTCCATTTTAGCTTTAGCATTTTCACTGTAAAAAAATAAAATAATATATATTTTCTTTGTAGGTATCTATCAACTGGACAATCGATTGCAAGTCTACATTACTCGTTTCGTATTGGAAGATCTTCTGCCAGTTATATAATTCGTGACACCTGCTGTGCCATTTGGGAAGTCCTGAAACCCATTGTGTTTAAAAAACCGGCAGCAGAGGACTGGGAAAAAATTTCGGAAGTATTCTGGCAACGCTGCAACTTCCCAAATTGTCTAGGAGCGATCGATGGGAAACACATCAGGATTGTGAAGACCATGGCTAGTGGAAGCCAGTATTTCAATTATAAGAAATATTTTTCATTTGTCTTAATGGCTGTGGCTGATGCCAATTATTGTTTTACCTATATTGACATTGGTTCCTATGGAAGTAGTGCAGACTCGGCTATTTTTGGGAACTCGTCTTTTGGCCAATTGCTTCGAACGGATGGTCTGGACCTTCCGCAAAATAGTCCACTCCCGGGCACAAACGGCCCTCCCCTACCAAGTGTCTTTGTGGGTGATGAGGCTTTTGCTCTGAACACACACCTCCTTCGGCCTTATTCAGGACATAATCTGAATGAGGAGAAACGCATATTCAACTACCGGCTAAGCAGAGCACGACGGGTAGTTGAGTGTGCTTTTGGAATTTTGGCGAACAAGTGGAGGGTTCTCCACACACCGATTGTACTCAACATGCAAAATGCCATTAGTGCTGTTAAAGCTGCGTGTGCCTTGCACAACTTTGTCAGGCAGCGTGATGGTCTAGATTACGAGGAGCCAGTCCATGAGTCTCTGGAAAGAGCTCATTGGACTGGTGTACGTGGGAACACACAGGGAACACATGTCCGTGAACAGTATGCGGCATACTTTGTCTCTCCTGAAGGACAGGTCCCATGGCAGCTCAATTCCATTTAATTTATTGAACTTTTCAGCTTTTGACACGCTTATTTTGTGAAATATAATCTTTACTATGCTGTTTTGCGGAAACAAAATAAAAAAATGATTGATGTTATAAGAAGTCTCATTCTAATTTTATTTTGATACAGTTTTATCTTTGGGTTCAATAGCCCTATGATATAGTGTGCCATTTTATATTAGTGACATTGGGGTCAATTCACAAAGATAAACGTTATCGCTTTCCCCTAGTAGATAAATTACCGCCCCTTATCTAACGCTAGTAACCATGGTATTCACGAAAGCTTCAATCGTTATTTAATGTAGTCGTTATGGTTGTCAACTGACTCGTTATCCAATCATTATGGTTACGTTTCTAACGTAAATCTCATTTAGAAGAACGGTATTCTAACGAATCAATCGTTAATTTAACGTCCCAAAGCGTAATAATAACGTCTACGTTCGTTAATTAACGCCGGAGAGATGCATTCTGGGAGCAGAAGGGGAGGAGAATAGTTCATCCTAACCACGTGTTTCCTCTGCAATTGCGTCCTTTGACCCGGATGCGGAAAAGTAAATAAAAGAAAACACACCTGGAGCTCGAGCGCGTGATGTGGAAAACACAGCAGCAGCAGCAGCAAACATGAGGCCGAGTCTAAGATCGCTGTTTGAACAAATTGTAAGTACAAATCTGTGTTGTAATTTACAGCCAGGGTGGACGGGAGGGCGGCTTGTGTTTGAGGGGTTGACGGAAGAATGTATAGTTAGGATAAAATTAATGTATATTTTCTTTCCAGGTGAATTCGCCCATCAAACAGTCAGAAGAACATTCAAGCTCCAATGAGGTGTGTATATAGATATTTGGCAGATAAGTTTTTGCATTGTAGCTTACTAACCTTTATTTTTTTTTTAATTAGGAAAATGACAATAATGGATCTGTCAAGTCAGTGGGTCATGTACCCGGAAATCTAGCTGCTATGGTGGTAAGTGAGCCGCAATTCTTTCTGTCCCTCTTGCTCGATGTCTCCCTGTTTTAACCCCTTTTTTAGAAGTGCAATATTATAAAATAACTTGAATAACGAGATTCTCTCTGTGTGTGTGTGTGTGTGTGTGTGTGCGTCTCTCTGTGTGTGTGTGTGTGTGCGTCTCTGTGTGTGTGTGCGTCTCTGTGTGTGTGTGTGTGTCTCTTTGTGTGTGTGTGTGTGTGTGTGTGTCTGTCTGTCTGTGTGTGTCTCTCTCTCTCTCTCTCTCTCTCTCTGTCTGTCTGTCTGTCTGTGTCTGTGTGTGTCTCTCTCTCTCTCTCTCTCTCTCTCTCTGTGTCTGTGTCTCTCTCTCTTTGTGTGTGTGTGTGTGTGTCTCTCTCTCTCTCTCTTTCTCTCTCTCTTTCTCTCTCTCTTTCTCTCTCTCTTTCTCTCTCTCTTTCTCTCTCTCTTTCTCTCTCTCTCTTTCTCTTTCTCTTTCTCTTTGTCTGTCTGTCTGTCTCCCTCTCTGTCTCCCTTGTATCTTATTTTAAAACCTAGAATTATTCTTGTAATTCATAGCGCACCCAAAAAAATAATATAACGGTAGATGCTAAAGATAAATCACAGACATCATCGAAGCCAAAGAAACCTGATTCCAAGGCACAGACCACTCCTCCTGTAAGTATTCCCACTCATGATTTGATGCACCTCACTCGACATGTAATGTTTACTCCTAAGTGACTTGTGTTATTTGTTGTATAATTTCTCTACAGGGGAATATTAACTCACTTAAAAAACGAAATAAAAGAAAAAATTCAGAAAAGGAGCGCAAAAAGGAGACACCATCACCCAAGGATGTGGGTCCATCCAAATTTACGGAAACATTTGGGGAATGTATTAAGGTAGGCATCTAATGTTTATTAAATTCTGCAAATTGTCAACTTAATCTCAAAGGAATGTCTTCTCATATCTTCATGTCTGCTTTTTTTCATTCACTCTGAGTTGTGTCGTTGTTTAAAGCTAGCTCCACGATATAGAAATCAAAAATAATGTTATTGTTTTCATGCAGATCAAAACTGCGTATGATACCGCACAAAAATCAACATCAGAATCACAACAAAGACACAAATCAACAAAATCGACTCAAGAAGATTACAAGCAATCCAAAACATACCCAAAAGCTAAGCACCAAAAGCAGCAGCCTGAGTTTGGCAAGAGCAATTTCCACCATCAAGACAAATCTGAATGTAGAGTTAGTAAAGCAAGCAAGTCCCATCCAGAACCTAGACCACCCATGGAATCATCTCAGCAATCACTATTCTCTACTGAAGTGCCAAAAAAGATCTCCAAGCCAGCAAGGTCAGATGTCATCATGTCATCTAATCCTGCCTCGCCAGTGTTAATAGACGGAGATGAATTTTCGACAGAGAGTGAATCTGAGAATACAGCAGTTCGTCCAGGCAAAAAAATCCTTAAGGATAAAAAGCGAATCCGAAATCGAAAATTCACATTCCATGAAAACCTAGTCTTAATTGAGAACCTTGTTCCACATTTTCACAAGCTCCTTGGAAACAGAGCAGCTGCTACGGAGTCAGCATGGAAAAACACAATCTGGAAGCAAATTGCAGATGCAGTTACGAGTGTGGGTGTCTCTCCACGATCAGCAGATCATGTACGTAAGCGGTACCAGGACATTCGGCTTCTACTAAGGCGCAAGATTGCGGATGAAAACAAGAGCAGGTAATAACAGAGCTCAAAACTTCCACTCGTCCCCTTGCAATTGGTGAATGAAAATTGTGTGTGGGTGAGTGGAAATACAGGGTGTGATCTTTAACCGCTGTCCGTTTCCTCCACCCGCTTCTTGGAGCGGCAACGCAGCCTCCCGCGGCCGGGCAGCTCATCCCTCGATCCTGACCACGGCAGCCTGTAAACCCGGCAGCTTGCTTTCAAACCACGTTAGGGTGGCGCTGACGAGTGTACAAAGAGGCGTGACCATGTCAGAGAGGGAATCGGCCCTGCCGTTGAAGGCTGCTGGAAGCACTCCAAGACGCTGTGGGGACACAGGATGACATGGTGGGAACAAAGGATGACATGGTGGGTACACAGTATGACATGGGGCACAGGATGGCATGGAGGCACAGGATGATAGTCACGGTAGGGGTTAGGTGGGGTGACTGGTGGCGAGTTAGACACTCTTATGGTCTGACTAATAGCTCAGGACTTGAAATTTGTGAGCCCTGATCTAAAAAAAATGTTTACTTTGATGTTTTGGTATTTTCTGTCCAATTTCAGGCATGCATGTTTGAGTATTGTATTAATGATCTTTGTTGTAACATCTATTTATCTTATAATTCAAGAAAAGCAACAGGGGGTGGCCCTGAGAAGAAAACACTTTACCACCAGTATGAAGAGTTATTGCGTCCATACATAGATCTAGATTCCATTGTTGGCATCAAGGCTGGTTTTGATACCTCGAGGCACCATGAAAATGGTGAGAAATCCAAACATTTAACATGTTCTCATATACTTCCATCTTGTATCTTCAAGATAACCAACTGGTGCACAATTGTGTGTGTTTAAATGTTTTTAAAATGGTTTAAATCTTTCTCAAAGTAATATTTTTAAAAAAAAATGTTGATCGCCAGTAGCTATCCGGTTAACCATTTTGTTTTAAATTTATTTGGAAGAGGGTGCTGACAAAAGGCAGTTAGTGTCAGAAGCAGAAATTGAAAGTGACCACTCTTTGAATGCACAGCCGTCTGTCTACTTCCAGGTGGAGGATGATCCACCAAGCAACCCTGAGGAATCAATCACCCTTTTCCTAGAAGAATCTAGTCATGAAAATGCTAGTAATGTAAATGCTTCAGAAGTAATGCCAAACCCAACTGTGACCAACCATATAACTTTAGATACACCCATCCTGGGTACTCCTGATGTGGTTGCTACTGAACCCCCAGAGTTAAGCAGACCTAGAGACAGGAGAACAATTTGTAGGACACGAAACATGGATAGGGAACAGTACCATTTTGATAGAGAACAGAGTGATAGATTTCATAGTGAACAACAAAATTTTAGAGAACAGCTCATGCAGAGATTGGATAACCTAAATAGTAACATATGCAAATCTAATATTCTCCTAGAGCAACATAATGCAGCTCAACACACCTATCGCCAGCAGAAGCTCTCCTTTATGGCCAAACTAACTGAACTCTTAGAAGCACATCTGCCATCTCCTGGTGAGCAATCTCATAATGCTCGGAATCTAACCAGCAGCAACCACAGCAGTTTTGTATGTGAAAGTATTATCGAAAATGATGCTAATGATAATTTTACTATTCAGGATATGTAAATGTTATAAGAAGTACAATTTTTTTTTTAAATACATTTCACATAATTCACAACTGAGTTTGAATTTAAAGAGCTTGCAAACATTTGTTCTTTAAATTTTTACTCAGCACGCAACATTGTTAAGTCATATATTGCCCAAAGGTGACTGCTATATTGATGCTTTCTCCAGTTAAATATCTCATTTGACCATGTCGTTGCAGATCTGTACCAAATAAGTGTAATCAACATGACGTTTGTATTTGAGTTTTAGATGTTTCAATGGCCATCATTGATCAAGCTGGTTGGATGACCAATGAAACGTCTTTAGACACTTATGTAGCTTTGATTTTATTTTCAATAGATATGCAATTAATGTTATATGGGATTTTTTCTATGACATTATTGCCTCTGAAAACATTTCAAAAAGGTTGAGAATTATGTGAAATCTATTTTTATCTTTCAAGCATGTTCTAGTATTCATTACTGTTACCATTACGGTTTTCAGAATTGTTGGTATATACACGTTGAAATGCAAGTGCAACAATATTGTCAAATATTTGTTTTAACATGTATATTTTTTGGTCGAAAGCAGAACCATTTTTTTGTTATAAGGCAAAAAAGTGGTAGGATTGTTGAAAAGTAGAAGTGAACTATCAATAATAGTATAGTTGAAGTTACAGAGTAGAGATATAATTCATCAGCACTACATAAAAGCATCAATCATATTCGTTCAATAGGAGAATACATCACATTAACATCACGTCTACGCATTTGAACCAGACAGAGTTGTCCCTTTGTCACAGCAGAAAATCTGGAGAATGTGACAGGTTTTTCATGCTTTTCTTCCGTCAGGAAGGCACCCTATTGGTTCGAAATTTTTTTTTTTATATATTTTATCCACTTGGATGTAAATTATTGATATTTTCACTCAAGTGCTTGGATTTGTATCTGTACTCTGTGACTAAACTGCGCCATCCATTGTTGTTGTCACAGCAAGGACCATGTTTCTCTGTGTGTTTTTCTAAAGTAATGTGTATTTTCTCCTATGAAGAATAAAGCAAAGTAGCTGATAATTGCAATTTAGATATCACCTGTGTTTCTGTAAAGTTTACCACAAAATATACATATTTAAGTTGCTGACGTCGTCTTCTTCGCCAGTAGTTAAATTCATATTAAAAAAAAAAAACATCCAAATGGTTCCATATTCCATCTTGCCCAACCATATATTTTTGATGTTGTGTTGGCTGTAATTTGATTTTCTGTTACTTTTGAAAACACATGTTATTGGTATGGAATGTAGGTATCATTTCCTGACTAATGAGGTTAAAAATGTTTCTGCAAGTTGTAGAAGACAGCTTTTCCATTTTTCAAATGCCCTGCCTGGAGTAGTTAACATTTTAACTAACGTGCATTGTTTCTCAGTAATGAAATGAGTGATGGTAACTGCGGTGTGGGGTGGAGAGGAGAAATTAAAATATATATAACATTTGGGGTAATGGTAGATGACTATAGGCAACCAAAGGTAGAGTTAAGTGACCAGTGATGAAGGTGATGATATACAAAACAATAAATCACACAAAAATATAATATTATGATTCAATTATTGTGTTATTTATTGGTTTGCATATCAACAGCTTCTTTACAGGTCACTTACTCTCCTTACCTTAGGTTGGCTATAGCCATCTGCCATTACGCCAATTGGTGGTATTTATTTTAGTTTTATTTCATTTCTCCCCTCTCCCACACAGCGCAGTTAACAGCACTCATTTCATTCACCATCTTTCTGGCAAGGACAGGTTTCAGGCAACTGCAGCATTTCAACTGTCTTTGGCACACAGTTCGGTCTTCTATTTTATTGCTTCTCACTAATGTCAAAAAAATGTTGGTACTTATTAGCAGATGAACAGAATTTTCGCGTGTATAACCCACACTTACACTTGTTGCAATAAAGAATTCAAACACACTTTTGTTTTGTAGAAGACTTTTAAGTGAAACTTTTATTTTATATGTTTGAAACTGTTAATGTTGAATGTTTTACAAGATAAAAAATAAATGCAAAATAAGTAAAACAAAGTAAAAATACAAAAACAAAATAAAGATTCATTTTTTGGCAATTTTTGTACTCCTGTCTTAATTTTATGTTATTTCTCCAAAGTTTTTATAGTTAGGTTAACCTGAAATGAGAAAAAAAACATCATTGGTTAAGATTTGACATTGATAAACAAGATCAGCCCAAATAATTCATTTTACAGCATGTCTGTCTCTTCAACTTAATAATGCAAGTTTGTGATCTTTTCTGATGATGTTTGGAAAATTAAAAACATGTTACGGTGGTTTATTACCTGAGAAATAGTTTGTAATCAGTTTACTTCTTGCTGCATTTCCCCTGTGATCATTTTCCACTGGAATTGTGGGCATGTCATCCTCCACTGTGGTGTCTAGTTCCTCTTCTAGTCCTCCATGCCTTGCAATGTTATGGAGAATGCTGCATGCTAGGAACATATCAGCAACCTTACTGGGGGAATACTGAAGGAATCCACCAGACAAGGACATGCAACGGAAACGGCTCTTTAGGACACCAAAGCATCTTTCGATAACCACTCGTGTTTTGGTATGAGCTTCATTGTAAGCTGCTTCTGCAGGAGAGGATGGCCTGTTGATAGGTGTTAAGAGCCATGGTAGACAGGGGTAACCAGCATCTCCTATAAATTTTAAAACAATATAAGTTTGTTTGTAAGTATAGAAGAAATCATGCTCAATCACATGATGTAGTGGTCAATTGTGTGGTCATTTTAGAAAATTGTCCAATGTTAGTCACATATGGATAACATATGTCTAATAAAGCACATTTCAAAGTTATTTGGCGGGCAAGGTTCTGGACTTGTACTTTTGATTGAGCATTAATGGTACTTAACTCACAACACAACAGCATACCACAGTTGTGGGGCATGTTTACTGTAGTGCATGTGAATGTTATTAAAACAAAGCATGCTGGAGGAAAAGTCTGCCTGTCATAGATATTTCAATACTATAGTGCAGACCTCATATGGGACTATAACGGAGGACCAGAGGGACATGTCTCTTTCATGTACAATACATATGCACAATGGGGGGGGGGGGGTTATTGTTGTGCTTGGTAGTGCTGCTTGATGTTATGCATATTGGGGGGTTACCGTATGGGATAGTGTTGAACTCCCAGATTTAAATATTAACTATACATTCAAGTAAATCAACTACTGACACAATTGTTGCATCTTATGCTGCAATCATTTACATATAGGTACTGTACTTAATTCTGGTGGGTGGCTTCTTTGGCACACCTTGGTCATGTGTGTTTTGCTAAGTAGTTCCTAGCTCTCTCATGTGATGTCTTAATATGATAGTGTAATACATCACTTAAGCAAGCTTGAAGTAGTGACTACTTTTCAGTGCACACGGAACATGTGGAACAACAATACACCTCACATGAGAAAGGAAAGATTTGTGGACCTTGAACCAGGTGATAGCTAACTAAAAAGTACTTGAAAGTATTTTGGACATTTAAATTCTGAGTTTATTATTACATGTTTTTGAAATACTGATTAATGTAAAGCTGTTGAGCTGTCATGTTACTGATATAGCACTAATGTCAGTCTAGTATGGAATAAAAAATAAAAACGCATTTATAACTGGAAAACACACCATAAAATAAACAGTGGAGCACACTTACCCAGCAGCCATCCATTATTTTCTAAGTCCTTGTCCAGAGTATCATATATTCCCGATTGGCGCAATATATGGGCATCATGACAGGATCCTGGAAAGCCGGTGACAACATCACGGATTATGAGGTTTGAATCACAGATCACCTGGATGTTGAGTGAATGGTAAGCCTTACGGTTTCGGTAGATGTACTCCTGTTCTGATGGGGGACATAATGGCACATGGGTGCAGTCTATTGCCCCAATGACATTGGGCATTCCTGCTAGGTCAAAAAAAACACGTTTAATTTGATCCCGCTCTTCACGTGACTTGCCCATGTGTATGTATTTTGGAGCAAGTTGTCGCAGTGCTTGCAGGACCTCCACCAAGCAGCGGGAAAAACTGGGTTGTGAGATGCCAACAATCTCACCACTGACATGTTGGTATGAGGCCTTTCCTAAAAAATGAAGTACTGCCAAAAAACGCACAAGACCTGGTACTGCATTACTTCTCCGCGTGCGTGTTTCTAGGGCCAAGTGTATTTCATCATACAGGGAATGTATCATGGGAGAGGATAATCTGAATTTGGCTATCACCTGGGTTTCAGTAAATTGATCCAAAAAGGTACGTGAACGGAATACACGTTTCTCTATCTGAACGACATTCTGACGTGTCCTTCTTCGCCTCTGGATCAGTTTCAGTTCAAATAGAGCACATCCAAATGGTTCCATCTTGCACAAAACTCCTAACAAAATTGACTACAAGCCTGAACCGCCAAAAAATTCCTCTCAACAAATGAAATATCGCCTGGGAAATGTCATAACGACACCCTCAGGGAGGTGCTTATTTAACGATTGCTTAGCGATCGTTAACTGTCTAAAAAACCTTTGTGAATTGCACTTCTGTACATATTTAACGATTTGAGTCGTTAAAACAACGATCAATACGTTCAATAACGACTCAAAACTAAAAATATCGGTTCCGTGTAGTGAAACGTTATTTGATGATTTTTACAAGCGTTAAGTCGTTTAGTGAATTGGACTTGCTTCAATAACGTGTGAAATCGTTTACATAACGACCGGTATCGGCAAAAAAAGCTTTGTGAATTGACCCCATTCTATCAATTGTATACTTAGTTTATGTATTTTTTCTGGGGTCTAATAAAGGGCTTGTACGTGCCCGCCTAGACGTGGGTTGGGGGTCCGATCGGGACCCCCAAGGTACATCCGGTGGTTACGTGGCTCTATATGTGTCCCCCTGCGTGTCACTTTCTCCTCCTGTGTAAACACAGGAAGAGGGAAGTGATGACACTGACACCAGTACACGCAAGCACAATCCCCTTTGGATCTCCAATCCACTCCCCCATCCCCTTGTCACAGTATCACTGAATGCAGTGATCATATATTTGCTGATCACTGCAGGCAGTTTAGTGTAAGGTCCTGGGTAGCCCCCGTCCCCACCTTAAAAAGTTTGAAGCCCTGCCGCTGTAGTCGCTAGGTCGATTGAATTTTTGTTTTTTTTTTATATTAAAGATATGTGTAAAAGAATATTTTTTCTTTTAAATGTCACTACATTGTTGGATTATTAAAAATCACAGAGGGGATCAAATATCACCATTAGTAAGCTCTATTTGTGGGAAGAAGAGAACGCAATTTTTGTTTAGAAGCCATGTCGCATGACCGCACAATAGTCAGAATTGTAAAGACACATTTTTAAACTTAACAGCATATTGGTACGGTAATAAATGCTTACTGTAACGACAAACAATCATTCCATTATTACATTATGGGCATTTTGTAGTTCTGTTATGTTTTTTGATAGAGTTTACCTTTGCTATCATGGTACTTATTTATCCGTGCCCAGTTTTCATATACTTGGCTCCCAATTGAACACCAAGCGTCCCAACGGGTGGTCCTCATCTTGTAGCCCGGTGCCCTGCTGTCATAAAGACAGGGGTGCTCCTTCACCATCCTGATGTAAGTTTCCGGCTCCAGCATGGAAAGGGTTCTGTCAAATTCTGCCTCCATTGTTAAAATTGTGACTTTTCTTTATTGCAAGTAAAGTAAAATGGTGATTTCAGAACTTCCTGTAAAAAAATATGTAATTTCCTGTATTTCTTTTGAAGCTGTATGGGCGTCAAAACGCGCGTAAAAACGATTGCTGTCGCGCGATACGCTCAATTCGCGCGTTTCCCATTACTTGCTATGGGGAAAAAAAAACGCTCGAAAACGCCTATGTCGCGCGATTCGCGCGACAAAAAAAGGTCCGGGACTAGTTTGAGCTTCGCGCGACAGGCGTTTGGGCGTTCAGGTGTGAACAGGCACCATAGGAAACTATGTTAATTCTGCCCTCTCGCGTTCGTGAGCAGTGCGTTTCAGGCGTAAAAACGCCTAGGTGTGAATGGGGCCTAAAGGTACCAAGGATAGGGCAGTGTTGGTCTCTCTGTTGAACGCTTTTATATTCACTAGAAACTAAAAGGTCTTGATGGAAGTGGCTCGTTTGTATATAGCAGAGATCGTTCGCTGCGTCCGGCCGGATGTTGACATCCCGTCAGGCGGATGCAGCGTCTCCGCCATCTTCAAGTACTTTATATTGTGTGTTGAATCCAGTTATAAATGGGATTCTCTCTTTTGCTGTATTCTTTCTACTTTTACTCTGTAGCAGGGTGTTCCTATCTCTGTGGCCTATTTTTTCTCTGATTTCTTCTAGATAGATTCATTGACAAAGGGTACAAACGAAGCAATCAATCAGTATTCCCGTTTGTGTAGTAATCTTCCATTAAATTGCAGTTGCGTTTTATTCTAACGCTTAAACCTTAATCAGCACCAGCAAGTGAGTAATGATGCCCCGCCCTATCACACTGGCATTGTTTGCGCATTGTATGCCATCCTCCACCCATCATTTTCTTTTCATTTTTAGATTTAGTTTATCTTTTTTCTCTCTCATTAGGTTTGCACATGGGAGCCTGTCTCCTTGTTAGTTCATTATTGGCGTAATTATTATTATTATTGGCGTAATTATTGGCATTTGTGGACAGAACTGACATTTTTCATGACTCTGACAACAAACATAACTTTACAGACATAGTTTACAGACACCATAGTTTGTCTCTCCACCATTGACACCGAAGCAGGCTAAGGATATGGAGTGGTTTCTATCTTGAACAAATTTTTAACTTCTTCAGTTCTTGATCGGCCTCTTTGGGGCACTATTCCATTCACTGACACCAATAATGGGGGCCTAATTAGATTTGATTACAACAAAATATGGGGCACTATTCCTCCCAGGTACACCAGTGATGGACCATTCTTTACTCCAACTAGACACCAGGACATTTTCTACTCCCACTAGCCAAAGCCCAGGCCCCCTAAAGTCAGAAGTATAGTAAACTGGCCCATTGTTTGGGTACCCCTCTTCTAGATGAACGACAACCTTCACACAGTATGTATTGGAGTACTTTATTTTTATTTAGCACAGGCAGGAACGCTAGAAAATGTTCTTTATTTTTGCATTTTACAGTCAAAAGTAACTAACAGTAAGCAGGCGGATATACATACAGTCTTGTCTGATATCGCTCACAAATTTCTAGTGAGCGATTATAGTTTAGTGCCCTTTCACAGGATCAGATACGCCTGTCCTTTTTCTGGCAGGTCCAATTGGCCCAACTATTCATTTCTATGGGGAGGTGGATGTCATGTGTCTGCTGATACAGGCCGACCATCTGTTTCAACAAGATCCACTAAAAACATACAACTGGCAATACATTCACCATCCGTCCAGCATATCGGACGAAAAAGGACAATTGGTCCTTTTTCATCCAATCTCCCCATAGAGAAGAGCGGGTATGGAGTGATATGATGGTAGGAGGTTTGTTGTGGATGGATACATTTTGATGGAGGTATGAAGTAGATTCGGTGAGATTGAGGGAAAGACATGTCTAGTCTATCCTGATAGAAAAGTCATCAGTAAAGAATACATGTCCCAGCTAGGTCATCAACATGAATCACAGTTCTTGATTTCCAGAGTCTGTATGTCTAAGGTTTTCCCAAGTCACCCATCCCCCAAATAGTAGTGGGTAAGAGGCTTGATCCTTAACTTTGCCAAAAGTCCCTGTCCTGGGTAGGTCTGTCACAACGATGATGCCTTTAAACACAAATTGTTGATTTTATGCACACAAATGGAACACCGTTTTTGGCTAATCAAATATTTTTTAACATTTTACTGAGGTTGGTTGAATTGACATGGCGTTACTGCTCACATGGGAATCCATGTGCCAAGACTTTAACCCTTGTTACTGACCATTTACTCACCTTTCACCCACAACAGTCTCTCTCACTCACACACACACACACTCACAAAGACACACTCACTAACACAGACAGACACACTCACTCGCACCCACAGACAGACACACTCGCTCCCACAGACAGGAACACTCGCTCCCACAGACAGACTCTCAGACAGACAGACACACTCTCAGACACAGAAACACACACAGAGACAGAGACACGATACATATACCGTATCCCGTTTAAAATCTAGTAGTGAAAGTCTCATCGCAACTCTATAGTGCATTAAACGTTGTCTTAACCTGTTAGAGTCACAACGGTGACCCTGCCAAAAACAGTCCCCCCTCCCAGCCCATCACCCCCCGAGCCTGGTGAGGGCATCTGGTACCCAAAAATAACCAACAAAATGAAATACGTCCAGCCACTAACTCTGGAGGCAAAAGACTTAATTTCAGTGATATACATGTTTCAACATAAACAGGTATTCTCTTGGGAGCGATTTTCCACTGAGCAAAGCACGGATCCGCCGCGGTGGATGTGTTAAGCATCCAAAAAGAGTTTAGTCTGAACTCCTCCTGCGACCAAACATAAACGTCGCTGAATGTACCTCTGTTGCCGCCGCCAATATCCTGCCAAAGTCACGCAGGATCTCAATCATGTCCCCCGCGGCACATAACTTTTGCAGTTAGTGGATCCGGCTGCTCCCTCCAAGCCCGGAGGGAGTCCTTTCCAACCCGGCAAGGCACAGTAACTGCAGCAGGGGAAGTTTAACCCCCATCGGGAAAACACAGTAACGATCCCAAAGCACATCCATGAACCCTCTGACTCACCTAAAACAAAGGAGTAAAAACATTAAATCACACACAGCATAGTACATGTAAGTGCAAGGTAAATTTGTTCAAGAACCGTTTTTGTAGTGATAAATATGTTTCCAGCTTTGCAACTGTATGTGTAAAATTTGATTCACACATGTTTCATGCTATGCATTATATCACTGATCTGTATACTGCAATAGGGCACAAGCTATGTCCAGTCTAGCATCCGTCATTGCTTCAGAAGTGGTCTTCACAGTATTGATGGTCCTGGTCCTAAGGAACTCCTTGGCAAACTGTAAAAACATCACATTTATCATTTCTAACAGTATTTCACATGAATGTAAACCCCGACAGGGTGGCAATATGGAAAAACACATATTCTTTTTTTATATATTTGCCTTTTTTGAATAACAGCCCAAGGCTTTCAATCATAATTTACTAAGGACAGTTAAAATGCATTCATTCATCGCTGAAAAGGTGCTTTTTATCACTATTTTTTTTTTAAAAAAGTTAAAAATTAACTTACCTGTTGGGTACCTGGAATCGGAGTCAGCAAACAATGCACCGACTCCAACTCAGACTCCTACTAAATTTAGATTGTTGGAACATTTAGGTGTCGAAACATTTATCTACCGACTCCACAGTCCTGCACACAACAGTATCATTGTCTGAAACAAGAGAATAAAAGTTTACCAGCAAGATCAGGACACCACAGTTATGGGAATCCTGCTGGTTGTTGTGTTCCATGATCCAGGTCTTCCATTGGGCTTCACGTGAATTCATGTTCAAGAACAGACTAGTTATGGTTTAAAATAAAGACACATGTAATCAGAAACTTGTGCACATATGTATTATGGCCATTTTCTTTAAGAAGCACACTTACCCCCAGTTGTTCTGCAATATAGAGCAAGGAAGAACAAGGGTGGGACTTTAAATGAGGCATGCACCCCAGGAGGACAACGGTAACGATAGACATTGGCAGGTGATTGACCCAGTAGTACCAAACAAATAATATGAAAGCATTGCGTGATAACAATGGGCAGTCAGTTATTTAGTAGCATGATAATTATACAATAAATACAGTAATCACATGATAAAACTGTTACAATAATCAAAGGAATATTGTATAACTTACAACAGTTCATGGTATTGGTAATCAACATAATTGAAACAGGTACATACTGGGAATGATATCAAGAAAGGGGGGGCCAATTCATTGGAGCGTGTCTCCATGGTATATAGATATAATATTAGTACGTTGGTACAATCCACTAGTATAGAGAAGAGATAATTGATATTAGAGTGTCAAATGATGACAAAAGGGGAGCCTCTAATAGCTCACAGTAATATAAAGTAAGTGCATAATGTAGCCATTATACAATCTCCAATTCGTTGGGGTATCTACAAATTACATTATAGTCGATGTATAGAAGGGAGGGTTAAAAGTATAATAGCAGCTGGTAAAAGGGGGCATCTAGTGGCTCCTCCATAGTACTCGTAGCCATGGTATAATACATTCAATATATAAAAGTTGGTAGAGGATAAACTGTCAACGAACAAAGAAGGGGGGCGTCTATTGGCTCAACGCGTTTCGTGGCTACTGCCACTCTTCAGGAGCAGGGTATGAGGTAGGTGTCTGTAGATATTAAACATAAAATAATTTAGAATAAGGGTATGCATAGTAAACCCAGTCTAGGGGGCAGGGGAGAAGGAATAGAGTAATAACTATTCCCCAACTTACTTACAGGTATGTCAAGACCATGGGAACAAGCCAGGGGGGCAGAAAGGTGGCCGGATAGGTAACAGCCCACGGGAGCTGCGGTGGGCTAAACCCACCACTTTTATTTTATTTTACCAGCTTAGGTTTCAGGGGTTTAGTTATACAGTACCCCTCACATCGTTACCCACGATGTGTTCTTTTGATATGTTGCTGCCCTATATTGGGACAGCCTTTGTCTGGGCGGATCTACATAGGCCGGTCCTTTCAGTCCCGGGAGCTGTGATGCGTTCTTGGGGCCCGCCCTCTCTCGATCTCCCCATTGCCCTCGGGCATGGCGGGAGTTGGGCGGACGCCCAATTTCGCATCGACGGCACGTCTCCTCCGTCATGTTCGCTGCGACACTACCAGTGACGTCAGCGGACAGACGCTGTTGAAATCCATCCGGAAGTCCTTCACCGGACGACCTACGTGCCGGTGGTGAGCCACCCCCCACCCTCAGTGAGTATATATACTCCCTCCAGTCCAGCGGTTCCTCTCATGGCGGTGCATATCATGGTCTTGGCTGTTTCCCTGGCACGTATAGCACTTTACAAACTCAGGTACATATTTTTACTCTTGTTACCATGTCTCACTAAACTTATTTTTACATACACTAGGTCCCAATTCTCTATCCCTTCCTGTTTCTGGCATATCACCCCATTTCCCTGTATTGGGGTCCACTTACAGTTCCCTTATGACGCTTGGTACCATATTGGGACACAGTGCACTTTTCCACATTTGTTTTTGCTACAATTTATGTATCATTATACCCCTGGCTTATGCCTCATTACACCATTACACTAATTTTTGTTGGTGCCACACCATTTCACGTCCCAGCTACTATTAGCTCCTACTTTTTATAACTTTATATTTTTTTTATTTTATTTTCACAGATCACTTTTTCTATATGAGTCATACCAACCTCCATGCACCCATGATTCCGCCATTGGGAGAATTCAGCGCTTTTTACTGGATCAGCTCCATCCTGTGGTGGGTTTAGCCCACCGCAGCTCCCGTGGGCTGTTACCTATCCGGCCACCTTTCTGCCCCCCTGGCTTGTTCCCATGGTCTTGACATACCTGTAAGTAAGTTGGGGAATAGTTATTACTCTATTCCTTCTCCCCTGCCCCCTAGACTGGGTTTACTATGCATACCCTTATTCTAAATTATTTTATGTTTAATATCTACAGACACCTACCTCATACCCTGCTCCTGAAGAGTGGCAGTAGCCACGAAACGCGTTGAGCCAATAGACGCCCCCCTTCTTTGTTCGTTGACAGTTTATCCTCTACCAACTTTTATATATTGAATGTATTATACCATGGCTACGAGTACTATGGAGGAGCCACTAGATGCCCCCTTTTACCAGCTGCTATTATACTTTTAACCCTCCCTTCTATACATCGACTATAATGTAATTTGTAGATACCCCAACGAATTGGAGATTGTATAATGGCTACATTATGCACTTACTTTATATTACTGTGAGCTATTAGAGGCTCCCCTTTTGTCATCATTTGACACTCTAATATCAATTATCTCTTCTCTATACTAGTGGATTGTACCAACGTACTAATATTATATCTATATACCATGGAGACACGCTCCAATGAATTGGCCCCCCCTTTCTTGATATCATTCCCAGTATGTACCTGTTTCAATTATGTTGATTACCAATACCATGAACTGTTGTAAGTTATACAATATTCCTTTGATTATTGTAACAGTTTTATCATGTGATTACTGTATTTATTGTATAATTATCATGCTACTAAATAACTGACTGCCCATTGTTATCACGCAATGCTTTCATATTATTTGTTTGGTACTACTGGGTCAATCACCTGCCAATGTCTATCGTTACCGTTGTCCTCCTGGGGTGCATGCCTCATTTAAAGTCCCACCCTTGTTCTTCCTTGCTCTAAGTATCGGGGATGGAAGCGCTCGGCTCTATGCCTTACGCTTCATTTAAAGTCCCACCCGTTTAGTGTTCTCTATTTGTTCTGCAATATAGAATAATAGGAAGTTTCATTTCCCATTGGGTCTATCACTACAAGGACCTGCTCTGACACGATGACAATCTAAAAAAAAAAAAAAAAAATAGAAATTAAAACAAAAACACAACTTAGATGGTGTTCATATTTATAATTTACAAATGACCAAATTAGACAAGTAATGAACCTTCAGATTTCTAATGAAGTTTAGAATTTTGTTAAAGGAATTGTAAAGGAAAAAAATGTTTTTGCTGAAATGACTGTACAGGGTATAGAGACATAATAGTTAACCGATTCCTATTAAAAATACATACAAATCCATCATATAATGTACCTGCAGTTTCTAGGTTCGTTTTTGCATGCTGTTTTCTGCCTGTGCTGTACAGAGGCACAGAGCCAATACAGGGCAGTGATGTTTTGGAAAACGAAACTGATTGGTGCTGTGGGGTTTTAGACACACAGTAATCACACCTCCTTGATTAGTGACCACAGAGAGAAAGCTCCCAGTACTGTGGTCATCAGCAAACAGACAACCAGAAAGTGTGGAGATCAGAGAAGAAGTACAGCAACGTGAGAGCAAAAACGAACAATGAAGACATGAAAACAGCACTGCAATAAGGTAAAGGAAGCTATTAAGATAAAAAAAAAAAATTCCTTTACAAACCCTTTAAGATCTGCCTTAGAAAATGCATTATTTCGTAACATATCTTCAAACTTCCTCTTGTTATCTGAAGTGTTGCGGCTTGTGTAATCAGAGGCATAGACGGACATAATCAGCAGTATCAAAAAAAAAATAATATGCAATAAAAAAAAAAAAAAGAGGTATAAGTATATATACAAAACAATTGTAAAGAAGAATGTGCACAAAAGTAAAGAAAGCTAAATCAAATTTTATAGAATAAATACCACTAAAATCTAGAATCTCCCCTTCTATTTGATAGTTCCAATTTGTAAATCACCATGCATTGCATTCCAGTGGCCACTGATTTATGGTGATCCATAAAATGCATAGCTACAGGTGATGTATCGTCTTTACCTACTATACTTGATATATGCTGGCCTATTCTTTTCCTAAATTCCCTGATGGTTTTGCCTACATAGATCTTGCCGCAAGGGCAAATTATTTGCTAGACAACAAAGGTTGTAGAACAATTGACAAAAGGTTTAACTTTATATGTATGTTTGCCAGAGGAGTTTTTAAGTGAATTAATTTTCATAACATATTTACATACTGAGCAATGTCCACATGGGTGCATCCCTCCAACATGTTTAGCGAAAGATAATGTTGTTTGACCCTTTGTATTTCCTCG
This sequence comes from Rana temporaria, assembly GCF_905171775.1. Lineage (NCBI taxonomy): Eukaryota > Metazoa > Chordata > Amphibia > Anura > Ranidae > Rana > Rana temporaria. The sequence goes on along the minus strand of NC_053493.1, from coordinate 155,409,071 downwards.
AGTGTATTCGCTATGAACTAATGTGTCACCTATAGTGGGTGCACGCTTTGCTATCATATTAGGACGAGAGCCCAATATTTGTTTCAATTTATTGTCCAGCATAAGCAAATGCCAATGTTTACCCAAAGTTTGTTTTAGGTAGTCCCAGTGGGTACCATAGGTAGTCACCAGACCTACCCTGTCTCTATCCATTTTTTCTTTTCTTTCCTCATCTGGTTCTAAGCCCAAGATTTTTTCACTTGTGTTTTTTTCACTGCCCTTAATTTAGCTTGTTTAATTGTAGAATTGGGATAACCTCTTTTCTTAAATCTTTGGCCTAGTTCCTTGCTTTCTTTATGGAAGTCTTTTATTTGAGTGCAGTTTCTACGGATTCTAAGGAATTGGTCTGTAGGGATTCCCCTAATAAGTGCCCATGGATGATGGCTAGTGGCGTGGAGAAGGGTGTTTCCAGCTGTAGGTTTTCTGAAAGTATTAGTCACTATTTTTGTTCCTTCTTTACGGATCAATAGATCCAAGAATTCAATCTGTTCCCTATCAACTTTAAAAGTGACAAAGATATTTCTGGTATTGTTATTCAAATCACTCATAATTTTCTCAAATTCAACTGTAGTCCCTTTCCACACCACTAGGACATCGTCAATGAATCTAACCCAAAGGGCTACATATCTTTCAAATGCGGGATGATGGTATATTTCTTGTCGTTCCCACCATCCTAGATGTAAACAGGCGTAGGATGGGGCACAGGAGGCTCCCATAGCTACTCCCCGTTTTTGACAATAGTATTTACTATCAAAAACAAAATAATTATTTAACACAAATTCCAAAAGTTCTAAGAATTCATTATGTGAGCCTGCCAGAGGGTGTCTTATGTCCAAGAGTTGTGATACCGCATCTATTCCAATTGCATGAGGGATGGATGAATAGAAGGATTCCACATATATGCCTGCTAGCAAACAATCCTCTGGTATTTCCAGATCATTTAATTTCCGTAGGATATCAGCCGTACATATGATGGCAATTCTTGATTGAGATGTTTAATTCGTTTGTCAATATATTTACCAATCCTTTCTAATGGTCCACCCATCCCTGATACAATCGGCCTACCAGGCGGTTTGTTTAAATTTTTATGTACTTTAGGTGTAATATAGAATGTAGGTGTATTAAAATGAATTACTTTAAGAAATGAAAATTCCTTCTGGGTCAGTAATCCAACTTCAAATGCTTTTGCAAGGCGATAGTTTTTTTCTGTGACAAGGTTTGGGAATGGGTTGTCTGGCCATTTTTCATAGCATTTGTTGTCATTTAGTTGTCTATAGATTTCCTCAAGATATTAATTTTCTGGCCATAGAACCACATTTCCACCCTTGTCACTGGGTTTGATAATACAATTAGGTAGTTCCTGCAGTGCTTTTCTCTCTTTCTGCGATAAATTATCTACTCTTGGTTCTATTTTATCCCAATTTATAGACCTAATGTCTTCCATGATTGCTTCCAGAAACATTTGAAGATATTTATTATTTGAAAAATTAGGGAATCTTTGAGATTTATTTGCTAAACCAGCATATTATATATATATATATATCTGCTCACCAGCATATTATATGTTCATACATCTACCATTTATTTGTGCTTATCTGCTACTAGCTCATGGAGTACGAGCAGTTTAACAGGACACAAGCATCATATGGACATGCCTATCTGAAATTCTTGAATGGACTTTAGCCATACGCTATGGGAATCCGTTTATTATTAGTGTCTACACGGTTGCATTTCTCTCAAGTGCAGTTCAGGTGAATTTTGACGTTGAAGAATTCTATTACAGTGCCGCCAATACATATATTATTTTTTGAACGTCTCCTTAATATTTATTGTTTGATGGAATTTGGATAATCTACTACGCCAGACGTGGCGATTTATATGAAGAGGATATTTTCATTTCTTCCATTAAGCATTAATAGAGCAGTGGATTCAATCCATGTTTCCTTTTTGAGATATCCCTTCTTATTGCATTTTCCCACTTAGACAATGGTATTTTTTCACCTGTTGGTACAGGGAACCACTGCCTAGTGTGGAAACTATTAGGATTATTGTTGATAGTGGGGTCTCCTTTGTGCTTTTGGGTGGGGGGTCTCTGTGTGTTGTGTGGAGGGTGAGTGGGCTGCATATAGACCCTGATCCCCTTTTGGGATGATCGAATCTTTTTTCTCTTGTTAGTCACTGGTCAATGCCGTCTCTTTGAGTGTATATTTTTGGGCTACCCCATGGGTAGATTTATACCATTTTGGGTAACCTGTGTTTGTTTTTAATGCCTTAAAAAAAAAAAAAAAAAAAAAAAAAATATATATATATATATATATATATATATATATATATATATATATATATATATGTGTTCTGTTTTGATATATACCATAATAAATTTGTAGTAAACTCTTCAGGGTGTGCAGCAGTCTATTTTTCTTTTTTGTTTTATTTTTTTGTTGCAAAGCAGAGGTACGGAAGTTTTTAAAATAGTTAATTTGCTTGTACCTCAAAGGGATATAGTTTTTAGACAAGGCACTGCAGAGGTTCTCTTCGGGAGACATGCCAACAGCTCTTCGGTATGGCTTTAAATGGTCAATACTAGTGTTCCTGTTTAAAGCAACCCCCTGTAAAGTTGCTAATCCAACGACCTTGCCACACATCTCACGAATAATGTAAGGGCCTGAAGAATCGAACTCCATCTTTCCTCCTTTTCTTTCATGTTTTCTTGCATTATACAAAAGAACCTCATCGCCAAGTTTGTAGGATAAACCCTTGTTTTTCTTCAAAACTTTATTTTCATGAGCTAACTTCTGTTTCTCTTGTGCCTTTTGAATGTTTTGCATCACAGCTTCTTTAACCTTGTCCATGGATGCTCTCTTTTCCGCCACAAATGTGTCATAGCTCCCTTCCTTAGGCATTATAATATTGGACAGCTGAAAGGACAGACAAGTTATGAGACAAAGAATGTTTGATATGCTATCACAATAAATAAAACAGACATTGGCAGTCAAAATGTTTTGCAAGTACAAATATTTATTAGTAGAAGACTGAAATTATTATAAATACAGATTTATTTTGATAAGCGGAAACTGTTGGCACTATATAAAACATGTATAATAATAATAATAACAACTCACAGGCAGGTCAACTGGAACTTCAGAGGGGAAAACCGCCTCCCTCCCATACATAAGAAGAAAGGGAGAATGCTTTGTGGTGCATTGGATTTTGGATCTTAACGAAAAAAGTGTGGCGTCCAAATACACATCCCAATTCGATTGCTAGTCATTTACAAGTTTCCTGAGAGCTCTAGAATGAACAAACAAAACAAGATTCACACATTTATAACACTTTTGCAAATAATGTGGCATTGGTCAACTACAATAAACAAGTCCATCAATGCAAGATTATAACTTCAGTGAAAGCTGTGGACCAAAGTGTGAATTGTAAAAATGGAATGAAACTTACCACTTGATGTTATCATTGGTTTTTTCATCCAGTCCGTTTGTCTGTGGATGATAGGCTGCTGTCACACTCCTTTTAATTCCTAGAAGGCAGCACATCCTGTCGTTGAGCTAAAAAAAAAAAAAAAAAAACACACATAAAAATATATTTATTTTTTAGAAAGTAGCAATAAAAAAAATAAAAAAAGCAAAGATAATACAATTGAAATCACACATACTTGATTAACAAATTCTCTGCCCTGGTCAGAAAGAATTTGTTGGGGACAGCCATGTCGATATATCATGGAGCAAAGACGCTGACCCACTTCAACAGCCGATTTCGATTTTAGAGGATAAGTATGCCTCAACCCACTTAGAATGGTAATCTGTGGCAGTCAGAATATATTGATACCCATCCGCTGTTTTGGGTAAAGGGCCTTTAAGGTCAATGCCGACCAGCTCCCAGACAGCAGACACCTGTGATGAAAGACTTAGGATTAAATGTATTTTATACATACATACATACATACATAACACAGAATATATTTACCTTAATACACTCCAATGCCTTTGGAGCTGCCAAAGGCTTTCCAATCTTCTGACACTGGTGACATTCCTGGATCTGTTTAAAAAAAAAAAAAAAACAGTTGGTAAACACGTGTAAAGCTTTCATAAAAAATTATAGTAGAAAAAAGATTTAAAAAATGAGTGTGTACCCAACGCTCAATATCCTTGCTCATGCCTTTCCAGATAAATCTTGAGGACATGGCCATCCTGGTTTTCAAAATTCCTGAGTGTCCGCCGATAGGAGTAGAATGGAATTCTCCGAAGATCCTCCTAGCTTCTTCCCTGGATCTGACCACCATTTTCCCCTCAGGCCCCGTACACACGATAGAATCTATCCGCAGATAAATCCCAGCAAATGGGTTTCTGCGGATAGATCCTATGGTGTGTACACGCCAGCGGATCTGTTTCCGCGGAGAAATCTCCTCTGGGATGGATTCCAGCAGATCGAATATTTGTTGTGCTGCACAACATATCCATCTGCTGGAATCCATTCCAACGGATGGATCCGCTCGTCTGTACAGACTTACCGGATCCATTCGTCCAAAGGGATTCCCCGCACGCGTCGTAATGATTTGACGCATGCGTGGAATTCCTTATATGACAGCGTCGCGCCCGTCGCCGCGTCATAATCGCGGCGACGGCGCGACACGTCATCGGCAGAGGATTTCCGCGCGGATTTCAATGGGATGGTGTGTACACTCCATCCCATCGAAATCAGCGGATTTCTTTGAGAGGATTTATCCGTGGAAACGGTCCGCTGGACCGTATCTGCGGATAAATCCTCTCGTGTGTATGGGGCCTTCAAGTAGACCTCGTCCCCTGTAATGAAAGGGAACAATTAACAGCTACATTCATGAAAAAGCTATATTCCAGAATTAAGTTGATGGTATTTTGTGATAATAACCTTGTATTGTACATTTGGAGGCGTACTTCTTGAGACGATACTTCTGTGATTTGGTATATCCAGATGGGTATTCTCCCGCTGAGATGAAGTTGAAAAGGTCTTGCGACTTCTCCATACCTATAAATGTAGAAGAGTGTGAGCTCAAATACACCAAAATATAGACAATACTTACCGTCTGGAAGTTCTGATAAACCAGGCACTGCTAGGCAAAGGATGGTATCAATGCAAAGCCTGTGAGGGAACAATATGATGATAAGACTGTGAGCTCAGATAAATAAATACTCCACCAAGATATGCAAAATACTCACTGTCTGTGTATCCGTAAATACTGGAAACTGCTAGGCAAGAGATAAATGCAAAGCCTGTGAGAGAACAATAAAGGTTATGACATTGAGCTAAGAAAAAGTCTTTGCCACGCTGTGGAATATAAGCGTTATTAGGTTACTCACATCATAAAAACAACTACTGTACTCTATTCAGTGTAGTCTATTATATATAACCCAGTGTTATAAGAAAATACACATTCCTGTACAAGACACACTGCAAAGTGCATTCAATAGAAAGCAGAGGATATGTAAAGCTCGTGGGGCAGATCCACAAAAGGATTACGCCGGTGTATCTACTGATACGCCGGCGTAATTTTTAATTTCCCACGTCGTATCTTTGTTTTGTATCCACAAAACAATATACGACGGCATCTGGGATCGATCCGACAGGCATACATCTTAGTACGCCGTCGGACCTTAAATGCAATTTTTCGTCGGCCGCTAGGTCGCGTTTCCGCATCGAGTATGCAAATTAGCTATTTCCGACGATCCACGAACGTACGAGCGGCCGTCAAATTTTTTTACGTTGTTTCTGTTCGGCTTTTTCCGGCGTATAGTTAAAGCTGCTATATGGTGGCGTACTCAATGTTAAGTATGGCCGTCGTTCCCGCGTCTAATTTTAAATTTTTTGTTTTGTTTGCGTAAGTCGTTCGTGAATAGGAATGTGACATCATTTTCACGATGAATCCAATGACGTCCTTGCGGCGTACTTTGTCGCAATGCACCCTGGGATATTTTAAGGATGGCGCATGCGCCGTTAAAAAAAAAACGTTGTTTACATCGGGTCACAACGTATTTGCATAGAACACGCCCCCATCACTCCCATTTGAAATTGCGCGCCCTTACGCCGCAATAGATACACTACGCCGCCGTAACTTACCGCACGGATTCTTTGAGGATTCACAAGAAGAAAAAGTAAGTTACAGCGGCGTAGTGTATCTTAGATACGCTACGCCTGCCTAAAGATAGGCAGATCTTTGTGAATCTGCCCCCTTGTATTCATTGGGATATTTATTTGTAAAGAAACATGTTTTTTTTTTTTCAGGAGATTCTTTTATTTCTCTCGCAGTGTTTATACAGTGGATTATACTGTTAATTATGGAAATAGTGGGAATGAAACCCATAAAACTTGTGCTTCCTTCCAGAATGGCAATTTTTCTGGAAAGTTTTGGTGGAATGTTTTTTGAGCGGTAGACTTTGAGAAGGAATCTTGAAGCACAAGTAGAGTTGCATGTGGCAAAGTCTTTCCAGCTTTATGAATGCCACTTTGTGCTCTTATGTGTTTTGGCGAATATAGTGCCCTAATATACTATCTTGTGGTTTTATAGAACAAGCCTCTAGACTAGTAAAACACCTTTTCTGGAATGGTTTACTAAGCTCAGAAGCCTTTTCAAAGGCAATATATGGATCCTGTCCACCTGTTAAATCTTCATGGACTGTTTTATACTCCGAATCTGAATGGGTTGGTAAGGGTGTTAGCTGTCTTCTGTACAATGCATCTGTCTTTTCTGTGTCTGTAATTTTACTTATATCAGGTTCCTTGTGTCCCTGAGTTGAGGATAAATACTTCTCTGTGTTTTCCTTCTTAGTTGTGTTACTAGCAGTGTCAGAGGTACAAGATCTATGCCTAGGGGTCTCCACCTCAGTGTTCAAATTGGGTTTATATTCTACAGTTTCACTTTCAGGTTCTTCCTCTTTCACAAGAGTCCGGCGACCCTCTCTTGAGCGTGCAATGCGTCCTTCTATTGGTCGTGCTTGTAGGACAGTCGATAAGAATGCCGGCTTCATTTCTGTGTTTTCATCTGTTTTTCCTGTTATGTTGCCAAATACCTTCTCATAATAATCATCAAGTTGTAGTGGGTTCATTTCACCACGGTCTTTTGTTTTCTTTAGGACAATTGTAGGATGTCCACATGCTGGTGTCTGTGGGTGGAGTGGAGTACTGCAGCGCATAGGTTCATCTGCTGGTCTGAAGCTTGGAAACACGGCAAACTTAGATATGTGGGAATGGTATGGATGTTCTGCTGGGAAATCAGCTTGTATTTGTTTCTCACTGAGAGAAGCAGCAGGAGGTTTTGGATACCTGTTGTCCTGGATCTTCAAGTAACGCAACATATCCTCAATGAGTCGTACATCCTTGTCTGAGTGATTGTCTGTCCTTGTTCTGGAACCATCTGTGCACAGACTAGCAGTCCTCCACACACCGCTCTGGTTCCTCCTCCTTCCGCAATTCCTTCTTCCGCGACACCTCCTTCTGCGATGCTTCCGTGCGGGTTGGGAGCAGCTCTGTCCTCCTCCTGGATGTTCGTTCCAGCATCGACTTCCTCTGCGCACATGCCGTGTAAACAGTCCGGTAGTAACGGTTCTTCTTGCGGTGATCGATGGCGGATAGCGACGCAATGGTTATCTGCAACTTCTTCCTGCAGGGCCGCTGCTATTTTGGAGATCGATGCTGGAACAAACATCCAGTAGGAGGACAGAAACATGTTATGTTTAACACCTCTGAAGTTTGTTTTGCACAGAGTGGCTGCTATCCTCCTCCTGGCTCCTCCTGTATTCTAGTGCTCCATTGGAGGGCGTTCTCCCTTCGGGCACTGGCGCGCACCCATGTTCTGCTGCTGCCGCAAGCTCTGTGCCCATGAGTGACACACTCACTCCCACAGACAGACACACTCACTCCCACAGACAGACACACTCACTCCCACAGACAGACACACTCTCAGACAAGACAGACACACAGAGACACATTACATATACCGTATCCCGTTTAAAATCTAGTAGTGAAAGTCTCATCACAACTCTATAGTGCATTAAACGTTGTCTTAACCTGTTAGAGTCACAACGGTGACCCTGCCAAAAACAGTCCCCCCTTCCAGCACATCACCCCCCCAAACCTGGTGAGGGCATCTGGTACCCAAAAATAACCAACAAAATGAATACGTCCAGCCACTAACGCTGACTGGAGGCACAAGACTTAATTTCAGTGATATACATGTTTCAACGTAAACAGGTAGTCTCTTGGGAGCGATTTTCCACTGAGCAAAGCGCGGATCCGCCGCGGTGGATGTGTTAAGCATCCAAAAAGAGTTTAGTCTGAACTCCTCCTGCGACCAAACAAACGTCGCTGAATGTACCTCTGTTGCCGCCGCCAATATCCAGCCAAAGTCACGCAGGATCTCAATCATGTCCCCCGCAGCACATAACTATTGTAGTTAGGGGATCCGGCTGCTCCCTCCGAGCCCGGAGGGAGTCCTTTCCAACCCGGCAAGGCACACTAACTGCAGCGGGGGGGGGGGGGGTTTAACCCCCATCGGGAAAGCACAGTAACGATCCCAAAGCACATCCATGAACCCTCTGACTCACCTAAAAGGAGTAAAAACATTAAAGCACACACAGCATATTACATTTAAGTGCAACGTAAATTTGTACAAGAACCATTTTTGTAGTGATAAACACGTTTCCAGCTTTGCAACTGTATGTGTAAAATTTGATTCACACATGTTTCATGCTATGCATTATAACACTGATCTGTATACTGCAATAGGGCACAAGCTATGTCCAGTCTAGCATCCGTCATTGCTTCAGAAGTGGTCTTCACAGTATTGATGGTCCTGGTCCTAAGGAACTCCTTGGCAAACTGTAAAAACATCACATTTATCATTTGTAACATTATTTCACATGAATGTAAAGCCCGACAGGGTGGCAATATGGAAAAACACATCTTCTTTTGTTATATATTTGCCTTTTTTGAATAACAGCCCAAGGCTTTCAATTATAATTTACTAAGGACAGTTAAAATGCATTCATTCATCGCTGAAAAGGTGCTTTATCACTAATTTTTTTTTTTTTAAAAGTTGTATATACACACACACACACACACAACCAGGGCTGTGGAGTCGGAGGAAATTTTGGGTACCTGGAGTCGGAGTCGGCAAACAATGCACCGACTTCAACTCCGACTCCTACTAAATTTAGATTGTCGGAACATTTATCTACCGACTCCACAGCCCTGCACACAACAGTATCATTGTCTGAAACAAGAGAATAAAAGTTTACCATCAAGATCAGGACACCACAGTTATGGGAATCCTGCTGGTTGTTGTGTTCCATGATCCAGGTCTTCCATTGGGCTTCACGTGAATTCATGTTCAAGAACAGACTAGTTATGGTTTAAAATAAAGACACATGTAATCAGAAACTTGTGCACATATGTATCTTGGCCATTTTCTTTAAGAAGCACACTTACCCCCAGTTGTTCTGCAATATAGAATAATAGGAAGTTTCATTTCCCATTGGGTCTATCACCACAAGGACCTGCTCTGACACGATGACAATCTAAAAAAAAAAAATGTAGAAATGAAAACAAAAACACAACTTAGATGGTGTTCATATTTATAATTTACAAATGACCAAATTAGACAAGTCATGAACCTTCAGATTTCTAATGAAGTTTAGAATTTTTTTAAATGTTTTTGCTGAAATGACTGTACAGGGTATAGAGACATAATAGTTAACCGATTCCTTTTAAAAATGATTAAAAATAGATAATAATCAATCATATAATGTACCTGCAGTTTCTAGGTTCGTTTTTGCATGTTGTTTTCTGCCTGTGCTGTACAGAGCCAATACAGGGCAGTGATGTTTTGGAAAACGAAACTGATTGGTGCTGTGGGGTTTTAGATACACAGTAATCACACCTTGATTAGTGACCACAGAGAGAAAGCTCCCAGTACTGTGGTCATCAGCAAACAGACAACCAGAAAGTGTGGAGATCAGAGAAGAATTACAGCAACACTGCATTAAGGTAAAGGAAGCTTTTAAGATGAAAAGAAAATTCCTTTACAAATCCTTTAAGATCTTCCTATTGTTATCTGAAGTGTTGCGGCTTGTGTAATCAGAGGCATAGACGGATATAATCGGCAGTATACAGACCACCGGATCGATCCGCGGGAGCCAATTCAAGCGGATAGATTTGTAGACATGTCTACAAATTTTTATCTGCTGGAATTGGGAAATTTCCGCGCATAAATATCCGCAGGAATGTACACACCATAGAATCTATCCGCTGAAACCGATCCGCTGAGATTTTTCAGCGGATGGATTCTATCGTGTGTACGGGGCCTAACTGTGTATGGCCGGCATGACTGAAGAAAATGTAATTGTTTGCATACTTTGGAGCCAAAACTAATACAGGTTGAGTATGCCTTTTCTACAAATCTAAAATAATTCTAAACTTTTAATCACAATATGCCATAATAGATGCCCACATGAGAGTTAGACTTTTAAGTTGGCATGTTTAAATTAGGTATACAATGACCTTTTATTTTTTTATTTTTTTATTTCAGACTTGTGTGTTACATATACTTACCTAGACACACACACACACTCTCAATGTTTATGTATCTGAATCATACCTATTGCTGATAAGGCCTCAATCTGTAGAGTTTAGTCATTATAATATTAAAAACAAGAGCTGGCCAGAGCAGCCACCATATTAAAATGGCCATACCAACAGGGCATGGCCAAATAACAAAACTGATTAAAAACAATAAAAAGGCCATACCAACTGGACATAGCCAAATATAAAGGCCATACCAACAGGGCATGGCCAAATAAGAAAACTGGGTAAAAAATAAAAAGGCCATACCAACAGGGCATGGCCAAATATAAAGGCCATACCAACAGGGCATGGCCAAACACTTCAAACAAGGCCAAAATTACCAACAGGGTCATAATAGCCAACTAAGAACCCAGTGACTGCTACCTCTGTCTTCTATGGTTTGCAGGACATTTAGGCATGGTTCTGGTGAAAGCTTCAAAATGAAAAATTGTAAGTTATTTACAGTTATAACATTTGTAAAGAATAGAAGTAATTTAGTACATGAAAGAACAGACTCAAAAAAGGCAACAAGGCAAATCACATGCAAAGCAGCTGTACGGAAGTTTTTAAAATAGTAAATTTGCTTGTACCTCAATAGGGATATTGTTATTAGACAAGGCACTGCAGAGGTTCTCTTCAGGAGACATGCCAACAGCTCTTCGGTATGTCTTTAAATGGTCAATACTAGTGTTCCTATTTAAAGCAACCCCCTGTAAAGTTGCTAATCCAACGACCTTGCCACACATCTCACGAATAATGTAAGGGCCTGAAAAATCGAACTCCATCCTTCCTCCTTTTCTTCCACGTTTTCTTGCCTTATACAAGAGAACCTCATCGCCAAGTTTGTAGGATAAACCCTTGTTTTTCTTCAAAACTTTATTTTCATGAGCTAACTTCTGTTTCTCTTGTGCCTTTTGAATGTTTTGCATCACAGCTTCTTTAACCTTGTCCATGGATGCTCTCTTTTCTGCCACAAATGTGTCATAGCTCCCTTCCTTAGGCATAATAATATTGGACAGCTGAAAGGACAGACAAGTTATAAGACAAAGAATGTTTGATATGCTATCACAATAAATAAAACAGACATTGGCAGTCAAAATGTTTTGCAAGTACAAAAATTAATTAGTAGAAGACTGAAATTATTATAAATACAGATTTATTTTGATAAGCGGAAACTGTTGGCACTATATAAAACATGTATAATAATAATAATAACTCACAGGCAAGTCAACTGGAACTCCAGAGGGGAAAACCGCCTCCCTCCCATACATAAGAAGAAAGGGAGAATGCTTTGTGGTGCATTGGATTTTGGATCTTAACGAAATAAGTGTGGCGTCCAAATACACATCCCAAGTTTCCTGAAAGCTCTAGATTGAACAAACAAAACAAGATTCACACATTTATAACACTTTTGCAAATAATGTGGCATTGGTCAACTACAATAAACAAGTCCATCAATGCAAGATTATAACATCAGTGAAAGCTGTGGACCAAAGTGTGAATTGTAAAAATGGAATGAAACTTACCGCTTGATGTTATCATTGTTTTTTTCATCCAGTCCGTTTTGTCTGTGGATGATAGGCTGCTGTCACACTCCTTTTAATTCCTAGAAGGCAGCACATCCTGTCGTTGAGCTAAAAAAAAAAAAAAAAACACACATAAAAATATATTTATCTTTTAGAAAGTAGCAATAAAAAAAAAAAAAAAAAAAGCAAAGATAATACAATTGAAATTACACATACTTGATTAACAAATTCTCTGCCCTGGTCAGAAAGAATTTGTTGGGGACAGCCATGTCGATATATCATGGAGCAAAGACGCTGACCCACCTCCACAGCCAATTTCGATTTTAGAGGATAAGTATGCCTCAACCCACTTAGAATGGTAATCTGTGGCAGTCAGAATATATTGATACCCATCCGCTGTTTTGGGTAAAGGGCCTTTAAGGTCAATGCCGACCAGCTCCCAGACAGCAGACACCTGTGATGAAAGACTTAGGATTAAATGTATTTTATACATACAGACATACTACATACATACATAACACAGAATATATTTACCTTAATACACTCCAATGCCTTTGGAGCTGCCAAGGGTTTTCCAATCTTCTGACACTGGTGACATTCCTGGATCTGTTTAACAAAAAAAAAACAGTTGGTAAACACGTGTAAAGCTTTCATAAATAATTATAGTAGAAAAAAGATTTAAAAAATGAGTGTGTACCCAACGCTCAATATCCTTGCTCATGCCTTTCCAGATAAATCTTGACGACATGGCCATCCTGGTTTTCAAAATTCCTGAGTGTCCGCCGATAGGAGTAGAATGGAATTCTCCGAAGATCCTCCTAGCTTCTTCCCTGGATCTGACCACCATTTTCCCGTCAAAGTAGACCTCGTCCCCTGTAATGAAAGGGAACAATTAACAGCTACATTCATGAAAAAGCTATATTCCAGAATTAAGTTGATGGTATTTTGTGATAATAACCTTTTATTGTACATTTGGAGGCGTACTTCTTGAGACGATACTTCTGTGATTTGGTATATCCAGATGGGTATTCTCCCGCTGAGATGAAGTTGAAAAGGTCTTGCGACTTCTCCATACCTATAAATGTAGAAGAGTGTGAGCTCAAATACACCAAAATATAGACAATACTTACCGTCTGGAAGTTCTGATAAACCAGGCACTGCTAGGCAAAGGATGGTATCAATGCAAAGCCTGTGAGGGAACAATATGATGATAAGACTGTGAGCTCAGATAAATAAATACTCCACCAAGATATGCAAAATACTCACTGTCTGTGTATCCGTAAATACTGGAAACTGCTAGGCAAGAGATAAATGCAAAGCCTGTGAGAGAACAATAAAGGTTATGACATTGAGCTAAGAAAAAGTCTTTGCCGCGCTGTGGAATATAAGCGTTATTAGGTTACTCACATCATAAAAACAATTACTGTACAGTATGTTCTATTCAGTGTAGTCTATTATATATAACCCAGTGCTATAAGAAAATACACATTCCTGTACAAGACACACTGCAAAGTCTATTACACAAAGTGCATTCAATAGAAAGCAGAGGGTATGTAAAGCTTGTGTGGCAGATCCACAAAAGGATTACGCCGGTGTATCTATTGATACGCCGGCGTAATTTTAAATTTCCCGCGTCGTATCTTTGTTTTGTATCCACAAAACAAGATACGACGGCATCTGGGATCGATCCGACAGGCCTACGTCTTAGTACGCCGTCGTATCTTAAATGCAATTTAAATGCAATTTAAATGCAAATTAGCTATTTCCGACGATCCACGAACATACGAGCGGCCGTCGATTTTTTTATGTCGTTTCCGTTCGGCTTTTTCCGGCGTATAGTTAACGCTGCTATTTGGTGGCGTACTCAATGTTAAGTATGGTCGTCGTTCCCGCGTCTAATTTTACATTTTTTGCGTAAGTCATTCGTGAATAGGAATGTAACGTCATTTACTTTCACAATGAATCCAATGACGTCCTTGCGGCGTACTTTGTCGCAATGCACCCTGGGATATTTTAAGGATGGCGCATGCGCCGTTAAAAAAAAACGTTGTTTACGTCGGGTCACAACGTATTTGCATAGAACACGCCCCCATCACTCCCATTTGAAATTGCACGCCCTTACGCCGCAATAGATGCACTACGCCGCCAGAACTTACCGCGCAGATTCTTTGAGGATTCACAAGAAGAAAAAGTAAGTTACAGCGGCGTAGTGTATCTTAGATACGCTACGCCTGCCTAAAGACAGGCAGATCTTTGTGAATCTGCCCCCTTGTATTTATTGGGATATTTATTTGTAAAGAAACATGTTATGTTTTTTTTTTTTTCAGCAGATTCTTTTATTTCTCTCGCAGTGTTTATACAGTGGATTATACTGTTAATTATGGAAATAGTGGGAATGAAACCCATAAAACTTGTGCTTCCTTCCAGAATGGCAATTTTCTCTTAGATCTTTTGTCTTTTCTGGAAAGTTTTGGTGGAATGTTTTTTGAGCGGTAGACTTTGAGAAGGAATCTTGAAGCACAAGTAGAGTTGCATGTGGCAAAGTCTTTCCAGCTTTATGAATGCCACTTTGTGCTCTTATGTGTTTTGGCGAATATAGTGCCCTAATATACTATCTTGTGGTTTTATAGAACAAGCCTCTAGACTAGTAAAACACCTTTTCTGGAATGGTTTACTAAGCTCAGAAGCCTTTTCAAAGGCAATATATGGATCCTGTCCACCTGTTAAATCTTCATGGACTGTTTTATACTCCGAATCTGAATGGGTTGGTAAGGGTGTTAGCTGTCTTCTGTACAATGCATCTGTCTTTTCTGTGTCTGTAATTTTACGTATATCAGGTTCCTTGTGTCCCTGAGTTGAGGATAAATACTCCTCTGTGTTTTCCTTCTTAGTTGTGTTACTAGCAGTGCCAGAGGTACAAGATCTATGCCTAGGGGTCTCCACCTCAGTGTTCAAATTGGGTTTATATTCTACAGTTTCACTTTCAGGTTCTTCCTCTTTCACAAGAGTCCGGCGACCCTCTCTTGAGCGTGCACTGCGTCCTTCTATTGGTCGTGCTTGTAGGACAGTCAATAAGAATGCTGGCTTCATTTCTGTGTTTTCATCTGTTTTTCCTGTTATGTTGCCAATTACCTTCTCATAATAATCATCAAGTTGTAGTGGGTTCATTTCACCACGGTCTTTTGTTTTCTTTAGGACAATTGTAGGATGTCCACATGCTGGTGTCTGTGGGTGGAGTACTGCAGCGCATAGGTTCATCTGCTGGTCTGAAGCTTGGAAACATGACAAACTTAGATATGTGGGAATGGTATGGATGTTCTGCTGGGAAATCAGCTTGTATTTGTTTATCACTGAGAGAAGCAGCAGGAGGTTTTGGATACCTGTTGTCCTGGATCTTCAAGTCACGTAACATATCCTCAATGAGGCGTACATCCTTGTCTGAGCGATTGTCTGTTCTTTTTCTGGAACCAGCTGTGCACAGACTAGCAGTCCTCCACACACCGCTCTGGTTCCTCTTCCTTCCGCGATTCCTTTTTCCGCGACACCTCCTTCTGCGATGCTTCCGTGCGGGTTGGGAGCAGCTCTGTCCTCCTGGATGTTTGTTCCAGCATCGACTTCCTCTGCGCACATGCCGTGTAAACAGTCCGGTAGTAACGGTTCTTCTTGCGGTGATCGGTGACGGATAGCGATGCGATGGTTATCTGCAACTTCTTCCTGCAGGGCCGCTGCTATTTTGGAGATCGATGCTGGAACGAACATCCAGGAGGAGGACAGAAACGTGTTATGTTTAACACCTCTGAAGTTTGTTTTGCACAGAGTGGCTGCTATCCTCCTCCTGGCTCCTCCTGTATTCTAGTGCTCCATTGGAGGGCGTTCTCCCTTGGGGCACTGGCGCGCACCCATGTTCTGCTGCTGCCGCAAACTCTGTGCCCATGAGTGACACACTCACTCCCACAGACAGACACACTCACTCCCACAGACAGACACACTCTCAGACAAGACAGACACACAGACAGAGACACAATACATATACCGTATCCCGTTTAAAATCTAGTAGTGAAAGTTTCATCACAACTCTATAGTGCATTAAACGTTGTCTTAACCTGTTAGAGTCACAAGGGTGACCCTGCCAAAAACAGTCCCCCCTTCCAGCACATCACCCCCCCAAACCTGGTGAGGGCATCTGGTACCCAAAAATAACCAACAAAATGAAATACGTCCAGCCACTAACTCTGACTGGAGGCACAAGACTTAATTTCAGTGATATACATGTTTCAACATAAACAGGTAGTCTCTTGGGAGCGATTTTCCACTGAGCAAAGCGCGGATCCGCCGCGGTGGATGTGTTAAGCATCCAAAAAGAGTTTAGTCTGAACTCCTCCTGCAACCAAACAAAGGTCGCTGAATGTACCTCTGTTGCCGCCGCCAATATCCAGCCAAAGTCACGCAGGATCTCAATCATGTCCCCCGCAGCACATAACTATTGTAGTTAGGGGATCCGGCTGCTCGCTCCGAGCCCGGAGGGAGTCCTTTCCAACCCGGCAAGGCACAGTAACTGCAGCAGGGGGGTTTCACCCCCATCGGGAAAACACAGTAACGATCCCAAAGCACATCCATGAACCCTCTGACTCACCTAAAATAAAGGAGTAAAAACATTAAAGCACACACAGCATATTACATTTAAGTGCAATGTAAATTTGTACAAGAACCGTTTTTGTAGTGATAAATATGTTTCCAGCTTTGCAACTGTACGTGTAAAATTTGATTCACACATGTTTCATGCTATGCATTATAACACTGATCTGTATACTGCAATAGGGCACAAGCTATGTCCAGTCTAGCATCCGTCATTGCTTCAGAAGTGGTCTTCACAGTATTGATGGTCCTGGTCCTAAGGAACTCCTTGGCAAACTGTAAAAACATCACATTTATCATTTGTAACAGTATTTCACATGAATGTAAAACCAGACAGGGTGGCAATATGGAAAAACACATCTTCTTTTGTTATATATTTTCCTTTTTTGAATAACAGCCCAAGGCTTTCAATCATAATTTACTGAGGACAGTTAAAATGCATTCATTCATTGCTGAAAAGGTGCTTTTTATCACTAAAAAAAAAGTTGTATACACACACACACACAACCAGGGCTGTGGAGTCGGAGGAAATTTTGGGTACCTGGAGTCGGAGTCGGCAAACAATGCACCGACTCCAACTCCTACTAAATTTAGATTGTCGGAACATTTATCTACCGACTCCACAGCCCTGCACACAACAGTATCATTGTCTGAAACAAGACAATAAAAGTTTACCAGCAAGATCAGGACACCACAGTTATGGGAATCCTGCTGGTTGTTGTGTTCCATGATCCAGGTCTTCCATTGGGCTTCATGTGAATTCATGTTCAAGAACAGACTAGTTATGGTTTAAAATAAAGACACATGTAATCAGAAACTTGTGCACATATGTATCTTGGCCATTTTCTTTAAGAAGCACACTTACCCCCAGTTGTTCTGCAATATAGAATAATAGGAAGTTTCATTTCCCATTGGGTCTATCACCACAAGGACCTGCTCTGACACAATGACAATCTAAAAAAAAAAAAAATAGAAATGAAAACAAAAACACAACTCAGATGGTGTTCATATTTATAATTTACAAATGACCAAATTAGACAAGTAATGAACCTTCAGATTTCTAATGAAGTTTTAGAATTTTGTTAAAGGAGTTGTAAAGGAAAAAAATGTTTTTGCTGAAATGACTGTACAGGGTATAGAGACATAATAGTTAACCGATTCCTATTAAAAATACATACAAATCCATCATATAATGTACCTGCAGTTTCTAGGTTCGTTTTTGCATGTTGTTTTCTGCCTGTGCTGTACAGAGGCACAGAGCCAATACAGGGCAGTGATGTTTTGGAAAACGAAACTGATTGGTGCTGTGGGGTTTTAGTCACACAGTAATCACACCTCCTGGATTAGTGACCACAGAGAGAAAGCTCCCAGTACTGTGGTCATCAGCAAACAGACAACCAGGAAGTGTGGAGATCAGAGAAGAAGTACAGCAACGTGAGAGCAAAAACGAACAATGAGGACATGAAAACAGCACTGCATTAAGGTAAAGGAAGCTATTAAGATAAAAAAAAAATCCTTTACAAACCCTTTATGATCTGCCTTAGAAAATGCATTATTCCTAACATATTATTCCTATCTGAAGAGTTGCGGCTTGTGTAATCAGAGGCATAGACAGATATAATTAGCAGTATTAAAAAAAAAAAAAAAAATACGCAATAAAAAAAAAGTAAAAAAAAGAGGTATAAATGTATATACAAAACAATTGTAAAGAAGAATGTGCACAAAAGTAAAGAAAGCTAAATCAAATTTTATAGAATAAATACCACTAAAATCCAGTGTTTGTGAAGGTTAACTGGGCAGATCCAAACATCTTTTAATGAAAACGGCAGCTGTGGAATAGGTGTAAAGCAAAGTTAAGAAATTTAGCAAAATGTTTGGATATATATTCTTATTCGTACCCACCAATCAATTGATAATTATAGGTGTAAAAATTGACCAACCTTTCCAAGTTTATCTAATTCTCCTGTAAACAGTGATGTAGCGATCACTGCAGAGAGCTGGTGAACAGGTTTCTGTTGGAAGATAAAAAGTTATGCAAACACAATAATGCAAAAAATTTACAAACACTTTCATACACATTATTAAGTCTTGCCTGATGCTTTGCAATAAGATGATGAAGGTAGGCATCAATCACCTTTATTAGGAAAAAATATATGTCCACATTTTAAAAAGATGTATATTTGGAAAATAATGTTACAGGTTTGCTTTTTAAACAGTGCAATCTATTACCTCATCACTTAGCCACCCTATCTCACGCAGCCTATGGAAAGAGGACACATGCAGCTTGTATGGTCCTACAACTGCTTGCACCGAGTCATCATCTTCGGCGGCCCATAACATTTTAACTGTTAAAAAAAAAAACGGTTGATACAAGTTTAAGCAGGCCATACACAGTACAATTTGGAACAAATTTTCTTTTCAAAATCAGAAAGTTTGCTTTTTTGTGATCCAATGATGCCACCATTGATTTTTGAAATTCAGTCAACCAAGCCTTTATGTAGCTACAGAAAATAATTTTCGTGGCTGGGAATTTTATTTTCGCTCCAGGAATTTTATTTTATTTCTCATGTGCATTTTTTTATCTATTACATTTCTCGAACATTTCTCCCATGATTGATTATAAAATAGTTTTTTTTTTAAAAAAATTCCAACATGTCCGATTCATCAAATTTGATTGCGCACGAAAATTGTTTGTTGCTGCAGCCCACTAACGGTGCGAAATTCATACGAAAATTCTTATATACCATTTTGAAAAGAAAATTCTTTTGATATTCTAACTGTGTATGGCCGGCATGACTGAAGAAAATGTAATTGTTTGCATACTTTGGAGCCAAAACTAATACAGGTTGAGTATGCCTTTTCTACAAATCTAAAGTAATTCTAAACTTTTAATCACAATATGCCATAATAGATGCCCACATGAGAGTTAGACTTTTAAGTTGGCATGTTTAATTTAGGTATACAATGACTTTTTTTTATTTTTTTTATTTCAGACTTGTGTGTTACATATACTTACCTAGACACACACACACTCTCAATATTTATGTATCTGAATCATACCTATTGCTGATAAGGCCTCAATCTGTAGAGTTTAGTCATTATAATATTGAAAACAAGAGCTGGCCAGAGCAGCCACACAATTAAAATGGCCATACCAACAGGGCATGGCCAAATAACAAAACTGATTAAAAAAATAAAAAGGCCATACCAACTGGACATAGCCAAATATAAAGGCCATACCAACAGGGCATGGCCAAACACTTCAAACAAGGCCAAAATGACCAACAGGGTCATGATAGCCAACTAAGAACCCAGTGACTGCTACCTCTGTCTTCTATGGTTTGCAGGACATTTAGGCATGGTTCTGGTGAAATCTTCAAAATGAAAAATTGTAAGTTATTTACAGTTATAACATTTGTAAAGAATAGAAGTCATTTAGTACATGAAGAAAGAACAGACTCAAAAAAGGCAACAAGGCAAATCACATGCAAAGCAGCTGTACAGTTTTTAAAATAGTCAATTTGCTTGTACCTCAATAGGGATATTGTTATTAGACAAGGCACTGCAGAGGTTCTCTTTGGGAGACATGCCAACAGCTCTTCGGTATGGCTTTAAATGGTCAATACTAGTGTTCCTATTTAAAGCAACCCCCTGTAAAGTTGCTAATCCAACGACCTTGCCACACATCTCACGAATAATGTAAGGGCCTGAAAAATCGAACTCCATCTTTCCTCCTTTTCTTTCATGTTTTCTTGCATTATACAAGAGAACCTCATCGCCAAGTTTGTACAGTAGGTGAACCCGATTTTGTGTCAATCTCGCTCTCTTTCTCGGCGAGATTGAGCACCTACGAGCCCCATCGCGGGAGCCAGCGCCGAGCTGGCTTGCCGCGATGGAGACAGAGCCGTCATAGAAGCGACGGGAGATCCGACTTGGATTCCCGCCAATTCTACACGTGTGCGGCGTTTGTTATGAATCCTGAGGGGGAAGTCCCCGCCGGATTTTAAATAAAAATCCGGCATGGGTCCCCCCCTCAGGAGCATACCGGGCCCTTAGGTCTGTTATGGGTTGTAAGGAGAGCCCCCTCTACGCCGAAAAAAACGGCGTAGGGGTCCCCCTACAATCCATACCAGACCCGTATCCAAAGCACGCTACCCGGCCAGCCAGGAAGGGAGTGGGGACGAGCGAGCGCCCCCCCCCCTCCTGAGCCGTACCAGGCTGCATGCCCTCAACATGGGGGGGTTGGGTGCTCTGGGGCAGGGGGGCGCACTGCGGCCCCCCCACCTCAGAGCACCCTGTCCCCATGTTGATGAGGACAGGGCCCCTTCCCGAAAACCCTGGGCGTTGGTTGTCGGGGTATGCGGGCGGGAGGCTTATCGGAATCTGGGAGCCCCCTTTAATAAGGGGGCCCCCAGATACCGGCCCCCCCACCCTAAGTGAATGAGTATGGGGTACATCGTACCCCTACCCATTCACCTGCAAGAAAAGTGGTAAAAACACAAATAAACCACACAGTGTATTAAAATATTTTATTTTTCTGCTCCGGAGGCCGCCCCCTGTCTTCTTTATTAGCTCTTTTACCAGGGGGGGCTTCTTCTTTGACGTCTTCGGGTGGGTGGGGGCCGCCGTCTGGTTCTCTTCCACCGCCGGGGGGGGGTGGCTTTTAAAAAAGCCCCCACCCCCCCGGCGGGTTTCCTCCGGCGTCTTCTTCTTCCGCTATCCCGACGGGTCTTCTCAACTCTCCGGGGTTCTCCTTCTGTCTTCGCCGCTCTCCGTTGTTGACTCGGCGCACCCCGGTTCTTCGTCTCGCTGTCCGGTGTCTTCTTCCGTGCTGTACGTCTTCTCCTTCCGTGCTGTGATGAGTTCTTCTTCCGTGCTGTGACGTCATGTTCTTCACTTCTCTCCTTCTCCCGATGTTGACACGCCGGTCCTCCTCGCTGAAATGACGGATGCGCGCCTTGCATCGGACCTATATAGGCCTCACAGTCCCATCATGCTCTGTACCTACCCATGTGATACCTACCACGTGGGTAGACCCGTCGGGATAGCGGAAGAAGAAGAGCCCCGCCGAAGACGCCGGAGGAAACCCGCCGGGGGGGTGGGGGCTTTTTTAAAAGCCACCCCCCCCCGGCGGTGGAAGAGAACCAGACGGCGGCCCCCACCCACCCGAAGACGTCAAAGAAGAAGCCCCCCCTGGTAAAAGAGCTAATAAAGAAGACAGGGGGCGGCCTCCGGAGCAGAAAAATAAAATATTTTAATACACTGTGTGGTTTATTTGTGTTTTTACCACTTTTCTTGCAGGTGAATGGGTAGGGGTACGATGTACCCCATACTCATTCACTTAGGGTGGGGGGGCCGGTATCTGGGGGCCCCCTTATTAAAGGGGGCTCCCAGATTCCGATAAGCCTCCCGCCCGCATACCCCGACAACCAACGCCCAGGGTTGTCGGGAAGGGGCCCTGTCCTCATCAACATGGGGACAGGGTGCTCTGAGGTGGGGGGGCCGCAGTGCGCCCCCCTGCCCCAGAGCACCCAACCCCCCCATGTTGAGGGCATGCAGCCTGGTACGGCTCAGGAGGGGGGGGGCGCTCGCTCGTCCCCACTCCCTTCCTGGCTGGCCGGGTAGCGTGCTTTGGATACGGGTCGGGTATGGATTGTAGGGGGACCCCTACGCCGTTTTTTTCGGCGTAGAGGGTGCTCTCCTTACAACCCATAACAGACCTAAGGGCCCGGTATGCTCCTGAGGGGGGGACCCATGCCGGATTTTTATTTAAAATCCGGCGGGGACTTCCCCCTCAGGATTCATAACAAACGCCGCACACGTGTAGAATTGGCGGGAATCCAAGTCGGATCTCCCGTCGCTTCTATGACGCGCTTGCTGGGATGTGCTGTCACTATTCCAGTGAGTGTGAGATGTCGGCGAGATCTCGGCACCCTGTCGCCGAGTATCAGCGCGACGCTGTCGTGCTAAAAGCACAAACACCTACTGTAGGATAAACCCTTGTTTTTCTTCAAAACCTTATTTTCATAAGCTAACTTCTGTTTCTCTTGTGCCTTTTGAATGTTTTGCATCACAGCTTCTTTAACCTTGTCCATGGATGCTCTCTTTTCTGCCACAAATGTGTCATAGCTCCCTTCCTTAGGCATAATAATATTGGACAGCTGAAAGGACAGACAAGTTATAAGACAAAGAATGTTTGATATGCTATCACAATAAATAAAACAGACATTGGCAGTCAAAATGTTTTGCAAGTACAAATATTTATTAGTAGAAGACTGAAATTATTATAAATACAGATTTATTTTGATAAGCGGAAACTGTTGGCACTATATAAAACATGTATAATAATAATAATAACTCACAGGCAGGTCAACTGGAACTTCAGAGGGGAAAACCGCCTCCCTCCCATACATAAGAAGAAAGGGAGAATGCTTTGTGGTGCATTGGATTTTGGATCTTAACGAAAAAAGTGTGGCATCCAAATACACATCCCAATTCGATTGCTGGTCATTTACAAGTTTCCTGAAAGCTCTAGAATGAACAAACAAAACAAGATTCACACTTTTGCAAATAATGTGGCATTGGTCAACTACAATAAACAAGTCCATCAATGCAAGATTATAACTTCAGTGAAAGCTTTGGACCAAAGTGTGAATTGTAAAAATGGAATGAAACTTACCGCTTGATGTTATCATTGGTTTTTTAATCCAGTCCGTTTGTCTGTGGATGATAGGCTGCTGTCACACTCCTTTTATTTCCTAGAAGGCAGCACATACTGTCGTTGAGTTAAAAAAAAAAAAAAAACACACATAAAAATATATTTATTTTTTAGAAAGTAGCAATAAAAAAAAAAAAAAAAGCAAAGATAATACAATTGAAATTACGCATACTTGATTAACAAATTCTCTGCCCTGGTCAGAAAGAATTTGTTGGGGACAGCCATGTCGATATATCATGGAGCAAAGACGCTGACCCACCTCAACAGCCGATTTCGATTTTAGAGGATAAGTATGCCTCAACCCACTTAGAATGGTAATCTGTGGCAGTCAGAATATATTGAAACCCATCCGCTGTCTTGGGTAATGGGCCTTTAAGGTCAATGCCGACCAGCTCCCAGACAGCAGACACCTGTGATGAAAGACTTAGGATTAAATGTATTTTATACATACATACATACATACATAACACAGAATATATTTACCTTAATACACTCCAATGCCTTTGGAGCTGCCAAAGGCTTTCCAATCTTCTGACACTGGTGACATTCCTGGATCTGTTTAAAAAAAAAAACAGTTGGTAAACACGTGTAAAGCTTTCATAAAAAATTATAGTAGAAAAAAGATTTAAAAAATGAGTGTGTACCCAACGCTCAATATCCTTGCTCATGCCTTTCCAGATAAATCTTGATGACATGGCCATCCTGGTTTTTAAAATTCCTGAGTGTCCGCCGATAGGAGTAGAATGGAATTCTCCGAAGATCCTCCTAGCTTCTTCCCTGGATCTGACCACCATTTTCCCCTCAAAGTAGACCTCGTCCCCTGTAATGAAAGGGAACAATTAACAGCTACATTCATGAAAAAGCTATATTCCAGAATTAAGTTGATGGTATTTTGTGATAATAACCTTTTATTGTACATTTGGAGGCGTACTTCTTGAGACAATACTTCTGGGATTTGGTATATCCAGATGGGTATTCTCCCGCTGAGATGAAGTTGAATAGGTCTTGCGACTTCTCCATACCTATAAATGTAGAAGAGTGTGAGCTCAAATACACCAAAATATAGACAATACTTACCGTCTGGAAGTTCTGATAAACCAGGCACTGCTAGGCAAAGGATGGTATCAATGCAAAGCCTGTGAGGGAACAATATGATGTTAAGACTGTGAGCTCAGATAAATAAATACTCCACCAAGATATGCAAAATACTCACTGTCTGTGTATCCGTAAATACTGGAAACTGCTGGGCAAGAGATAAATGCAAAGCATGTGAGAGAACAATAAAGGTTATGACATTGAGCTAAGAAAAAGTCTTTGCCACACTGTGGAATATAAGCGTTATTAGGTTACTCACATCATAAAAACAATTACTGTACAGTATGCTCTATTCAGTGTAGTCTATTATATATAACCCAGTGTTATAAGAAAATACACATTCCTGTACAAGACACACTGCAAAGTCTATTACACAAAGTGCATTCAATAGAAAGCAGAGGATATGTAAAGCTCGTGGGGCAGATCCACAAAAGGATTACGCCGGTGTATCTATTGATACGCCGGCGTAATTTTAAATTTCCTGCGTCGTATCTTTGTTTTGTATCCACAAAACAATATACGACGGCATCTGTGATCGTTCCGACAGGCATACGTCTTAGTACGCCGTCGGATCTTAAATGCAATTTTTCGTCGGCCGCTAGGTCGCGTTTTCGCGTCGAGTATGCAAATTAGCTATTTCCGACGATCCACGAGCGTACGAGCGGCCGTCAAATTTTTTTACGTCGTTTATGTTCGGCTTTTTCCGGCATATTAATTAAAGCTGCTATATGGTGGCGTACTCAATGTTAAGTATGGCCGTCGTTCCCGCGTCTAATTTAATTTTTTTTGCGTAAGTCGTTCGTGAATAGGAATGTGACGTCATTTACGTTCACGATGAATCCAATGACGTCCTTGCGGCGTACTTTGTCGCAATGCACCCTGGGATATTTTAAGGATGGCGCATGCGCCGTTAAAAAAAAAACTTTGTTTACGTCGGGTCACAACGTATTTGCACAGAACACGCCCCCATCACTCCCATTTGAAATTGCGCGCCCTTACACCGCAATAGATACACTACGCCGCCGTAACTTACCGCACAGATTCTTTGAGGATTCACAAGAAGAAAAAGTAAGTTACAGCGGCGTAGTGTATCTTAGATACGCTACGCCTGCCTAAAGACAGGCAGATCTTTGTGAATCTGCCCCCTTGTATTTATTGGGATATTTATTTGTAAAGAAACATGTTATGTTTTTTGTTTTTTTCAGCAGATTCTTTTAATTCTCTCGCAGTGTTTATACAGTGGATTATACTGTTAATTATGGAAATAGTGGGAATGAAACCCATAAAACTTGTGCTTCCTTCCAGAATGGCAATTTTCTCTTAGATCTTTTGTCTTTTCTGGAAAGTTTTGGTGGAATGTTTTTTGAGCGGTAGACTTTGAGAAGGAATCTTAAAGCACAAGTAGAGTTGCATGCGGCAAAGTCTTTCCAGCTTTATGAATGCCACTTTGTGCTCTTATGTGTTTTGGCGAATATAGTGCCCTAATATACTATCTTGTGGTTTTATAGAACAAGCCTCTAGACTAGTAAAACACCTTTTCTGGAATGGTTTACTAAGCTCAGAAGCCTTTTCAAAGGCAATATATGGATCCTGTCCACCTGTTAAATCTTCATGGACTGTTTTATACTCCGAATCTGAATGGGTTGGTAAGGGTGTTAGCTGTCTTCTGTACAATACATCTGTCTTTTCTGTGTCTGTAATTTTACATATATCAGGTTCCTTGTGTCCCTGAGTTGAGGATAAATACTCCTCTGTGTTTTCCTTCTTAGTTGTGTTACTAGCAGTGTCAGAGGTACAAGATCTATGCCTAGGGGTCTCCACCTCAGTGTTCAAATTGGGTTTATATTCTACAGTTTCACTTGACCAGGGTATAACCGATACCTACATTTTCCCCCCAACACTCTTTCTCACCAATACACCACCAATCACCCCACATTTAGTTATTAGTAAGACTGAGACCACGCCAGTATGTTGGGGAAAATATATCGGCCGTAGCAGCCTTACTTTATTTAAACAATTCTTAAATTAACATAAATGTTGAACTCTTCCACTTCGTGTTGATCTCTGCAGGCCCTCTACCATATCTCTAACAACTATGCATTGCCCTGCGGTCTCTAACTCAAACTAATTGGCCTCAAGCCGAAGGCTGGCTCAGAGACGAACTGGTGACCGCAGGGCCCCGAACCAATATTTTGAGATAAACTCCTCTCTCTGGAACTCCCACTATCCGGACCCATCTCACCGACAGGTCCTAACTTCCGTCCCGAAGGTACCAATCCTCACCCGCAGAGACCAAACACCCCCCAACAGCGCACAAGGATAAAACTTAACCTTGTGTGCCCCTCCACACCCTGATAACCCTCTGGATGCCGTCCTGTAACCCCAAAACCCACAAGTCGATCCCCACTGCATTGAGGTGCACTCCGTCCCCCCGCAGGTAACGCCATGTGTCTTCCTCCAATTCCAAGTCCCGCGCCACTAATCCCCCGTTCCTTGCCATGAATCTGCCCACATCGCGGTTCACCTTCCTCCGGGCCCTGTTAACACCCTCCACCGACCTGGCAAGTCGCCATGAGGTCCGCGCAACCATGTCGGACCACACTATGACTGTCTGCGGAAAGGCCATACGGAGCCGAAGGACATCGAACTTAATGTCCCTCGTCACGTCCAACATGGACCTAACCCCCAGGTCGTTACCGCCAACGTGCAGGACCAATACGTCAGGCGGACGGACCAGACATGCAAACCGGTGCACCTCAGGTACCACCCTGCCCCACATCATCCCCGGCACCCCCAGCCACCGAATACACGCCCCTGCCAAAACCTAATTGACGGCCCTCCCGCCTAACCTCTGCTCGTTTTGCCCCCCAATGCACATAAGAATGGCCCAAGATCCACACCAGGGCCTGCACCGCATCTGAAAGAAATGAAAAACAGGCATACCACCGTAACCACAGCAAACCATGAACCAGAAAACATCAGCCCCATAACTACTTACCACTCATACACACTCATGCAGACCCACCACCAACTGAGGACGCACATAACTACGGAACCTGCTCGATTCCCACCGCCCTATACGCTTAACCGCCTCCGCAGACAGCCCAGATCGGGCGGCCTCCGTAGCAGCCCCTATCCTGAATGAATGGGAAGAGATACAACAACCATCCAATCCCAGTGCATGCAAACACTTCCGGAAAACAGCTATGAACTGAAATTTTGAAAGTGGGGACCCGTCTGCATGTACCAAAAAGGCCCCCCCCCCCCGGGGCGTCGCCCTTGGTATTCCCCCACGGCTCTAACCGGACACAACGGAGATCCTGGGAGAGCAAAGATATGAATTCCTTTGCCCCTGCCAGCTTGGTCCGTCTTTGACCACCTGAGACATACCGAAACCCTGTCTTCCCTGTAGACCACCTCCTGACACCCCAGGCCCCCCTGTACCTTCTTGGACGGACTAACAAGCTCACTTATCCTAAATGCCCCGAAAAATGCTAATGTAAAAGCCGTCTTGAACAGAAACGCCTCGAACTCCGTGGAGCACACTGCCAGCAATTGTGCCAGTAGGCCTCCCAGGACTTCGAATGACACCGGGCGCCTGGAGTCCTTAGTCTTGATGGACTGCCTGTAACCTCTGAGCGCTTGTCGGACCCAGAGAACCTTAGTAAGGTCCTCACCCCCCGCAGTTTAAACCAAAACGCCAATGCCGCCATCTTTTTGTTCAGTGCGGACACCGACACCCCCTCCTCCATGTTCCTGGATACGAAGTACAGCACCGCCCAACTTACCTCGCTGCCCTCCGCGTCCCCCCCTACCACTCCCAATAAAGCCTCTCATTCCCGCCATACCTTGTTGTATGCCTCCCACGTCGGCCCA
The DNA here is from genome assembly GCF_905171775.1 of Rana temporaria. NCBI lineage: Eukaryota > Metazoa > Chordata > Amphibia > Anura > Ranidae > Rana > Rana temporaria. The sequence continues at coordinate 155,380,580 of NC_053493.1, read as the reverse complement.
CTCACGGACCTCTTGATCCAACTGGAGATCACGCCAAAGCAATCCTCCACAGCCAGTCTGGACACTTCACCCCCTGTTGCTCTGCTTCCGGAGCCAACACTCGGAACCTGTCCCACTGAAAGCGAGATAAAGCGTCAGCAATGACGTTCTCCACGCCCGGCAGATGCACCGCATAAATGAAAACATTCAGTTGTAGACATCTCAACAACAAATGCTGCAGCAACCGAACCACTGGGGGAGACAAAGCCGACACCCGGTTGATGACCTGAACCACCCCCAGGTTATCCCCGTGAAAGCGAACCTTCCGATCCCGGAAGGCCTCGCCCCACAGTTCCACCGCCAGAACCACCGGAAACAGTTCCAACAGAACCAGGTACTTGGTAAGACCCGCTTCCACCCAGCACTGCGGCCACAGCCCGGCACTCCACCGCCCTTGAAAATACACGCCAAAACCCGTGGACCCGGCCGCGTCAGTGTACAATTCCATGTCGAAATTGCTGACCGGACCCGCCATCCATAGTGCCCTACCATTGAAAGATTCGAGGAAGGCATGCCATACTCTCAGATCTTCCCTATGCACCCTACCCAGGCTGACAAAGTGCTTGGGCGACTGCACCCCCGCCGTGCTAGCCGACAGCCAAAGATTGCAGGGTCCACAGTTGGACTTTACGTAGGCCCATTATGTCCCTGATTTCCGCCTTCAATGCCGCCAGCTTGTCCTCCGGCAGCCTGCATTCCATTGCCTCCGAATCCAATGTAATGCCAAGGAAAGTTATGACCGTCCACGGCCCCTCTGTCTTCTCCGGAGCCAACAGAACCCCAAAGCGGTCCGCCATGTGCTCCAGCGTAGCCAGAAGTACCGCACAGGTCCTGGACGAAGCCGGGCCCACACAAAGGAAATCATCCAGATAGTGGATAACCGAATTCACCCCCAACACGTCCCGCACCACCCAACGCACCACCCACTCCAAGAACGAGCTGAACCGCTCAAATAGCGCGCACGAGATGGAGCACCCCATCGGCAGACACTGGTCTACGTAAAACTCGCCCTGCCAATGACACCTCAATAGCCGGAAGCTATCCGGGTGCACCGGCAACAGCCGAAAGGCCGACTCGATGTCGGACTTAGCCATTAGAGCCCCACGCCCATACCGTCTCACCCAGCTCACCGCGGCGTCAAAAGAGGTATAGCTGACCGTGCATGCCCCGGGATCAATGGAGTCATTCACCGATCCCCCTTTTGGAAAGGAGAGGTGGTGAATGAGCCTGAATTTGTTAGGCTCCTTTTTTGGGAACCACCCCCAGTGGCGAGACCACCAGGTCTTCCCATGGGGCCACTGAAAATGGCCCCGCCATGCGTCCCAGCGAGACCTCCTTCCGCAGTTTCTCCGAAACCACGTCAGAATGCAGCAACGCTGATCTCAAATTCCGGGACACTGGAGGGACTTCCGCCAGGTTACATGGGATCTGGAAACGCACCGAAAACCCCCTTTCCAGAACCTGCGCCGCCTCCCTGTCAGGATACCTACCTAGAAATGGCCGCCTCCTTTCCACCCTCACCGGCGTCGTCCCTCTTAGCAGCAGGCTCGCCGGCACGACCCTTGGCCTGCTTAACACACCTGGACAGGGCGTGGGATCCCCACACCTGGAACATTCGTGCTTGAAGCGACAGGAATTTCCGAACCGACAGGTCCCGGGAATTGAACTGCCAGCACACCCCTTTTGTCCTACTGGCCGGTTGACCCTGGGAAGATGGTCCACCGCCCCCCCCCTCCCCCTGAAAAAACTGACCTGGAGCCCTCGCCGCTGTCATCAATCGCAGCCAAAGATTCATATCCTTGTGGTTTCAGTGCAGGTCCGGACGCACCGCCATGCCTTGCCTGAACTCCTCATCATAACGTAGCCAAGCCGAACCCCCATACACCCTATGCGCCTCCCCTATAGCATTCTGATACACAAAGGCCCCATACTCACGAGCAAACATGTCTGCTGAAACTGGCCCGCAGGCCAGTTTCAGCAGACATGTTCGGTCGTGTGTGGGCGCGAGCGGGCCGAATTCCAGCAAACATTTGCCCGCCGGGCCTTTTCCCAGCGGGCAAATATTCCTGGACTTGTTTTAAAACAGCCCGCTGGAATTCAGCCCGCTCGGACATGTACGGTCGTCAGTACAGACCTACCGTACATGTCCAGGCGCCCGCCGTCCCTCGCATGCGTCGAATGACTTCGACGCATGCGTGGAAGCATTTTAAAGGCGGGCCGCCCACGTCGCCGCGTCATTGTCGCGGCGACACCGCGTCATCGACGCGGCGACACCGCGGACACGCCCCACGTATTGTTTACGCGCGGACTTCTGTACGATGGTGTGTACAACCATCGTACAGAAGCCCTCTGGCAGACATGTATGGTGAAAACGGTCCGACGGACCGCTTTCACCATACATGTTTGTCCGTGTGTACCCGGCCAAAGAGGTCAGAACAATATTCCGGCTTCTTCTCCCCTGCTACACACGCTAAAATCTCTAATGCTTGTAGCCAATTAGAAAATGTACGCGGGATAAGGCGATACCTACGCTTCTCCTCCTCGTCCTTCTTGGACTCGTCCGGCTTGACCCTGTCAAAATTGAACTTCTGCAGGGGGAGAAGGGAAAATATCTCCACATAATCACCCTTCACGATCTTCTCCCTGACTTCTGTCTTCAAATGCGCCCCCAACGGCCCCTCATAGCAAACGTATACCTCACATTTAGCCACATCCCCTAAGCGAACCACATCCCGCTTAACCGCCCCGTCCCCCGTTGCCGTAGCTTTTATCCTGGACCGCCAGTGCCGCGGTACCGGAAACCGGCGCCACCGTCAGGAGCGCACCCGCCTGAGCCACCCCTGGTTGCGCCAACACCGGCTGGGCCACCCCATTGTGGGGGGGGTGACGGCCGATGCCGCCAATACCCCCCACGCCCCCCCCCCAGAAGGGGGGGCCCAGGCAGCAGCCGGGCCGGGAATAGACCCGCCAGCCTGTTCAAACCTGCCTACCAGCTCCTTGATACCTGCTAAAAAAAAAACAGCAAAACGCCCTTCAACAGCCCCTGACTGAGCACCCAACACATTCGCACATGTCACACCATCGACATTTGCAACCACACTGCCCCCAGTATTACTAGTAGGTAAAGTGAAACACGACTTACCGGGCTGCCTAGGCAAGGACCCAACAGCCGACCGTCCCGTCTCCACCGCCGCCACTCTCCTCCTCCTCCGATTCCGACAGCTCCCCCTCGGATCGAGCCTCCATGTGTTCCTCTCCCATCGATGAGTGTCCGCCAGGGGAAGGGTCCCTGGCGGCCGAGAATCTGGCTTCCGACCGTCCCCTGCCAGATCCGCTCGCGGATTTCCTCGCCGATTTTCCAGGCCCAGGTGAGCCATCCCCAACCCTGTCGTCGTTCTCCTCGCTCCCTGTCCATCCGACTGAAGCAGCCTCCGGCCTGACAAGGCCCTCGGCTGTAGCACGCTGAGGCCTGGCTACCGCGTCCCTGGGTCTCCCACGCTGAGGCACCGACCCCCCTGCAACCGCCTCCTCCGACTCCACACGCTGCGCGGGTCTCATGGCCACCCCAGGGCTGACTGATCTGCCTCCCGCTGAGCCCCGTCCACGTTGAGGATTCCTCCTGGTACCCCCCGTTGTGGGAACAGCCGCGCACTTCGCGGGGAGGCCCGCGAGTGGGGACTCCCGGTCTGACGCTGGGCTCTAGAAGGGGGGCTCCGGTGAGAAGCGCTCCGGCGGCCTAGACCGCCGAGCTCACCCAGAATCCCTACCCCCCCGCATGTGGACGCAGCCGGAGCTGGCAGCAGAGGCCCCAACTGCTCGGCGAGCCAATCTGGGCCCCGAGTGGCAGCTTCTGCCCTCAGCTGCGCCAGCAACATTTCTACCCTGTACATGTCTACCTTCTCTGGGAACTTCTCCTCTCCGTGTGGTCACGAGGGCGGGCTCCTCCCCCCTTTTATGACTACCCACTTCTCCCCCCACTGCTCCCAGCCAATCCTGCTGTTTGTAACAAAACAGCTCTCAAGAACCCGGGAAAGATTCCTCCCCTCCTGCTGCCTGTACCATGCAGCATAATCCCAACAAGGTAAACACCGTTACAGTTAACCCCGTCATGCCAGCCCTTCACCCATTACACTTTGTTCCTTTGCTCCGGGCTTTTCTTTCAGGTTCTTCCTCTTTCACAAGAGTCCGGCGACCCTCTCTTGAGCATGCAATGCGTCCTTCTATTGGTCGTGCTTGTAGGACAGTCGATAAGAATGCTGGCTTCATTTCTGTGTTTTCATCTGTTTTTCCTGTTATGTTGCCAATTACCTTCTCATAATAATCATCAAGTTCTAGTGGGTTCATTTCACCACGGTCTTTTGTTTTCTTTAGGACAATTGTAGGATGTCCACATGCTGGTGTCTGTGGGTGGAGTGGAGTACTGCAGCGCATAGGTTCATCTGCTGGTCTGAAGCTTGGAAACACGGCAAACTTAGATATGTGGGAATGGTAGGGATGTTCTGCTGGGAAATCAGCTTGTATTTGTTTCTCACTGAGAGAAGCAGCAGGAGGTTTTGGATACCTGTTGTCCTGGATCTTCAAGTCACGTAACATATCCTCAATGAGGCGTACATCCTTGTCTGAGTGATTGTCTGTCCTTGTTCTGGAACCAGCTGTGCACAGACTAGCAGTCCTCCACACACCGCTCTGGTTCCTCCTCCTTCCGCGATTCCTTCTTCCGCGACACCTCCTTCTGCGATGCTTCCGTGCGGGTTGGGAGCAGCTTTGTCCTCCTCCTGGATGTTCGTTCCAGCATCGACTTCCTCTGCGCACATGCCGTGTAAACAGTCCGGTAGTAACGGTTCTTCTTGCGGTGATCGGTGGTGGATAGCGACACGATGGTTATCTGCAACTTCTCCTGGATGTTCATTCCAGCAACGATCCCCAAAATAGCAGCGGCCCTGCAGGAAGGAGGACAGAAACATGTTTTGTTTAACACCTCTGTGAAGTTTGTTTTGCACAGAGTGGCTTCTATCCTCCTCCTGGCTCCTCCTGTATTCTAGTGCTCCATTGGAGGGCGTTCTCCCTTGGGGCACTGGCGCGCACCCATGTTCTGCTGCTGCTGGGACCCGTGGACTCGATGTCCGCCGGTGTCCTGCGATCGTGTCAAGGAGCTGCAGAATGGGGAGATGCCTGTGTATATAATATGTTCTGCCCGATGACAGGGAGCAGTAGATCACTGTCCGGTCAATTTTAGCCCATCACTCCCTATGACACACTTAACCCCTTCTTCGCCCCCTAGTGCCCCTTCACTGCTAGTGTAATTTACACAGTAATCAGTGCATTTTATAGCTCTGGTCACTGTATAAAATGACAATTGTCCCAAAATATATATTTTTATATTTAAATTTATATATATGGGGTTAAGTATATGTGTAGGGTGTATACATATATATTGAGGGCATTGTATATATGTTCAGGGTGTATATTGGGGAGGGGGAGTGAATATATATAGAGGGGATGGTGTATATATATATATATATATATATATATATATATATATATATATATATATATATATATATATAAATAAAAGCGGTTAGGGGGACATGAGAATGCCGAAACATTTGTCGTTGTAACATTTGGGTAAAGTGCGGTGTTATCTGTCAAATGCCGGGGGTGGGGGCAGAATTTTTGGTCATGACTGCCACTTCACAACCTGTTGGACACCTTTTGAAAAGCAATTCAAACACGTATTGCTATGCAATTTAAAATGGTTCTAAAGGCTGAAGGATTTTTACCTTTGTACTGCTGCTGGATATCTATTCACTCTGCATAACATCTTTTATATTTTACAAAAAATGGGGTATATATTTATTGTGTTTTTCCCCCCCCCCATACATTAACTAGCCACTTCAATACTGGGCACGGTCACCCCCTTCCTGCCCAGGACATTTTTCAGCTTTCAGCGCGGTCACACTTTGAATGACAATTGCACGGTCATATAACACCGTACACACAGGACATTTTTATCATTTTTGTCACACAAATAGAGATTTCTTTTGGTGATATTTAATCATTACTGATGGGTTTTATTTTTTGCTACATAAACAAAAAAAAAGACCCAATTTTTATATGGAAAAAATTAAGGGGGTTTTCTTAGTTGCTGTCCGAAATTTTTATAAATGTTTTCTTCTTCAACAACGGGCAGGGCAGGCACTGATATGGGGCGTGTGTTGTCACTGATGGGCGTGTGTTGTCACTGATGGGCAGCTCTTTGCCAAGATTGGGGTCGCGGCGTGTCCCAGGAACACAGCGCCCCCACGGGTGCGTGATCACGGATAAACTGGGCGCCATCACATGACATCGTCCCAGAACAAGAGCCGAACCGATCCACCGTGATGTTACTATACGGCGGGCGGGGAGTAGTTAGGTTCTCTGCTAATAAAATATGAATACATTATCTAGCGCCTGTGTACTTTTCATACAGGTGCTATATTAAATTTAGTGGGGGAATGAGAGTTATGTTGCTCTCATTCATTGATTGGTTAAATTTGGCTGTCGCCAAATCTGGATTGTCCTGTGGGTCAGTCTGTGCTCCAGAGATGCAGTCTCATCTCTGGGCGGCAGGTGGCGCCAGAGGGGTCCAGGCGGAGCCACTTCTTCCCAGCAGCCAATTGGAGGAGATTTTCCTCGCGGGGCATGCTGGGGTATTTCTGTGGCGGAGGCCGTTGTTCGGGTTCTATTTTTCGCGGGTTCCTGGTTCCAGGTGCGGCACCCACCTTCAGGGTGTGTGCACATCACCGGCCCCGGCGATATGGCCTACCAGGCCGGGGCGCACTTGCTACGCGGAGTTCTTGACTCTGGGCCCTCATGGCTGGAGCAACTGATGCTACAAAGGGGCCCCAGTGATTTACTGGGTTCCCACTTCTATTGAGAAGATCCCAAGCTGGGTGCTGTTCGGTGGGGGATCGGTCTGAGGAGAACCCGGAGGCAGGTGATCCAATAGGACTTGAACAAACCATCGGAGATCTGGGTGACCGGACACTGACAGGTTGCATACAGACTGTCAGTCGGTGACCCCAAAAGACATACTGGGAGGATTCGCTCTATCAATCAAACTTTCAAGCACTAGGCCTGTGGCAGAGGTCTCATCTTAACATCCTAATTTAATTAGAGCCAAGTCGGTGGCAGAGACTTGTTCCTCCCAGAAGCTCTGGCTGCCAGACCTGTGAGAGAGGTCTGTCCAGGGGCACTTTACCCACTCCATCTGGAGTGGCGACGAGACGAATACAATCATAGAAGGCAGGACTGCTTTTTTTATCCATAGCCTGATTCTGCGAAGTTATTCTTCCTTCATCAACCTATCCTGTCTACCTCAAGTTGACATGTTGGTCGTGTTTGACCGGAAAATAAATCATTGAAAACGTCAACCAACGATCTGGACATTCTATTATTGCTCTTTTCACCACCATCACCCCTAGACACATCATAGAAGTAACTTAAACACGCCAATCCCAAAATCTAACCAGCGGCTCCTCCGGGGGGTAGTGCTACAATAATGTTTGGGGACACTGAGTAATTTTCTAGCAAAAAAAAATTATTTAACCACTTCCCGCCCGGCCTACAGCAGATTGACGTCCGTGAAGTGGTTCTATTATCCTGACTGGGCATCCTATGACATCCAGCAAGATAACATACCGACGCACGCCAGCAGGGGCACGCAGCGTGGCGATTGCGAGTGTGGCGGTATCAGTCTGACACACTGTACCTCCGATCGTGATAAGAAGTCTATGTGTGTGTGTGCGTGGTGCTGTTGCGTTGTGTGTGGCGCAGTTGTGCTGTGTGCGTGGTGTTGTGGTATATATGTGGAGGGTGTATATTGGGGGGGGGATATATATGGGGGGGATGGTGTAGATATATAAAAGCGTGGGTGATGGTGTGTGTGTGTGTGTGTATATATATATATATATATATATATATATATATATATATATATATATATGGGGGTGTTATGTATATGTGGAGGGTGTATAACTATATATTGGTGGATGGTATGTATATATATATATATATATATATGTATGTGTGTGTGTGTGTGTGTGTGTGTGTGTGTGTGTGTGTGGTCCAAGTCCCAGCATTGCACCACAGGTTGATCTGGATAGGCACTAGAAGTCCCAGTATTGCACCACAGGTTGCTCTGGATAGGCACTACAAGTCCCAGCATTGCACAGCAGGTTGCTTTGGAAAGGGACTACAAGTCCCAGCAGGCACTACAAGTCCCAGCACTGGATAGGCACTACAAGTCCCAGCAAGCATTGCACCACAGGTTGCTCTTGATGGGCACTACAAGTCCCAGCATTGCACTAAAGGTTGCTCTGAAAAGGCACTACAAGTCCCAGCATTGCACAGCAGGTTGCTCTGGTAGGAGGGATGTGAATATATCTGGGGGGATAGGAGGGATGTGAATATATCTGGGGGGATGGTGTACATATATTTTATACAAGGCAAGTAATGCACATAGGGGAGGTAATCCCCTCCCTGAGGCCCGGTTACCGTTAGCACTGTCTGTTACCGCTCTCTGTGTCTCTCAGTATGTCTATTTCTCTCTCGCTCTGAATGTCTCTCTCTCTCCCCTTATGTCTCTTTCTCTCTCCCTGCTCCGTCTATGGTAATATGTCACTTCCGTGACAAATTGTGATAGGTTCACAGGACTGTAGTGTCGTAAATCCCCTGGAATGCATCGCATTTGCCGTTGGAGCGCATTGCGCATGCACAGTTGGCCGCCACGTGACTTCCGCAGCATTCTGCGATAGGGAGCAGAATATGACAACACACCGGGTTGCGTGCGCGACCCCACGGATGGGCTTAAAGGGCCACGTACAGGTACGTGGATGTGCCCAGCCGTGCCATTCTGCCGATGTATATCGGCGTGAAGGGGTTCTTAAGTGGTTAATAATGAAAAGATTGATTTAATAACTGCATTTTGTGTTTACTTGTGTTATCTTTGTCTTATTTTTAAATTAGTTTGTTGATCTAAAACATTTAGGTTAAGTGTGAAAAACATGCAAAAAAAATAACAAATCATGAAAGGGGGCAAACACTTTTATAAATCAATGTATATTTTCCCCATCAGTAGGCCTATAACCTTTCAGCAAAACTAAGTGAAAATTAAATAAAATATATAAATGGTAATGAAATTAAATGGGTCTATAGTGTATGTTTCATATATGTTTAAGGCTGGCTACACACTGAATGCGTGGCATGAGCGTGGCGTTTTCTATGTCTTTACACATCAGAAACGTGTCTGACACAGCGCTGCTGCTTGTAGCCTTGTCTGTACACATGTATGTTTACCGTTGATTTACTGCACTCAAGCAGTAGTATACATCATGTTAAACATAAATATATACTGATTTGCAAAGATAACGTCTGCAATATTGACAGCAAAATAGGCTAGAATATTTCGCTCTGAAAATCGATAATTATTAATTATTATATTTTTAGATTACATTTATATCTGCATTTATGTCAAAACCTAGAGACTTTCAAACATCAAAATGCAATGTATTAAATGTATTTGTGTCAAAATGACATATAAACAATTTTCCTATTCTATTCTGCCTGGAAATGCTTCCGACACACTTGCGTGTCCCGCGAAAAATTAGCCTCAATCCTATTTCTAGCATGCACACCTTTTCAGCAAGCCTGAGACGTGCGTGTCACGTTGTGAAAGCTCTAACCTGTTAACATGGGAGCCAAAATAGAAATGGACATGCCACGCAGCTGACACGCACACGCCATGCAGCCAATGTTCAGATGGCCTAAGTCCTACCATTAAAGACTTTTAGGTAGATTCAGGTAGGGGCGCACAACTATAAGGCGGCGTAGCCTAGTGTGTTTACACTACGCCGCCTTAAGTAAGAGAGGCAAGTACTGTATTCTCAAAGTACTTGCCTCCTTACTTAGGGTGGCGTAGCGTAAATGCGGCGGGCGCAAGCGCGCCTAATTCAAATTCGGCTGAGGGGACGTGTTTTATGTTAATCTGCTTTGACCCGACGTGATTGACGTTCTTTTGTTACTGCGCATGCGCCGGGCGCCTACATTTCCCAGTGTGCATTGCGTCTACGTCCGCCGCACGGGCCTATTGATTTTGACATGGACGTAAACGACGTAAATCGCTATTCGCGGACGACTTACGCAAACGACGTAAACATTTTGAATCTCGCGGCGGGAACGGTGGCCATACTTTAACATTGTTTTTCCATCTAATAGATGGAATAACTTTAGGCCTGATAATGGCTTATGGAAACGGCGTAAATGTATTGCGGCGGCCGGGCGTACGTTCGTGAATCGGCGTATGTACTCATTTACATATTCTACGCCGACCGCAATGGAAGCGCCACCTAGCGGCCATCCAAAATATTGCAATCTACTGATAAGCCGGCCTAACTCTTACTGAATCTACCTATTTTTACATAGTGGTTAGATTTAGGCTAATATTCCATTTTTGGTTTAAGTTACAGTCGCCCTGTACTAACACTCTCTGTCATTTTAAACATTATCCCAACATTTAGCTCAGTTTACTGAAATCCCACACAAATATTGAGGTGCTTGAGGTGACCATGGGCCATGGCCTGGCGGAATCCATTTCTCTGTCACATCAGGGATCAGCCGCCTACTCTCACCCCGCACATTAGGATGGAAACACGGCGTGTGAGCAGGGGGAAGGGATGGGGACGGGGCGAGCAATTGGCTCCAGTCTGCGGTCTCCAGTTCAGCCCATTAGGTGTGTGGTGCCCAGTGCCGATCCTGACCTCCCTGGGGCCCTAAGCAAAATGACATGTCACATTAAAGTTGAGAAGCGGGGGGCGCTGCCGACAGTGACATGCAACATTAAAGAAATCGGAAATTACATCTTACATTAAAGTGGGGAGTGCTGACTTCTTACCTCTTCTCCCATGCAGCCAGCAAGTTGAGAAACGGGGTGAGGGGCCGAAAATGAATTCTCCTCAGTAATTTGGGGGGCCATAAGCGGCTTGCATAGTGAGCCTATAGGGCGGATCGGCGCTGGTGGTACCCATGGTGACCACAATGGGGCAAAGCGGCAGTCACTGGTGTACATGGGTAGAAAGTGATCAGGGGATTGCGGCTCAAGGCCTACTCATTTCTCTCCTCTCCCGATGGCACTCTATGTCGTCTGCTGACGGTCCTTTGCTGCCGGGGGTTGCGCCACGGCTCTGTATGTGGAGGGGCCCGATCTGCCAATGGAGCGTAGTAATATCTGCAGCCAGTTCGGGATCTGAACTTGCACCGCCTCGAGGAACGGGAAAAGGGCAGGGAGATCTGGCGTCTGCAGGGTGAAGGCCGATCCATCCTTCCGGAAAGTGACTGAGAGCAGGTAGCCCCATCTGTAGGTGAACCCCCTTTGCCTCGCCAGATCCAGGATGGGTCTCAGCATGGCTCTGCAGCGCAGTGTTGCTCTGGAGAGATTTCGGAGGATTTCAATCTGCGCGCCATCCAGGATTGCTTCTCCCTGCTCCCATGCTCTCCTCAGAATGTGCTCTTTTTGTGCGTACCTCAAGAGCCTGCACACCATGTCACGGGGTCTGTCCGGGTCCGCTGATCTGGGGCCTAGGGCCCTATGTGCCCTGTCGATTTCTACCACTCCCACCGGCTCCTCCAATATCATTCGGAACAGCTCCTGCACCCTCTCTCCTAGGTCCTCCGCCTCCACCGTCTCCGGCTTGCCTCGACGTCCTCCAGGTGCAGCTGGAGTGCGACCGCCTTGTCTCTGTGCTGATCCCTGGCCCTCTCTAGTCCCGCGACCCGGAGCACCAGCGCGGTAAGTGAAGTCTCCCCCGTAGACACTCTGTCAGAGTGGACACTTCTGCCCTCACCTCCTGGAAGTCCCGATGGTGGGTCTCCTCCAGCCTGAGGATGAGGGTCTCTATGTCCGCTCTGGTGGGGAGGGCCTGCAGGAGCGCTCGGATGTCCTGGTTCGCCTGGGAGCTCCCTGGAGATTGCGAGGGGGTCGCCATTTCTGTATGGGGTGACTCTGATGTAGGTGACGACCGGCCAGATGGTGTCAGGGGAGGAATCCCACTTGCTCTGCTCACGGGCCTCCGCTGGGTCTCCACATGCAGCGCCTCGTGGTGCCGTTGCCTGGGCTCCCAGAGAGATCTGTGTAAATCACCGGCTGTCACGCTGGATCGGGTCACCCAGGTAGGCACTCTCGTCCTGTGCTTTTTGGCTGATTGCATGCCGGTTTTAGTGGCTTTTAAGCCGTTAGAGGAAGGTCTGGGCCGGGAGCTCAGGTAAAAAGCAGCTTCACTCGGCCATGTCCAGGCTACGCCCCCCTAAAAAACATTTTTAACATACATCAAACTAAAGTACATTTTTATTTCAATGAAAAGACATTTCTGAAGCGTCATAGTCGTCAGAGTAGAGAAATCCGACATACGATCAATTAGGATCAGAAATACTGTTCTAATGACTTTTACTGCACAGGAAGGAATTACTTTTCTGTTTTCCTTGCCCAGATATCCGTAAACCCAGGCAATAAAGGAACGGTAAGCTGTTTTCCTTAGGCACCTTTAAACAACAAAATATGAAAATTAATTATTAGGTAATATTATTGCAGATTTAATCAAATATAAATCTTTTTTTTTTTTTTTTTTTTTACATTTTTCTATATACCTATTGTTGTCTGCATCAACAACAGGTCGTTCCTCTAAGTGCATTGTCAGGAAAGTTACTCTAACATGTGTCACAGTTTGGAAAATAAATATAGGGGTGGATGTGATACTGCTTAGCACTTTCCTGCACTTTCTATTATTTATGTATATGACATATGATCCTCTGCCACTCTCCATAGGGTTAGTACCATAGACAGTGAAACTGCATATAACATGAATATTCCCTATTGGGAACCAAAGAGGCGGCTCCATAAGGGAAATAAAGAAAGCTACTATCGGTTTTGTTGGGCAATAATGGATCAATTATAATAATATTT